>NC_082610.1:21178011-21478011 GCF_030936135.1 Gavia stellata
TTTCAGAGTTGCCCAACTTTAATTTCCTCCAAATTCCCCTACAACGTATTAACTGAGTTTAAGAGGGCATCTTCTGGGTTGGAGGAATACTGCATTCTTGGCTGCTACTGGATTTGCCATCGCTTTAGATCACGATTAACGTCTTTTTAGTGGAGGTGTTACGGTCAAAGCCCCAAAAATGCATTCTGGTAAGACTCTCTTCCCTAGCTGCCTGCCTCCAGGGCCTGGTCTCTCGCCTCATTTTGGTTTAGCTTTGAGTCTATCACCCAAGCTGCTAATTGCGGTAGAGCTAGTCAGGAAGGAAAGGGGGTACCAGGCAAGAATACTCCACTCTGAAAATGAACTTTTATGCCAGATCTGTGCTATGGCAAAGAACGAACTTCAACGTGGTATGAAAACTCTGCGGTTTACGCCTGTGAATAGTCATCCATCGCAGCAAGGTTGGCGTGTGGCTCTGATCAGTCACCAGTGGATCTGCCTGGTCTCAATATCTCTTCTGCTGGTGGGTACCTTCCTTAGAAAAATGTTCTGTTTTGAAATCTCTCAGTCCAAATCCCTTTGTTAGTCAGTGTCGTCTTTATCACTTTTAGCCTCTTGTATAAAATACCGCTTTCCTTCTCCGGTGTGGCCGTTCACATGCTGCTATTTCTCCCTGTTGGTGTAAAATGCTGCCAAATCCTAAATTGCCCCTGCAGTTTGACAGGGTCAGATAGGGAGATAAACAAGCAGCACTTGGATGGAGCAGGGATAGCAGCAGCCACGTTACATCCTAATACGGGACCTTGGGCCCCAACATACCAAGTGCTGGGAGCAGCTGCCAGCCGAAAGAGAAGTTGCTGCTCCCCTCCAGCAGCCTTAAGGGCAGGCTCACCCACCCCACGTGGCTTGACGCTGGCTTTGGTGCTGTGGGTAAGTCATCTCAGCACCCGGTCCCTGCTCCTGTTAGGGCGAGGGGGAGGATGGGGCAGGGAACCCAGTTTTCTTGCTGGCAAGAGGGACTCAGGTGGTGCCGTTGATGCCGTCACAGGACAGCCTGGCTCTCCGTGGAGGCACACAAACCAGTTTTGCATACGGCTGCCGCTCTTCTCCCAGGCTGACAGGGGTTTGGGATCTTGATCTCCGTGCACTGCTGTTCCCTGCTGTCTGCTGCAAGTGCAAGTGTTTCATGTGCCCTTTCTCTGTCTCTGACTTTAATTATCCCCAGTTACTGTGATGCCAGGACTAGTGGGTAATTTCCACGACGCTGGAGGTCGGACCCATCAAAAGTAAAGTCTAATCACTGTCTTCAACAAAGAGATCTTTCTTCCAGTTATTTGTCTGGTGTCAGGCAGTTTTTTTTTAAACAGATCCAAAACAAAACCCTTATTCAGTTGGTGTTCACACAAAGTTTTGCCATTAATGATTTACAGCAGGCCAGATTTGGGCTCCAGTTTATTACAGACCTTCTGTCGCGAAAGACCAACTCCTGGTTTTCCTGTCTTCGAGAAAGTTGAGATTTTTTGGGTTTTAAATGCTACCTCAAATGAGCCCTCTTTAAAATACACGTTCTTTATAGAGCCCTCTTTAAAATACACGCTCTTTATACGTTAAAGCAGCAGCAAGATAGTGAAGAAAACTTTTTTTTCATCCGTTTGTTGAGTAGTTGCTTGCCATTTGCAGCTCCTGCTCTGAGACTTGCGGAAATGCTTTGAGGGGATGCCAGGCAGACCCTTGTTGTCTCCACCTCCACACAAGGCCATCCAGGAACCTTTTTCCCGGTTGGTGTCGGCACGAGGGGACGCGGAGACTCCAACTTTCGCTCTTGGCTCAGGCTGTTTCTCGTTAGCGCTGCCGGGGAGGCTGTGTCTGACGTGGGAAGGGTGCAGGGTGTTTCAGGGCGAGGCGGGTGCTGCTCAGCTCTCCGCGGCCTGGCCCCAGCGCCGCGAAGGCCTCTCCTCACAGCTTCTGCCCCTTTCCCGGCGGGCAACGTGTTTGTAGGAGCAGGTGGCATGTCTAACGGGGGGGAAAGGCGAGAAAAGAGCCTTGCGGGACGCGCCTTTCGTGGAAAAGCACTGTTTTGTAGAAGAGTGGCTTTGTGAAACGTTTGTTTCGGGGGGAGGAGGAAGGCAAAAGCGAACCTCCGCCCGGGAAGAGAACAACCACCCATCATCCCGGGGACGGCACGAGGGGCGGCCGGCCCCGCGCTGAACTCCCAAATCCTCTGGAGAAAGGCTGCTTTTGGAACGCGCAGCGAGCCATCTTCTCCGGCCTGCCCGGCCGGCTGTGGCGGAACTGCTCCGGGCCGGGGGGGGGAAGAGAGCAAAATAACGAAGGAAGCCCCGAAATGCCGCTTCCTCCCCGGCCAGGTGTACCCACGCGCGGGGCACGCCGCGGCGGGACGCTGCGCCCTCGGCTCCTCCCGGGGCGGCGGGTGCGGGCGGAGGATCCCAGCCCCCTCCCCGGCGGCGGCGTGAGGAGGAGGAGGAGGAGGAGGAGGAGGAGGAGGAGGAGGAGGAGGAGGGTCGGCTCCAGCGCCTCCCCCCTTCCCCGCCTCCCGCCTCGCCGAGCGCAGCGCCCCGAGCATGGAGCCTGCCTGAGACGCTCCGTGGGCTCCGGCAGCTGCTGCGGCGGCACAACATGGAGGCGGCGGCCCCGCCGCTCCCGCTGCTGCTGCTGCTGCGGCTCCTGGCCGCCTCGGTGCTGCGGTGCGAGCCGGGCTCGGTCGGGGGTAAGCTCGCCGGGGCGTCGCGGGGCCCGGCTCGGCGGGGAGGCGAGCGCCGCTGTCCCTTTTGTTGTCGGACTTGGGCAAACTTTCCCCCGCGCTCCGCCGGGAGGGCGGCGGGGAGCGGGGCGGGAGCGGGGCCCGGCGGGGCGGGGGGCGCGGGCCGGGCTCCCGCGGTGGGGGGGGGGGGGGGGAAGGACGCGCACATGGACGGGACGGGACGGGGCGGGAGGAGGACGGGAGCCTGGATGCGTCCTCCCCCCCGCGCCCCAAACCGCTCCTCCTCGCCCCCCTTTTCAGCAAAAGGGGGGCGCAGGAAGAGGAGGCCTCTCCTCCCCCTTCCCTCGGGCCGTGTCCCGCCGGGGGCTGAGGCGGTTTCCCCCCGGGGGTGGCTCAGGTAAACGCGTACAGTTGCAAAGAGAGAGACAAAAGTGTGTCGTCCCCCCCCCCCCCCGCCCCGTCCCCACTCCCGTCCTTCCGCCGTCCCGGGCAGGGATTTCTCCGGGCTCTGGGGAGGCGGGTGTCGGGTGTCGCTCACCGAACTCCGGGCAGGGCTGGGCGGGGGGCAGGCGGGGGTCGCCCCCCAGCCCCGTTTTAAGGCTGTAGGCGGAGGGGGGGGGGGGGGGTGGCGGCGCTGCGGCGGGAGGAACCGGCCGGAGGCAGCGGCGGGCGGGGGTCGGCCCGGCCCGAGTCGGGGTGCGGGGGCCCGGCCCGGGCCCAGCCCCGCGGGCGCTGCTGGAGCCCGGTTGCCCCGTGCCGGCGGCGCGCTGGGCCCCTCGCTAACCCGCGCTCCATCCCGGGCGCGGAGCCTGACCTCTGCTTTGCCTTTGCAATAGAGTTTCGAAGCGAACGTGCCGGTCCTTTAAAAACACGGAGAGACGGAGGCCGCCCTCCCGCAGCAGCCGCGGGGAGGGCGCCGGGGTCCGCCCCCCAGCCCTTCTCCCCGTGCCCTGTCTGGGGCCCCGGTTTGTACCGCCGGGAACGGGGGGTCCGGGCTGCGGCTCGGGGTGCGCTGCAGCTGCAGCTGGTCGGGCTGAACACATCACCCCGGTGCCTCGGTGGGCTGGAGCCTGCGGGTTGCGATCTCCTGGGCAGTTCAGAAAACTCGACAGCGGGGCCAGGACCGTCGGAACGTCACCTCAGGGCCTCCTTTATTAGGCCACCCACCCTTTCAAACCCTCTGTAATTATTAGAAGTGGCATTTCGAGCAAAAGAACTGACCGGCGTCACCGTTTTGTGTTTTTAGTTGGAGTTTTGTGTAGGTGTCTGTTGTGCCTTGCTTATTCTGTCAGGATTATCTGAAAAAGATGCCCTTTGCATCTCAGGACGTACCTTCTCTGTACACACTGCCTCAGTCTTTTAAAAATGTTTCAGAAAACCTGAAGTGGGGCTTGCTCCTTTCCGAACACTTCGGTTTGTGTAAAGCTCTTCACGTTCCTACTTGACTGAATGAAGCTGTGTAGCTTTAGGGGGGAAAAAAGTCAACTTGCAGGAGTCTTGAATGAAGAGAGAACAGGCTGATAGTGTTCCTTGAGGGTTTCCTTACATTTACTTAACAGACTAATAGAAAGGAATATTTTAAAAAAGGGATAGCTTTGCATTTGGAACTCGTAGGAAAGCAAGAGTTCACAGCAAAACTAAGAAATAAATTGTAACTTGGGAGTTTGGTTTTCAGTCACCTCATTTTAGAGACAGTGATTCCATTAATACAGTCTACGTTCTGTATCGATAGTCACCTTCCTTAGCACGCACGGAAAATCTCGTCTACAAACGTACCGTTTTTTCGTAATCGGCTAAAGAGTCTTGGTTATAAATCTTCATGATGTTGCTTTTGTTCTGCCTGCTTAGTAGGAAGGTATGTGATTCTTTTGTTAGGTTGATCTCGATGGGACTTTTAAGGACAGGTCATCCGTCCTTTTAGAAGGAGCATGGATGTGCTACGAGAGGCTCTCCATGTTTTTAGTTCCACTCCTGAGAACCCCCACTCTGTACACAGATGCCTAACTGTAAGGGACTTTTACCTCCTAAAAGTATTTTGATGTGCTTATCTTACAAATATGTAAATACATCTCTGCAAGATTGGGGATGTGCTGGAACTTCTGCAGTGTCAAAGCTCCTGTGAAGTTTGGCGTGGTGTAATAGATTCGGAATACTTTGGCTGTGAAATGATTTTGCTGTGGAGCTCTAAGTCCTTGCTCGAAATGTGGTGGTGTCAGGAGTGGTTTTGTTTATGTGGCTTGAAATAATGATAAACCTGTTTCAGATATGGGTTAGACTTGACTCTCCTTTCGCTGAGATAAGACAAAATGATCATTGCATTTGGTGCTTCCTTGAAGGGAGGGATCTCTTGCCGGTGCAGAGTATTCAGGAACGAGATGGGTATGACAAGGGCCTGTTTTTGTCTGAAAATATTTTAAGTTCTGAATGTTTAATACTGCCCAGCGAGTGCTTCATGTGCGGCTCTTAAAACCTGGAAGTAGTTGAGGTAATTCTTGTTTAAGAATCATCTCAAGCAAGAATTATTTTTACTTAAACTCACAAAAGCTTGGTTAGCTGTTGCTTGTCGTGTACTACACCATTTCCCAAAATTGTGAGACTGTACCTTAGTTTTCTTTAATGGAACAACTATTTGCCTGATATTAAGAACCACAAGATAGAGAAAGGTGAACAGAGAAGTGTGACAGGATGGTTGCAAAAGTTTGAAACTAGGGATGCAGCGTGAAATAAAAAAATGCATGGGAGCACAACCCTAAAATGGCTTTTAATTCATACTGGTTTTCCTGCGATAACCCAAAGCTAATGAAACGTATCACTATGTTTAAATGTAGAACGTAGCAGGAAAGAACACTTGCTAATTTTATGACGGGGAAATGTGCTATGTAGGAGTCCTCGACTGCATTTCGGTGCCATTTCAGGCAGGCTGTCATTGATTTAGGGGGCTGTTTTCCTAGTAACTACTACTAGCATGATGTGAGGGTCTGTCACAAATTATGGTCATAAATCCTCTTGAAATAGTGAGGAAATACTGAAACTCCAGCCTGACTCTGAAGATTAAGTTGATACTTTCAAAGCACTGAATCTTCTCTCTCCGGACAAAGGAAAATGGCTTTAACTGTCTTTTAGGTATGGTGTGTGAATTAATTTGTTACTATTTCATTTTAAATTAAATTCATTTCATTTTAAATTCATTTTAAAGCATCCAGAGGTGCTTGAAAATTACTCATACTGTAGATGTGTCTGTAGTACATAAATCAGCGTGACACACAAAGTCAATACTCAGAAGAGTGTGAACGTATTGCATCAATAGCCCGGTGTAAATTCCACCACTCCCTCTTGCTATTTTTGAACCTTTTTTTAATCTCAGCTGCTTTAACATTTATCTTAAGATTTTTTTTTCACTTGTTTATAATGTAGTAGTTAGTAAAACAGGCCATGGGTTTTGTTCCAGCTGTAAATTTTCTCAGTCCTGCCTGTTTCTTGAATAAGGCAAGCCAAGGTAACTTTTTAGCAAACACAGAGATTGTTTCTGGGAACTGGTTATACTTTATTGGTATGGTAAGGTCTGGCAGCTTAACAACAAATAAAGGTTACAAAACCTCTCCTAGAGTATAGATGCACGTGACTTAGAAAGAGTGTCCAATGTAACTTTGCTTCTAGTTAAAATTTAGCCGGCAACGTAGAGTTAAAAGTAGTTGTCTCTCTTTTTGTCAAAGCAGAAATAAAAGAAATTTCACTATTTGTGATGCTGAGAAATAGCTTCAATGACAAGGTTTAGTTTCATGTTAGATCAGTATTTTTTGTGAACATACTGTATTGTATGAAAGCAACCTGCCATCTTGAGGTGAAGAACAATAACTAGGTTTAAATTCCTCGTTAAGAAAGAAGCTATTGTAGGTAACTTTATCGTCCTTCATTCTAAGAAATCCCCTTAATTTTTCCTTATGTCTTTAACCCAAGAGCTACTAAACATTCAGAATGTTTGGCTTTTGTAATTCAAGAATTTCTCATGGGAGTTGATACGGCTGAAAAAAACACTGCCCTGAGAACACTCGAAGGAAATAGTTGTTATTTTCTGCTCAAGACCTTTGTGAAGCACTCAAATAGCTCTCAACCTGAGCCTCGAGGGAAGAACGACGGTAGAATAAGTATGCCCCCGGTTTACGGCACGGGCCAGCAACGATGCAATTCTACTGTGCGCAATGGAGTCAGCATTCTGTTTAGAAATTTTGAGGCATGTGGATTATTTCCTTTTTCACTGTGTTGCTTTCCAACAGGACGTGTCCAACAACACTGCAAGTTCACTTATGGCAGGAGCAAATAATTAAGATATTGGCCGGGGATGCTGGCTGCCCAGAACCACGTGCTGTTTGGACACTTGGGACTTTCTGAAGACGTCAAAGATGTGCCATCTCCTGACAGCCCACAGCTGGGGTTTCTGAACTGGAAAAAGTACTTCTGGAGAGTTCTACTTCCATTAAGTTAGGCTGTGGAAAGTCTCATGATAGAGTCAAGGGATATTTTGAGCAGCTCTTGAGATTTTGGGTGATTAAACAGTTGTGGTGAGAGGAGGAGAGAAAATGGGAAGTATGTCCCACAAAGTATTCTTCAGTTCAGTTGTTTGTTAGGAGTTTACAGGCCAACAATTCTTTTGGTTCCTTCTCTCTTGGAAAAATCAGAATGGGGAGCTCACCAGCATTTCATCTTTGTGGTTTCTGTTTACTAAAGATTGAAAATAATCTGTTAAACCACAAAATTCTACTGAGAAGCTCCAAAGAGCGTAAAGAATGGGTGATGGGTTGGCAAGGGTGTTGAGGGTCCATGAAATAAACAGGATTTTTAATTTAGCTGTTGTTTCCTTTACTCTTGCTTGACTCATGCTTTGCCTGCCAGCATAGGCAGACGTAAGGCGTCATTTTGTATTGATGTTAAATCCATGGGCAACTTTTGCAAGGACGCCGGTAAATTGACACTTGCTTGATTTAAATGGTTTCGTTTGCTCTGGATGACAAAAAGGGTTAAAGCAACTGAAACCGCTGTTAAACCGATAAATACTTTCTGTGAGTGTGTTGTGTTAGCTTAATGGGGACAGTCTGCTGGTGAGAAGGAATTTCTCAGCTGTGAATCAGCTACAGAATTGTCTTCATTTCACAGTATGAAGGTTTACTGCTATTGCAATAGACGGCACTGACGGCAGATGCAGTAGTGAGTTCCTGGTACCTCAAACGTTGGCATATGTATTTAAACATGTCCCTGCTTTATAATATAATAGTTGTTGAATACTGTTTGGCACTTTGGCTTTTTGAAGCGCTGTGTGCGTATTACCTAATTCTGAATATTCTGCTAACGTAGCATCTATTATTTATGTTTTATACATAAGGAAATTGAGCTTCCCCAGTTTAAATTGACTTCCTTTAAACAGTAATAAAAGTTGTCTTTATGGCAGGCAGAATGAAGGTTTTTGAACTCTGGTCTTCCTGTTGAGGCTATAGAGGTAAAACAGGTAATTGTTCAATAGAACTATGAAGTGTGCTGTTCCTGAACTATGGTGAAAAATGATGCAGCTGGAGAAATGAAGTTGCAAGTGTGTGAGGTTATAACTCTCCCCTCTACTATGAAAAGGGGAAAGATGGAAATGGTATTTTTGTCTTTGGTGTGGTTATACAAAGGGCTTGATTTTCAGTTTTTTCTCGTGGATTCTTGTTAAAGGGCACGTTATATCCTGCGAAAGTGCAGTGCTCTTAATTTGGTGGCTCTGTCCTTCTCACAGGACCCCTGTTAGCTTGAGTTTTGTCTGAGAGGGAGATGAATGATTGAGTTACTTACCTTGACATCTCTTCATTTGGCTCAGGATTTGACAACATCTTGCGAGGGCGCTTCCAGAGCTTCTCTGTTGGGCCCTTTCTTTAGGTTGCCTTGAGCGTATATTGACTTTAATTTCACCGTGTTGTTGCATTAAACGTGATTCATTAAGCATTTATTAATATGTCTTTTTGGAAGTGGCTTGTTACACATGGTAGTAAAGGTGATAAATTAGCCCTGGGGGGACTCTTGATCCTGCAAGAATTAGATCGGAGGTAGGAGGTGGCAGTAAGTGAAGACAGAAGCTTGACCTCTTCTTTCTGCGGTGTTTAAAAGTCAAAAAAAAAGCCAGAGAGTGTGAGAAAGTGTTGTCTGCTTCATGTGTCTAAACCTCTTGGCAGATGGGGAGGAGCTGTGGATTGAGTGGACCCGCTTAGTGAATTTCTTGGCTTTTGGGTTTGAGGATCAAACAGTATTACTACAATGTGATTTTGTAGCTGTTCTTTTTCTTTTCTGCTGTTCAGTGCTGGTTTTAACTAAATCAAAAGGAAAAGGAGTGGAGGATCTGAGAAAACGTGGTGAAAGCATACCGTGCTGCTATAATCTATGGGTTACTGCTATGTCATTTGAGAACTCTTATGGAATACTGTATGTACTGAAGCCATATACTCCGAGTTTTGAATTAGGCACAGGTTGTGCCTAACAGCAGTAATGCACTTAAATCTTTGTCGATAACTTCAGCATACCTTCTGTGGAAATTGCAGTTTTACTTGGATTCCAGATTTATGGATGCTTTGTCCAGTCCTTCTACTTTTTTTTTTCATTCATTTTGCACGAACGCATTCTTTTCTGTTCCTCCAAATTAAAACTGTCCTAGCTGGACTTCAGAAGGAGGGGAAAAAAAGTGTTTAGAAATGTAATTAAATGTTTGGGTTTTTTAAATGCAAAACGTCACATAATAGAAGGTGAAGTTGCTTCCTTTTTATACCTTTATAAATTGAGATGGAGACATACCCCTAAGCCTGCCTGGTGTACTTGTCCTATATGAATTAAAAACCCAACAGGACAGAATGCCTAAGTGACAATTGTTCTTGTAGATCAACCAAAACAAAATGCTTTCGTGAGACTTGTATTGCTTCGGATTAGCCAGCGCGTGCGGTGTCCCGACCTACAGCTGCACTTTGTTATGCCACACTTCTGCCGTTCTCTTTTCTCTAGATAATTAAATGAAGGATTGGGTTTGGCCTTTCTGTAAGAGAGAAGATGCATTTTCAGTGGACTCACTACGACAGCGGTGGTCGGAAGTACCCTGTTTTTATTTTGTACGTGCTCCTGAGGTACAGAGCTGGGCTGTGCGTGGTGTAGGTAAGCGTTCTGCAGGTTTCCCACCGTGACAGATCTCTGGGAGCTGATGCTGGCTGATGCCACCTGAACCTTTGTTTCTTTGTAGTGTGGATTTTTTTTTTCTTGTTTCTCAGACTTCCTAAATAACATACTCCTTACGCCTGGCTCTTCAGGTAAGACTGAAGGGTATTTTTTGTGACATTGAAGGGGTGGTTTGCAAGCTACTTCGCTGTCGTGAGGTTTTGCTCTATCTTGCACCCTGTGGGGTGCTTGGGCACTTTGGTATGTCTTTTTCCATCAGCCCATCATTCCTAGGATGCTATGTAAGCTCTGGGGTATTCCCGTGTAACCAGACTTTGAAGGGGCTGCTGAGGGTTGAAATTTCAGTGCGTCGAATTTTAGAAAGTCTGATTTCTCTAGCTTTGGTTTTAGAAGTGGTACATACTTGGTACTTGAGGCGATGTGAAAGGCCTTGTGTCTTTATTATTGTTATTGTTCAAGGATTATTTCTGAATAATTGGTAAGGGACAGTTGCTACAAGTTTTTGGGTAGGTATAAAAATAAATTTTTGGGGGCAAAGAATGGTTGCTTTAAAAGGACAGTCACAAAGCCCTGGCATTTGGAGTAACCTAGGAAACGTTGCTGCTGTGTATTTGTCTTCAAATACTGGTTTTAGTTCAGTCGCTTAGACCAGTGTCTTGGTGACGCCACGAAAATACATTCTGAAATAGAAGTATATTTGTATCTGTTTTACGTTTCATTATGGAGGAAGAGAAAAAGCAAGAGTTTGGCTCGTGGATAACAAGCTGTCTCTGCTGATGACAGTGAATAATTCAAGGAGGAGAAGGAATGAAAGGTTATGAGATTTATTCTCTGATGTGTAGCTATAGGGGATATCTGTATAACATACTTAGTTTTCTTTCTGAGCACTTGCAGCTTAATACAACAGCCAGAATGCTGCTTCTTGAACTTCTCAAAGCAGCAGAATTTAAAAACCAAACCTCTAATCCTTTGTTTTATAGAAGGTGTCACCTTTGACCACTGAGTCATAAATTACCCGGTGTTAGATGTGTATCGATCACTACTTGCATTGTGCATAGAGTTTAAAGGAGCTTTGGAGGCTTTAATTTGCGTAGCTAGTTATTTCAAATGAAGTGTGTCTTACTTATGAATTCATATCTCATTTAAGGAAGGTCACTCATGGCCACCAAATTGCCTATTTTCTCTGTCACACTTTGTTTTCATTTCAGTAATTGAAAATTTTCTGGTTCTAGAACAATTGAGAAGCTCAGAATAGAGTTGCCTGCCCTGTAGGAATGAATTTTGACATAAAATATGATATAAATGGTATAAATAGTTTTTCTCTTTCTTTGGATTTTTCTCTGATTGCTTCCCCTGCTTGCGAGTTGGCAGCTTGAAGTATCATGTGTTTAAACATTTTTTAATTTTTTTTTTTTTCCCGAGGGGAAAATGTTTTAGCCTCAGAAATCTGTATTGGTGACTTACCTGGATGTGACTTTTGCAAAAGATATGAAAAAAAATTAAACTGCTGTATTAGTATTCACATTCTCAGTCAGAGCCAAGAGGATGAAAATGCACACGGGTAGCATTTTCCACTTCGAAGATCTGCCCAGCTGTGGATGATTTAAAAAAAAAAAAAGTCTATACATTATCTGCGTCTTCAGTAGCTGAGTGAAAGAAATCTGTAGTTATGGAGAATTTTTGTCTGTCTGGGTTTTAACAGCATGTTTTTTACTGTCTGGATAAAGTTGACTATTACTTACCCATGTTCTAAAACTCAAGTTTGCATGTGTTCAAGTGGTAGAAGGTGTATACTCAGAAAGAGTTACAACCCAAAAACCTGTATGAACCTGGATTTTCATCTCATCTAATCTTTCTTCAGCACCCACCCCACCCTGAGCCACAACACCCCACTACGTTCGATGTCAGCTGTGGCTTTGGAATCCGTGCAGAGGAGGAGAAGGTTTTCTATGATGCCATGAAAAAGGTGCATTTTTCAATTGCAAAAGTTAGATATGGTGACTATTAGAAGGAACCATGCGCCCTGTAAAGAGTCGGGGAGTATTCCTGGAGACTTTTTTTGAACGGAGTAAATCAACTCTTACGGGAGCTCAAAACTTAGTTTCTGTGAATATTGTAGCTAATGGTAGAATTGGGAGAAATCCACACACACCAGCAAAAATTTAAGCGAGCATTGGGTGATATCTGCAGTCAATGAACCATTATCTGCAGGTGTTCTGTAAGAGTTGCGGAAGAACAACTGAAGTGAGCTCTGTAGCTTGCGTGCAGAACTAATCCATACCATTTGAACTTCGAATGGCGTGCTTGACGCTTAGTAAGTGTATTAGCAGTCTTCTGCTAGATCTTATTTGCCTAATAGACTTTGACAAACAAGTTCTACAGATGGTTAATATTTTCAGAGGAATTGCTGCCTGTTCACAGCCAGTTTGTGGCCAAAAATGTGATACAGGTTGTGATTAATTTTCTCTCTGAAATGTTTTCATGGCTGTGGTCGTTCCACTCGTCATTACCATCACATCTGACTGCAACTGAAAAATGAAGTGCTTAGCTAGGAAGATTTTGAATTTAAATTAAAAGGGCAGAGAGTTGGCCATGGAGTTATCCTGGCTACTTTTGAACTGCCCTTCCTCTGTCAAAGCAACAGAAAACATGTTGGTCAGGATTGGGGGGTGGTAATCCTTCTACTTGAAGGAACCCTGGCTGGTTGTGACAAAATCCCTGTGTTAGATGCCTGTTAATGCCGAGGTCATTCTGCTCTTTGCAAATTTTAGTGTTTTAAAGAGCCTTCAAGACATTTATGGGAAGTGAAGCCATTTTACATGAGCCAGAGAACTGGAAAATGCCTGGATTTTGCTAAGTGACAGGTAGTTACTTGGGGTTTAAATGTGCTACCAGCCCACTCGGTTCCCCAGAGCAGACAGATTTGCTCGTAGTTCACAGAAGTGCTGACCTAGGCAGAAGTAATCTCTTACAAGGTCCTGGCTAGTTTATGCTGAAGGGTGTGAGATATTTGGGGGGGGCAGTATTCCACATATGTAATGTGTGAGTGTGTGTATAAGACGTATGTATGTTCCTATGTGCTTAGACACTTGGTTAACCAAGTTTCTCCTGCTCGGTTTTCTTCCTTTCATTCTAATGGTTGTGTTGTTGAATAACCTTCCATTTCTGAAAAAAAACCCCCTGCTTTTTATGTGGACTTTAACTCCTGATGTTAGATCTCAATACATAATTTTAAGGAGGAAAGTTTTGCAGTCGCGAGGTATGGGACGGGAATTCAGTATACCTGGATTTGGTTTTGGTGTTCTTACTGACGCATGCCCTTACGACTGTGAACTCCAATTTCATCTGAGAAAAGGTGACATATAAATGGTCTCTCTGAATGCATCTTGGAGTGTTTTACACAAGAAGCACCTCAGAGTAATCTTTTCCTATACATACGCTTTTAAAATAACCTTCTAGTAATAAACTTGCTTTGTTTGACTCCATTGTATTGGTCTCTCAATGACTGGTGTTTCACAGAGAGAAATGAAGCTGCAGACTAACAGAATGGTAGGTAAAGTATCCCTGAAAAGGTAGGGCGATGTGTATTTTGTTAATCAAAATTGTATGCCTGATCAGTTTTCTGCACTTAAATCTTTGATCTAGCATAACCACTTCCCATACGTTTTGCAGTCTTTATTTTACAATTTCTGCATGTTGTATCCTTCTCCTGTGTTGGCAGTATTTCTTGTCAGCTCGAAATCTCTTCTAGGCAGGGATCTGTGTATTGTTTTTCCTTTTACCTGCTTGCTTTGTGTTGTGGTCGTGTCCCCCCCCCACTGTCTGAAGAACCACGATTGCTAAAGGCTGGAATGTCTGTAGGTGGGTTATTAAACACAGTGGTCAAGACGGCTCTTGGAAACTTGTTGGGTTACTTCTCTAAGTAGGGTGATGAGGCAGCATCATTGAATGGAAGGAAAAAAAAAAAAACCCAAACCAAAAAACCAATCCCAAACCACCCTCCTATTTCTGGCCGTTTGAAGAGGCTGCCTGCTGTCCCCTTAGCATGTGGCTCCACTAACATTGTCTGCCCATGACGGAATTGGTAAAACCGGAGAAGCTGCAACTTAGCCTGTGTTTGAGGATTGCTGCTTGGCATCCAGCCTAGTGCGCAGTGGAGAGAAGATGAGCAGGTAGAAGTACTTCACGCTTGTGACCGTATTATCCCTCAACTTGCATGGTCCAAATTAAGGTCTTCATTGTTGTCTGCAAAAGATTACGTGATTTAGGATTCATTTACCTTGGGCATTACCACCTTGACGCGTCCAGCCTTTCTCCATCCTGCTACAGTAATTGCAGCTCACGGAAAATAACGCTGGTTGCTGATCCCCAGGGTGTGGAACTCCTGGCATCTGGAGATAGAGCACATCTGGCGCTGGTCCTCAGAGGCGGAATTCAGCCAGCCCAAAGCTTATTGCATGTGGGGAGTGATGCAAGTGACTTGTTTTCTCTGAACAATGGCTATGGGATCTTTGTAAGCATTGGCCTCTCGCCTGGTTATTTTGAGTTGGTTTTGTTGTTGGGGTTTTTTTTTCCCCTGAGGAAGTCTGTCTGCAGTGAGGGAGGATGTGGAGTACTGTAAGTTCTCCATACAGCTGCTCGACCCTCCAAGCCATACTTGCTCCTTGACGCTGGTGCTCTTACATACGCAAAACGCGCGTGTAAAAGCCGCTGTGCCCATCCAGAAGGCACTTGGTAGATAGAGGTAAAGATTCTGGCATGCCTTTTTTGTGCTTTTCTGACTCCTAGGATTCTGTGGAGTCAATGTTGCAGGAGCACAGAAGAAAGTTTTCTTTTTAAAGGAGATGTACTGCAGTCCCCAACTTTGAGGAATGTTCTTGGCACCTCTTAGCATCACCTTCCTTGTACAGATTATAAGGCTTTTATAGGGTAACAAAACTTGCTTTGTTTGAGATAGATTTTGACTTCATATTCTAACAGCTATTCCACAATTACTTCCTCAAGGGTGTTTGTATTTTGGAACGGTTTCCCCACAAAGATCTGTTCTGGAATACTTTATTATAGTCCTTTCTCAGTCTTAGCCTTGGAGCTCATTTCGTACCGTAGGGATTGGGACTGTGTAACAGGCTCGCGTCACTGAGTCTGAGCATCTGCTGGTCGCATCTTGATATCAACGGATTCATTATCACGGTGGTTTATAAGATGACACCGGTCCATATGCTTGTTGACAGCCTGTTAGGACATTCTTGTCCACAAACGCTAGCTTCCGAGGGAGGATGCCGCCTTTTAGATATTCCTTCTCTTAACATATTGCCAAGAGCCTCTGAGAATGTTTCAGGTTGTGTGGCAAGAGTTCTTCCAGACGCGCTTTTGGCCCTTGATTGCAGTGAGGCAGAGGTGGGTGGGGGGACTTGTTTGAATGGACGACAGGAAAAGTAATGATTTGCTTGGGAGCCCGCACTGCAGGACAGGTACGCTCAAACCCCTGTACTAGCGTGGGGTGGGAATTTGCTCTTTTACTTGTAGATTCTGCTCTTCTATTTTAATTACTGCTAAATTCTCCATCTGTTTAGTTCCCTGGCCATTAATTGGGAGAAAGCTGCTTTACACATTCTTTCCTATGCTCATTTTGAGTCTCCAGCAGCGGTTCTTTTTTTTTTTCTCTCTTTTCTTTTTATAAATACAATCTTGGTCTGTGTTGGAAACTAAAATGACTTCAGGTCTCTCTTCCCTGCTGTGTGACTGTCGTTGCTGTTGCAAACCACTGTGTTGACAGGAACTCATCGTTGGTTCAGTAAAGCTTCATGGCAATTGAGAGGCTCTGTACCAGTGCTAATGAAAAGCCTTGGCATGGTTTCGGGAGGCTCGGGCATCAACAGGCACGTGGAGAGGTTGCAGGGCTAAAAATACAACTTGTCAGCTGCTGTGCTCTGAATTACAGCTGCATGCAATGCTTTCTCCTGTCTAACTTGTCTGCCAGTTTATTGCGAGGCAGAAGCAATATACTGAATTCTACAAAAACCTCCCCGCTTTCTCCAGGAACTAGAGTTTTGATAACTTTTCTTTTAAACTGAAGTGTTTGTGTGCAAGAATAGAGCAGTCAAGCACAGTGGGAGATGGGTAAGCATTACGCGCACACGCTTACGATTGCAAAAAGAAACTTTAGCACCAGTTTGTTGTTATAAAGTTGAACTAATGTTGGCTGTTTATAAAAAGGAGTGGACTTTGCAGGGTTATTTTCCTATTTAAACATCAGCAGGACACTGGGAAGCGATTACTGTGAGCATTTGAGTAAGTTGTGTTTGCTTAGTGTGCTTGGCAACGTTTCTTTCAATGAAAGTTTAACTTATTAAGCTATCCAAGTTCAATTTCAAAACTTTGGCCTTCATCAGGAAGGTAAGATGGCTGGAAAAAGAAAAAAAACAGTGTTTTTTTCCCCAGATATTGATGTATGTGATGTCGGTTGTCAGATCGCTGTTGTATATGTGGTCAGAAGTGAGTGTGTTTTATTATCTTTATTTAGAAAGACTTTGAAACATGGAATGGTAATTTATTCAAAGTCCTGTCATAAATGTTGCTTATTCCTAAGAGGACGGTTTTTGCTGGGATGATCCCAAAACATTAACAAATAGCTCAGTCTACAGCGGATAGCATTCTGTGCCTGTCTTTCTCCCACGTTCGGCTGAGCGTGTGCCAAATCTTTGCTGGATACTACAGATCTTCCAACTTCAACTCCACCTGTTGCACTGGCTTCAGCGATGCATCGGCAAGGCGGTAACGATTTCAAAATGCTTCCCAGTGTCTAAAATGGTGTGAAACTTTCTAGTTCCGACAGCTGTAAATTCATGTTAAAAAACCCAGAATCCCTGAAACTTGTCTATTAGCAACCTCAAAGCACGTCTTTCTATGCAGTTGTAAAATTGGCACTGACAAAAAAGGCTTTATTTGAGTGGTACACAAAAGTTTGTATGCAAACCTCAAATAGCCCCAAATTTGGTTTATCTGCAGCTTACTGTTTAGATTTTAATTAATTTTTTTTTTTCTTCCCCGGAGGCTGATTTGATACTTAAATTGAACTCAACAAGTGGTTCTCTTGTTGCTTCCTAAATCCTGGAGAAGTTGGGTTTTTTTCTTTTTCTTTTTTTTTGGTGGGTTTTGTTTTGTATTTTTAAACAATTTAAACAATATTTAGGCACAGGTCACTTCAAATGAGGTTGCAACAGTGTCACGCCGTTTGGTGGATTTACTAATTTTTAATGTTCTAGAGTCTACTGGGGACCTTTTCGTAACTAACGGTGTGGCCTTAAGCCTGAACGAAAAGGAATTTGTTTGCAACACCTGGCGTAGATTAGGAAGAGACTGTGTTTCACAGGGAGTGTTTTGGCTGGTGGTTTTAGTTTAAGCAGCATCCAGCTTCCATACCATGCCCCATCCAGTGACAGCACAAAAATGTGTGGCCATGTAGTAAACTAGATTAAAGGACTGGGCTGAAAGTAACCTCCTGAGTTACCTTTTGTTTTGTGGGAAGTCTTTTCCTTGCTCAATTTTTTTTTTTAATTATTTTTTTCTTTTTTCTCTCCTTTTCTCCCCTCTCTCCCCCTTCTCATCAAACGTGTTATTAATAAATACCTGCATCAGTGAGGAGAGAGAGAGACTGCTTTATGATATAGAGTGAAATATGGTTTAAATCAATTTTTCTCTGGTCTAATAAAACTGTGATACTGCAAGATCAAGGATTTGATGGGTCTAACATATTCAACTTTGAAGGAAGGATAATCCCACATGTTTCCATGCAATTCAGATGTTGCACAGCCTATGATGTTTTGTTCCCGGTGGGTTTTTTTGGAGTTTTTTTTTTATGTAAATAAAATCTAAACTCAGTGTGTTATTTTTTCAAGTCTTTAATTGTTTGTGCTCATTAGTGACAAGAATAGCATCTTGGAGAATCTTCTGAGCAACACAGAAATGGAGCATGTGTTCACGTTTAGAGTGCGATGTGATGTGATAGAGGGTTAATTGATGGATTAACTGTTCTGCAAGAGTACATAGATGTTTTCTCCTTTGATGTTGTGCTGTTCTGTGGTGTCCTTGGACAATTACTGCATGAGATGAAGTTTTTAGCTTGAAAGCTTCAACTTAGGTAGCCTTTAGAAAAGTTTGGTGTCATTTGATGTCAAAGTCTTGGTACCTTATTAAGTGTATATATATATAAGTGTGGGTATATATGTGTATATATAAACACACTCTGCATTCTGGGGTTTTATAAAGGAAACAACATAATGCTGTAATCAGTGGAGCACATTCTTGAGAGGTTTTAGATGCCCTAACTTCCTCCAAGTAAAACATAAGAAAGTTGATGTTTTTCACATGTTGATGACATAGAGGAAATAAAGCGCATCTCCTCGCTTCACAGCTTCATGGCGCAATTCTCAAAGTAGTAGTGGATGGATGATAATGACTTCTAGTTATTGGCTCCTCAGTGACTTTTATAAAATGAGTTGATGGTTTTGAATCTGATTCCTGCTGAGTGGATAATGTCTGTCGTGCAGTGCTGCTCTGCATTGCGAGTATTAGTCACAGCGAAGGAGACAGAAGAACCTGAGATGTCCTCAACAGTGAGTTACGTTCTGTCACCCAAGTGAGGTCTGTTGATGGTAAGGTTGACCCAGATTACACCTGGTAATTAATAGAAGAGTGACATAAGCAGAGAGTCTGGGTTTTAGGTCCCCTTTGTAAAGGAGAAAGAAATCTTCATTTTTTTTTGCATCTTCTTTAGTTAATTTTCCACTAGATGAGCTTGATAAAGGAGTCACCCGTTTCCACTTTGTGCTACTTTTATTGTAATGTTACAATGCTTTCTGTAAGTAGAAAGTGAAGGTTGCCCTAACTCTGAGCAAGTATTGAGTTACAGAACGAGGTGCCTAAGTTTAGTGTAGAAATGAAGCGCTTCTGTCAACTGTGCTTCAAGTTAGTGCTTGTTTGGTTGGGTTTTTTTGTCGGTTGGTGCTTTTTTTTTGTTGGTTTTGAGGAGAAGGCTGTTTTCCATAAAAAGCAAGTGCTTCTGTGGTCTAGTTTACATCTAGTTTTTAGAGAAGGTAGGTTTTTCCTCTAGTTTACCATACTCTGGTTGTTCAGCCCTCTCTTTCAGACACTCCTTCAAAGGCTAGTTGGATACAGGCACGATGTTCAATTTTCTTGCAATTCACTAATAAAATTTAAGGTGCCTTTGTTTTTTAAATTATTCACATAAGGCTTATATTGGGGGCATAATATATTTTTTTTAAGCAAGACTTCCATGTTTAGTATGTAGGAAAAACAGCCCTTCTCCTTTGCATGTAAATAATGTGGGTTAAATCGGGTTCATAAGACCCTATTAGATTTTAAGAGGGTAGACGTCTGCTTCTGTATTTAGTCATTATCGTTCATACCTGGAGGGAGTTACTTAAATGCACGTGGTCATTGCTTGCATGTATTTCATGTTTATTAACAATCCGCTGCAGGGTCTTGTTTATAAAAAGTTAAAATGCAATTGTGAATTGCTGACAGCGTGCCAGCATCTGGCGTGTTGAATGTGCCATGTTTGTCACGTTTCTGGATTGGAAATGGGATTTTAGGCTGCGGGTCGTAGCTTTTTGTATTAACATTTGTATTTCGTGGTGTTTTTAATAAGTAAAAAAAGATGTATAATAGGGAGGGCAGAATCCAGGACTTTTAAACTCCAAAACAGTCTGCAACAACTGGAAGTAGAAGAGGTGTAAAAACTGGTTGTAATAAGCTTACTGTGCTTCGAGAGGGGACACATGGCACTAATCCTTAGTCCAGCTGTGAGTGTGTGAAATGCTAGGCAGTGCATTGCAGTGGTGAATGGATTAAGTGTGTTCTGCCTTAGTCAGACTCCCAGTCTGGCTCCTGAAGGACGGCAGTATTTATTTCTTTTTCTCGACTATAGCATAGGGTTGGAATAGTTGTTTGGAATATCATTTCATCTGAAATGCCCTGGATGTTTTCCAGATGCAAAGCGAGAAGGCTTCCTGCTCTGAAAGTCCTGGGTCATGTCTTTGTTGCTGAAGCAGATGTAATTATTACATTGACATTGCAATCTTGATGTAAGAATCCTGACCGAGTCAGTGCAGCTCCATGCAGCTGATGAAACCTTAGGTGAGATGTGAAATAACGACACTGGCCTTCTACTTGATGTAAAAGTTTCCTTTTCTCTGCTGGCGTTTCTACATTGAAATAGCTATCTCAATCTAATAATTACATCTTTAGCAACGAAGACCCAGCCAAATAGTGCAAATGAAGGGTGGAGGAAAGGGACACGGTGCACAAACCAGGCTAATCAGATCAGTGACGGCCACACGTTGCTTGAGTTAGTTGTGTTTTAGTATAAGCAAACGCACTTTGCTCTGCCCTCCGTGACATCGCTTCCTTGTGTAATGCTAATAGGCTTGTACCCTTCCTTCTGCAGAAATAAGGGGTAGGTTTGGGGCAAAATCAAATAAATAAAAAACCCCGTGGATGCATTTTGTCACCTGTGTTCTAGAAGCCGGTTTAGAATTTGTATATTTTAATTTATACGTGGGGAAAAATGCCTGCATTCTTGTTTTTCTGTCTACCCTTCCAGCAGTGTGCTGCTTATATTTGTGGCCCTCTGATTTTGGAGACGAGCTACGTGTCTTTTGACTCCCAAAAATGGCAGCTAAGGATTTTCTTTGAACTGGTACTGTGGCGTTTGTGCCTTTTTCTTTTTTTTTTCTTTTTTCTTCTGTATTTGAACCATTTGCACTGTAGCATAGCCCTGGAGTTATTTCTTTTGGCACTTAAATTTGCTGAAATTGGAGTATAGAGAAGATGGAAAAACATTTAGTCACACTTCTCTAGATGAGTCGTATATCAGGAGTCCAGTTTCTTACTTGCAGTACACCTTGTCTAAGCTGCCAAAGGGATGGGGGAGTTGGGGTGGCTGAGATCATTCCTAAACCGTTTGCCGTAGTAAAATGTATGCCTTTTTGACTCTATTAAAATTTGTTTGTAAGGTAGCTTGACGGGGTAAAAAGCTTGTAAATTTAGTCTGTCTGGAAAGAAGCGCTGGTTATGGTTCTACTTAGCACACTGGGTTCTCCTCTTGGCTCTGCCATGGACCGCATGCCTCACCCATGGGCAAGACCCTTAATCCTCATCTTCCGTGGGCTTCCTTTCATTCTTTGCCTTGCGTACCTAGACAGCAAGTTCTTCAGGTGTGACAATCCTTCACAGTGTGTCCACGTTGTGTCTTTCAGGGTGCTAATCTCAGTTGTGGCTTTGTTACGGTAATATGAATGACGACAGTTCGTGTCGTGTAAAGCTTGTGTTGATTTTTTTTTTTTTTTTTAATTTCCCCCCGTAGTTCCTTTGTAGGGAACAGATTGACTTCCTTCTGATTTTGGACCCCTTTTATGATGAACTGAAAGCTTTTTAGACATTCATTTCCTTTCTTGTTTGGGAAAGGCAGATACATGTTGGGTTAAAACAATAATTAGGTTTGACTGCTTATACAGGTGGGGAAACCATGGGTAGACGAAAACTGAAGAATTAAGTCTCAGAGTGAACTGGGAAGAAAAGAATATTACATTTTTTCGCTTCAAGCTGCTGCTGAAGTTGAGGTGCACCATATTTTTCTAGTACCTCTCCTGCTTTGTGTTTCTGCAATATGAGAGTATTTGACAACGTTGTGGCCCCTGCTCTTGCATGTGCGTTGCAGACAGTTCGTTTCTTATGCCGGTAGGATGTTATTGAGACTCCCGTGAATATTTCAAGAGGTCAATAAGCCTAACTTGAAAAATAAAAGATGGCTAATAATTTGTTGTAGCTCTACATGAAAATATTTTGAAATCTTAAGTTTGTGAGTTTGTGGATGGCTAGGTCGATGCTTAAAGCATATGAGTAAAGCAGACGGGTGCGTGCCACTGTATTATTTTTTTTTAAGCACAAAACCACCTATAAAGTTCCTTCCCTCGAGCGTCGCGTGTACAAGACAGAGCAGCACAGAGACAGTGCTCTGCAAGTCTGCAGCCAGACGATATTCTGGCTGCAGCTGAACTGGGCAAAGAGGTTGCCTTAGTATTTTATTTTTTTTTTTCTTTAATCTACTTGCCTTTTTAAACCGAGATCCTTTTGACAGGATCGGCTCAAGGGACTGAACTATGTGGGCGGTCACGCTGGCAGATTTAATAAATAAATAAAATTCAACCAGGCTCAGCTTCAGGCAGAAAACAAAGCACATCTGACCCAGCCCAATACAAAGAGCATATCTAAATCAAGATCCCTCCTAACACAGCGTCGCTGGAGCTCGGTTTGCACAGAGTTTATGGTTTGGCCTGGAGTAGTGAGTTTGTCAGGGGAGTATGTCTACACCCTGCGCTGCCCCGGGAGTCTGGGGAACCCCTCCAGCTGCTCTGCCTTTTGCTGTTTTACAACCTTCCCTCAGCGCAGAGCATCACCACTTCTTTAATACGGTTTTTAGTCTCCTTTTTGGGACCTTTATCCTTGCTCACCTACCACACTATCACATACGTACATATCACACAATTCTGCAAACACCAGCATTCAACAGACACCGAGGAGAGTGACCGATTAATAACCGTGAGATCGTACCGAGCAGTAATTAGTCAGCTGCAAAAACAACAGAACCAAAAATGTTAAACAGCTCCTATGTAACTCATCTTTTAGGGCCCCAAATTTCCATTCTCTCTCAGATTTTCTTCAGTTTTAAATAATTATCTAGACTCCAAACCTTTTCCAAGAAAGCAAATGAGGCATTCTGGGGCTGAGATCCAAAACACGTTTCCCTTCTTGCACACACAAACTACCAGCCTATAAAAATAGGTACAAGGAGACTGATACAATCTGCTTTCTTTTGAATATTACCAACACAGTTCCAAATGTAGAGAGCCTCTTTCATTCTGGAGGTTTGGAAGTGACAACTGTTTTTTCTGGAAATGTCCTTAAATTCCACATTTCGGAGGGACAACTATATTATGTTTCTTCAGCTAGGCTAGCATTTGTATTTCATTGCTCTCTGTTCGGGACCCTTTGCACATTTAGATAAAGGATGGAACAGTTTTTGCCAGTTTATGATCTTCATTCATTTGCGATAGAGCAGAATTATGAGCGAGCCACATTCACCTCCAATTTAAAGGGAAAATAATTTCATGGGGAAAACATCACTCAAGCTCTTCTGTCCAACAGTGACATACTACCACATCTTAGTTTGGTACTAAGAGTCCTTTGGACTCAGTGTTGAAGTAAAGATGGTCACCGGTGGAGACCTTAGCAAAAAATTTTGGACCCAGGGGTAAAAACGTATCACATTTGCAGATGATGGCTGCCAGGTAAATGATGATAGAATGTGGTCTACCCTCTAAAGCAAGAATATCATCAGTTAATGAACAATATTCACTTACCTACCTTACTCAGACAGATCGATTGGAGCTAACCACGCGCTTTGCAAGTGTGTGAACTGCAATGCCATTGAAGAGAATGCTGGCGTTAATTTGCATTAACAGCAGAGTGCAGGCATGCCCCAAAGAGCGCAGGATCCTATTCCATCGTGTCCGTAAAAATCATACACTGACCACCAAAGACACGTGAAATCAATTTATCAAAACAGCTGTATTCAGTGGCATCATGGCACCTCTTTTAATTAACGCTTCCCTTCGGACCTTGGAAGAGTTGAGTCTTTGACTCAATTTGTAATATACTGTGATCATTTTAACTGAAAAATAAAGCAAGTCAGACTTTTTTTTTCCTGACCATTGCCTGACTTTTGACAATAAATGGAAGAAAAGTTAGTGAAATCCTGAACATGCTCTCTCTTCCATCAAATCCACTATTTTTGAACAGATGTTTGAGAAAAAGCTAAATTATCAGCAGCACCATGTCTTTGCCTCCACAATATTGAAAACCGGTTAGATGTCTATAATAATAATAAAGAAGAGAGCAGAAAATCTTCTTTCATGTAGTTCCGGCAGGAGAGGTGCTCCAGATTACTTGCAGGACAAACACTGACCTTGGAGAGAGAAAAGGAGCCATAAGGAATGAATTTAGTTTAATTGATGTTCTTGGCTAAAGCAAGATCATCTCCAGCAAGGAGTGATTTACAAAGCTTGGAGCAGATTACTGTATTTATTTGCTACATTAGAGGAGGCAAATTAAGTATCATCAGTGATATAAATGCAAGCAGAATATTACAGATTTAATGATCTTAAATAATCCTTTTCACCTCATCTGCTTTTTGCTCTCCTTCCTAACAAGCTCTCACAAAACCAAAATCTTGACTCTTTGACTGGAAGACAGTCACAAGACTTGCACAAAAATCAGAAGTCCTGTCCACAACTTGGGAGTAAAAACTTCCCTCAACTTCCCACCCTTTAAAGCCCAGTGTCATGTGGCAGGTTCCCTTTACCACGATGGTTTTACCTGGGAAGATTCTTAACTGTTAGAAGATAACCACGTCAGACTGTGGAACCTACGTTTGAGCCTTCCACATCTGGCTTGACTACGCTTTTGTTCCAGCGAATAACATTTGCCAGCAGCTGAATCCAGCACATGCTATTTCTGAGTTGTTTGCTGAATTTTACAAAGACGTTACATTTTCAAGGGTATATATTGTACGTTTGGTGGAGAGAGAAGTAAAATGCCTTTTTCCAGCTTTCTTAAGATTCGCGTCTTTTGGAGTTAACGTAACATCTGGAACTGGAACTAGAAATTGGAAACAATTCAGATCAGAAACAAGCATACCTTTGTCAAGCCTATATTTGTTCAAGTCCTGGAGAAAATCTGCAAGCCAAATTTTCCAAATGATGTAGAACCACTATTTTATCCGTTAAAAGTTTGGAACCATCATCACTGCATAATCTGCTATTATTGGCCAGACAGCTGTCTGCCAAACCAAGGAGGAATAAACTAAACTGCAAAAAACCAAAACCCCAGAAAAGAACCTTGCCCCCATTGGCATCGAGACTCTAAAAAGGGGACACTGCAGGGTTTTTTTTCCGTTCACGGATTGACCCGAACTGTTATTCATGACAAAAGTTGTGTTTAGATGTTCAAGGAAGTCACCCCTTTGCCTGCATTCTTCTAAACTAGCTTACGCAGAAACAGGACAAATCTGCAGTTTCCTCTGCAGTTTTCAAACTCTACTGAGCATAACATGGGGGTGGGGGGAAATCCATTCCTGCTGCATTTAAAATAACAACAGCAAAATTATTGCCATGTACTCTGCATCACAGAATGTGAAACATCCAAGTATGGTTTTTTTCCTGCCACATCCCCCATCCCTATTTTTAAGCACTGCCTTTGCGCTTACCCGTTTTGGCAAAGCCCAACGGCGATACCACGTAAGAGACTACTTCAATGCCACTTCTGCTTATTCTAAAATCAGAAAATACCAGAAATCTCAATGGGCAGGCTGTTTCCAATTTTTGTGGGTACCAGCAGAGTGCCATATTAATTCTCACAAAGAAAACCGTCATGAGTCAGCTGACGGGTAGCTCCAGTGTGGTTTGGGTATGGTAAACACTGTTACGGAATTGAAACGAGCGTCCTATGGTATTAGAGAAAATACAAGTTTGTACTTTAAAGAATCCTTAATCACAATATGAAACCTTCTCCCTGACAGGACAGTGAAAGTATTTGGTATTACAGAATCAGTGCGAAGAGGAGCGATATTTGAACAGGGTGGTCTGGCAGAACGGAAATCAAATCCTCATCTGTCAAGTTCCTTCCCAGACCCACCACCCCACGAACATCCATTCCTAACTCAGCTCTCTGGGTCCAACATAGAAACACAATCCGGTGAGGAATTCATGCACAGTCCAGTGAGGAATTCATGCACAGTCCAGTAAGGAATTCATGCATAATCCAATGAGGAATTCATGCACAGTCCAGTAAGGAATTTATGCACAATCCAGTAAGGAATTCATGCACAGTCCAATAAGGAATTCATGCATAATCCAGTAAGGAATTCATGCATAATCCAGTAAGGAATTCATGCACAATCCAATAAGGAATTTATGCACAATCCAATAAGGAATTCATGCACAGTCCAATAAGGAATTCATGCATAATCCAGTAAGGAATTCATGCACAATCCAGTAAGGAATTCATGCACAATCCAATAAGGAATTTATGCACAATCCAGTAAGCAATTCATGCACGGTCCAGCACCTTGCAAAGAGAGGGTAACGGTGTGGACTTCGCTAGCACCGCGCACGCAAGCACCACTGCTCGCATCAAGTTGAAGCCATTCATTTCTGACGTTCCACATCAGAATAGGTCGTTGCAAACAGGCTGTCTGAGCAGGCGATGAACAAATTTGTGTTTCAGCTAACCAGCCAAGATGTATAACAGGCTGAGGAGAGAGTATTTGTTCTTTAGTATCTGAACAGCTGTGGGTAACACAAGTCTGAGTTTTTATTTAGCAAACGCTTCGACTAGTGCTGCAGTAGTCATGCCAGTGGATTCTCATAAAACGACCGTGGACCGGCCATTGATGTGAATGTGCCTGCCATCAGCAACTGTATTTTTATGATGATATCTTCTTGGTGACTTGCTGAGTGACTTGCCTCAGAAGGTGGTCCCTGGAGACTTCTGAACTGAGCTTCTAGCTGAGGTAGGGCCACTGTGGGCTTTTGTGTGAGAGACACTATAACGTGATACTCCTCTTCCCTCAGTGCAAGTAATTCGTCATTAAAGGTGGCCTGTACAGTTAGTTTTTTGGACCCAGGGTTACAAATTGTAAGTGCTTACAGCATCTTTCACCCTTAGGGATGGCAGCGTAAGGACCGTAGGTTTGTACAGCTGGAGGAGGTGCGTGTCCGGGGGGGTACTCCGATGGATCCGGAGAGGTTTGCTCATTACGACTTGAGACAGCAGCTGGTGTGTGAGGCCTGTGACAGCCTTCCTTGTATCACACCCTTCTTCATGTAACGTCAAGGGGGTTTGGAGGCTGGCTGTGGTGCGGGTCAGTAGATCACCCATACGGATGTGATGGGTTTCCCTCTACTATCCAGTTCCTCCGTTTGGACCTGGTGTCGGACTCAAACATCCCAGCGCAGACCTGTGAGGTCCTGCTGCCTGGTTGTTCTTAAAGAGTGGGAAAGTTTTCACCTTCCTCGTGGGGTTTACTGTCTATATTTAGACTGGGATTTTCAGTGGACCTTGGGAGCTTTGGCTGTCATCACTGAAGTTTGATGGAAGCTGTCAGTTTAACCTCCCTTGGAGTTCAGTGCAGGTTCTAAGCTCCAACCAGCACCGAACTCACAAAGTTGACTTTTAAGATTGAAGGATGCTCAGCTTAACAGCCGTTTTCAAATCTTGTTGGTGTCTGTCCGGAGCCAAACTGCCCCTAATCCCCAATAGACGGTGTATTTGCATTTAAGCTGTCGTGCGCATTGTGGTTCTTGAGTAGCAAATTGCGGCAGAACCCGCAGAAGAATAAGCAAATTGTTGTGAACAATATACTTCTGCTTTTGGGAAAATCCCATGTATGTTTTAACCTCTGTAAAATGCTCGGGTGAGGGCCTGAGGTCAGGAAGAGGTGGGGGTTCAGCCTGCAGAGATATTATCTGTTTAGCATTAGCTAGTCGGGATTGCATGAGGCTGCAGTCCTCACAACTGTTTGGCTGAACCCCAGTTGTGCATTGCACAGGGAGAGATTGCCAAGAGCCAGTTTTGCAATAATGTTTAGAAATTTCCTTTGACAAAACAGACCAGATGAAAAGTGCTTTATGCTCTAGTGAATCTGTGTTCTCCTCTAAAGAAAACGGTTAAAGTGCTTGCGAGTCTTATCCAACGAGCATCTCAGCGACTTGGTGTAAATGTCCCCAGATCACGGCTGATATTCTGGTTTTTGTTTAGTTTTTCAGCGGATCTCTAAATAAGTTCTGTATGCTGCTTGGTGGTCCGTGTAGTGTTGGCTGCTCGCATGGACTTGGCTGTCCTGCTTTCCAGCTGCTAAACTGTGTTAAAAGAAGATGAAATATGCTGTTCCATGTAACCAATTGCAGTATTTGCTAGAGGGGTATTAAGGACAGTCTGAGAGAGCCATTGCCTTACGCACCAGGAGGGGAGTTCATGTGGCGTGCTTAATGGGTGGTCTGTGGGAAAAGACAGAAAAGTTTGAGGAACCCTCCTCTAAAATAAAGTGTCCATAGAAAAGGGAGCTTGAACAGACATAGCTTCCTTCCAGCCTCTGCGGAGGTGGAAGTGCGTTGAATTATGCACACTGAATCCAATCGTTTGGCTTTTCTGGTATGTGAAGATTTTTACTTGAAGTAGGTAATATAACCAGAAACAGGGCAAAACAATAAGAAGTACAGAGTCTGCTGTTGGGGAGTTTTAAAACATTTTATTGCCATCCCAGGCAGTCTGAACAAATCCTAAGTTTCCTAATTTGTATAAAGCACCTTTGCTGGACTTCTTCAGAGCATGCTCTTCAGAAAAATCCTTTGGCGTCTCTTGACCGAGTGAAATGAACTAATTCAGGCCAATGGAGATGAAATGGTATATAATCAGTGCTATATTTTGTTGTTACTGCTAACATTATTATTTAAAATCTGTAAGTTGCCAAACAAAACCAACAGTCTGAAGTAAATCTCTTGTCTTCCTAACACCCTGTCATTACTGGGGGGGGCAACCCTGCACAACCCAGAATTTTTTGTCTTCGATTTCAAGACAGACAGATGAAACTTGTCGCTGAGGCAGGAATTAATTGTGCAGAAGCCATACCTGGGGAACGGCTATCCAGCTGCTATTAAAAATCACCGGTGGCAAGCAATTCTGCAGCTTCTGTAGCGTGCTCTGGAATCTTCAGTGCACGTTTCTCTCTGCATCATCTCTGCGTTCCCTTCCCCAGCAAGGAAAAACCCAAAGCTTACCCTGATCTGATTTCTTTAGTCTGTCCTTTCTCCAGTGGCTAAGAATTAATGATCTTCAGCCTCTCATGAAAGCGCTTACTGGTTGGACTGTTGGTTTACTCTTCTTTATCTCACTGCCTTCCCAGCTCCGCTCTTAGACGAGAAGAACAAAACTTCATGTTTTCTAAACCCACTTTTTTTTTAATGCTTTTCTGTGGACCCTTTCCAGCTTGCTGCTGCTAAACCAGATGTCCTTTAAACTTCTATAATTTATCTACATAACAGCCCCCCCCCAATATATTTGTGGCTAAAGCCGTGTCACTTCTTGTAGGTACATTGATGGATGAACAGCCTCCCTTTTACTATAGCCTGATGGCAAATAGATCACTGAGATCCCAGCTGTCTTCTAGTATTCAGCAGTTATACTCAAGATAATACTTAGCACATATAAATAAAACTGGCACCAAATATATTTCTTCATATGGGATACTAGTGTGGATTGCATTGCTTTGCACTGGTTTGTGCCTGGTGTGAGCGTGTAAACAATTTAAAATATAGTCTGGTAAAGAGTAAAATCTACAAAAATTGCCTGGCATCTGCTGCACACAATGTGTATAAATGTGGGGTATTCTTAGTGATTTAAAATAACAGTCCTGTCTCCCCCTGAATTTCAGACCTTGCTTCTACCTAAAATCAGATACAATGGAAATGAATCCTCCTTACTTGATAACCAGAACGCTTTGTTTCATGGTTTGGAGAGGGAAATTCCTATCAAATGGATTGAGTTGGAGGGTTAGAGGAATGGGATGGAATTTGGGGAAGGAGTATATTTCCCTCTTAAAGTAGTACTATAAACCAGGTGCCATCACTGAACAGCCGTTCCGTCGGCGTTCGCTGACCCGCACTCACTCCCGGTTCAGAGGGAGGAGAAGTCTCAGCCGTGTCCGGAACGAAAGGCTGAGCGCATCGTGGAGCCTTCTGCTGGAAGATCTTCAAATGCCTTGCTCAAGGCTTCGTGGCAGCCCTTTGAGACAATTAGCAGCAGAAGGAAGGGTCTGTTTCTAGCGGGTAGAATGATTTTTACAAATCGTTGGGCTGAAGCACCTGCTCAGGTTCGCTGAGAGGGTATATGTGGGAGCGAAACCCCGGAGCCCTGATTTTTTCACTCCTGTGCTCTCCAAACTGCTACCACCTGCCTCCCTGTTGCAGCAAGAATATTCCACAATCTAGTAATTACTCTGGGAATTCACCTTCTCTACAATAATGTGTTTTGAGGATGAAAGCAATAGCCCTCTATTCTTTGGAGGACTGTACCTGGCAAGTTTAAACTCAGGCTGTGTATGTGCAGTTAGTACAGGAAGATCAACATTTTATCTATCTTTTGAAGTTGGTGTTTTCAGATTCTTTGCAGCAGCTGCCAGTAAAAAGGACCGGGGTCCAGAATGCAGAGCTTAGAGTATTTAAGACAGACGCTTTTTTTTCCTGCTAAATATATAACGGTTGCATTAAAAGAGTGAAATAAACTTCCGTGCATCTGTGGGATTTGTGCGTGCCGTGTTCCCTTCTTGCTTGGCAAGGTCTCAGGTGGGGTTTTGCAGTTGTGCTTGATTTTAGGAGACAGGTTTGGCGACACTCTTGATTATCTTCCATTCTCTTCCATGCCTGAATCTCTCTCCTTTTTATCTTCTTTCCTGCACCTTTACGGTTCCAGTAGTGTCTGTATGTCCTGGCACGTGAGCTTCCCGCTGCCACCGGCTGCTGTCTCTCTCCCCTTGAGCTAAGCCGTGAAAAATGGGGTGACAGCATGTGGAATAACTTCCTTCCCTCAATGTTTGGAAGGAGCCTTACGCTACACGTCAAAGGTCTAAGCCTCCTTATGCTCCAAAGGAGTTAGAGCTGGACCAGAGGGATCACTTTGTGCTCTAGAACTGGTTTCTCCGACTAATTTGTGGCTGCTAGGAGCCTACCTACACGGTCTTGTTTCTGCATAGCAGCTATTTTTAAGTATAGAAGGCTGATGCGTGCTTACTCCTTCTCCTGTCTTAGACTTTCCGTAAGACCGTACACCCTTGGGGGCAAAAGTTTTGACACGTTTGTTTTCTACCATCTTGTGTGCCTGCGGCAGGGGTGGGGGGGTTGTTTTTGTTCCTCGGTAATGAATGTTTTTGCGGTTTGGGACATTGACTGCTGCAAGAATTATATGCTATTCTCTCTGTCCAGCAGTACAGATGGCTTAACCACAGAGGTCCCCTATGCGTTTGTCCTGTTAAGAATTGAAATAATATTTAAAATATAAGTTGTTGCACATACTGTAATTTTGGATGGCTATTTTAGCTTGTATGCTTATTAAAATGAGATCTTCATTTTATGTTGTGTACCAGGCTCCCAAGGTCCTCGGTCACTTTTCTTAAAAGCGGTTAAACCTTTCCATGACCTTTAGCCTAGTTAACTGGTTTAAGAATTGTTAAGGAAGGCTTTTCTCCTGTGCTATACATAGGATTTGTGCGTGTTCTGCACTTCTAGTGCTTTCAAGAATCATGCACGTGCCCCAGTATTCTCATGTCTTTCTATTTTGGCTTTAAGGGGAGGGAGACAAAATATAGGCATGTCAGCAAGTATGAAGCAGTAGTGTAAATATAACTTTTTAAAACTCTCTTGCTCAGCTTGTCTTCGAACTGTTGCAGCTTTGCAGCTAACCAGCAACTGATGACAAATGCTCTGTCGATTGTAGTTCATGATCGTCTTAGTCTTAATATGTAAATGAGTTGAGCCCCGTGAAACTGGTTTTCAGAACTATTACTGAAACGAAGAGCAAAGATCATATAATGCAATTTTTAGTTGTTTGTCCCACGTCACTTTGCTGGGGCTAACGGGTGCCCCTGAAGGACTTCATAAAATTTAAGTGCTATAGATGGGATTGGTACAATTGAAACAAAAAATGAAAGTTAATGGCTGAATTCAGAAGCCTGTTCTTTGGAAGGTCGTTACAGCCGGGCAGATGGCAGTAGACTTGCCATACTTCACGGAGCTTATGTTTTTAACAGAGGTGGATGGAGGGCAGAGGAGAAGAAAGATTATTACTGCCTTTTTATGTATGGGGAAGCGCAGAGGAGTCCAAGCCTCAGTGCATTTAAAACAAATGCTTTTTGGTATTGCTTGCGAATGTGATAGAGGTGGTGGTAAGGGAACTGTGGTAGACGTGCTAAAACTGATACTGCTTATAGTGGTCAACCAAATGAATCATACATAAAGGGTACAAATCCTCCAGTCTTACATTATGTCTGCACAAGACAGCTTTCCCGATGCAGGTAAAACAATTAAAATTCAGTAATTAAACACAGACAAGAAACAGAAGATTTGCCCAAGAGCATTCAGGAGATGAAGAGGAAAGCTGGACGTTGAACCCATGCTTGATTCCTAACCAGCTCGATCAGGAGCGTTTCCTTTTCTCCAGTTAATAGACTGACGAGAAGCTCTATTTTCACACCGTTGTGCAATAAGCCTCCGCGTGGATAGCTCCATTGTCAAGTCAAGGGGGTGTTTTCCAGTTAGCAGAAAACCACTGGAAAATTGGTGGTTTTTTTGAATAGAAATAATATGTCTTTCTAGACTGAAGTATTGTTGATCAAGTACTGCATGATCCAAATGAGACTGTAGAATTGCTGCAAGAAGTCTGTAACTTTCTACAGTTCAGGCTGTTATCTGTTTAGAGTCCATTTGATAATTTGTGGGATTTCAGGTTCTTTTTTTGCTTTGTCAAAGGATTGTGAACTCCAGCTATGTACAGAGGTTTTAAATATTGCCTATTATGGAAAAATATGAACTGTTCTAATTTTAGTGAAAAAGAATACAGCTGCCTTTTTTTTTTTTTTTTTGTAACTACATTAAAATGTTGTCCTTTCAATTGGGTGGTAATAGACGGGATATAAACAATTTGTCCTCCACATTCATCATTCATCCTGTTAGTGTTTATTCTCTTCTCTTTTCAAAATAGAAGCTGGTGTTTCCCTTTTCAAGCAATTTGCAGTTGTCGGGAGCATTGCTGATCAAAATAGAGCGTAACACTAAGTGTTCCTTTGAGAGTCTCCTAACTTTCTAACCATGGAATAACATCTCAAGCAAGGGCTATTGCCTCTTGTTGTGTAACAGATAAGCTCATTTCAAGGTCAATGGTAATCAAAGTTGTAGCTAATTTTTCTTGGGTCTCTTCCATCCTTCTTCTCAGAAGCTGCTGTTAACTGGCCTTCCCGTTTGCCTTGTCGAGAGTTGTGCGGTAAAGAATTAAACGCACCAAGGGTAAGAGTGTTCTCTGGACCTTCGAGCCCAGTTCAGGATTGAGAAGACGGCATGATTTGAAAGGAGATTGGTCTGCACGTTCTTGGAAATAAGCCTTTGATTCTACACACATGTGGGATTCAAAATAAACAAACCCGCACCGTGGATCGGTGGGATGATCTCTAGGACGGTTTGTTGATGGCACAGCAAATCAAGTTTTTGGTCAATGCCATTTGTTTTGTTGCTTTTTGAGCTTTCTTTGTTTCTCATTCTAATGCCTTTAAAAAACCTGTTGGTTATAATCCCATAGAGTATGAATGTGCATTTTGAATTGCTAAACTGTTGAGTTTAGTAATTCTATGAAACTAAATGCTATGCATCTATCCTTCTAGAAGGGCATCTGCTTTCTTGGTTGCCTCTGTTGGATTTACTGCTTACTAACTGGGAAAGTGGGAAATTTGAAAAGTTCTGTGAACTTTTCTTGGGACATCTTGGAGGTTGTATTTAGTCGAAGCTGCAGAGTTACCAGAGTTAGCTTTGCCTGCTTGTGAGCCATCACATTCTGACCTGATGTGATAAATGCAAGGCCATGGAAACAGAGCTTTTAATCACTATTCTGACTTTTGCATTATTTTTAAATTTGGGAGAGCCTGTGTTTCTTCAGCAGCATTCCAGGCGAGAATCAGTGCTGAGAACTACCAGTTACTTGTTTCAATCACTGGTTTTGGTTTTTTTTTTTCATACCAGTAATACTCTAAAAGGGCTCTGCAACCATTTTATAAAATTTGGACTGAATAAAATAGGCTGGTGGGGAGGAGCAGAGAAGTGGCTATGGTTTTCAAAATCAGAGTTCTGCCTTGTCTCTTTTAGTTTTTCCAAAGGAAACTGAATACTCATTTGTTCTTAAAAGAGGTAAACTCTGGCCACTTTCAATAATCAATCAGTTTACAGCAGTGCGTAATCGCGGTAAAATTTTAACACAATTGCAAGCGGGGCAGCGTGATTTCCCCGCTGGGTGTTCGTGGTCAACACAATGCGGCTGCACTTCAATCAGGACGCCTCTGAAGCACAGAAGTGACAGAGAACACAGCGGTTAATGTGTTATCTGTATGCTGCTGCCCTACTGTGTGCATCAGTGGGGAAGAAATCTCTTGAAAGGGATGGGGAGCTGGGGTAATATTGATACTGATTGGATTAGACATTGTTCATGTCTGATCTTTGGTTAAGAAGCTGTTGAGTTCCTCTGCTGTTGATTAGACTTGATATTTCAGGTTCCTCTTTCCTTTGTAGTAGCATTAATAATGGCTTCAGCATGGAAATGTCTAGATGAAAATCCGTCTATTCATATTCCTCAAAACGCATTTTTAGGACAATATTTTTTAAAAAATTTGTACATGGACTTTTTACGGCTTTGATCTTTGGCCGGATACGGGGCTGGTTTTGTGAGGCAACGTGCATAACTTGAGAAGTTCTCTGCCCCAGAGAACTTGTGACTTAAACAGAGCCTGCTAACATCAAACTTTGCCAGTGTTCAAATGGTTTGGTACAATGCCACTTAAAATAGACATGGTTATGGGGAATCAATGAGTTGCAGAGAAGAAAACAAGCACTTCGCGTTCTAGACATTTTTCTTCTGTTTTCAATAACTAACCTGTTGGGCTTTCGTGATACTATTCCTCGTATTTCTAAAGACGACAGAGAGGAGGACTTGGCAAGTAAGGAAATGAGATAGGAGTGATACTGAGACTTCATTTCTTTACAAATAATTCTCCTCAAGCTGTGCAAACTTTCTTGAGTTAAATATTGTAGAAGACAAAGATTACATTTTCAGTGAAGCATTCATGACAACAATTGTCTGTGTCTTTGCTGTCCAAGATCCTCACTAAAACCAGCAGCTGATTTAAATTTTCCTTATTACTTTCATCAGCATAGACTTCCTCCAAAAAAGAAAAATAAAGCCATCTCTTTCCTGACTTGGGGAAAAAAGAGGCCATGCAGAATAATAATAAAAAGGCTGAATTTTTATGCATGTTCTTAAGTTCATCTGAAGCTGAGTTGCAGATTCTAGCTGAGGTCCTTGGCCTGCCCATAAATATGTAGGCTTTTGTCAGAGATGTACTTGACTTTGGCCCGCGCAGTGGCACACGCTCTCCAGCGGGCACATAACCGCAGCCAGTGTTCAGGAGAAAGGCAATAGCATGTGGCAGGGCTGCCGGCACAGCAGACCTGCAACTCGGACCTCCTATACACTGTCGTCTTCTAAAAGTGCAGGAGGAATTGAATCTGAAAGGCTATCAAGAGCTAACTCTCATGCATTATGTACAGTAACATGAATGTGAAACTAAAGGTATTTATATCCCAGGCTTGAGGCCACGGAAGATGAAATAACGTATCTGTTGTTGCTGCTCTGTTCTGTGTGTTGTTCCTTGAGTTGAGTGGCAAGTGTTTGGACCTCTTCTGGGTGCAGGCAGGAGGCAGCAGCATCAAGGGAGATGTTTGTGTGTGAAGGCAGGCGTCAACAGTTGACCGGTGCAGAACTGCCGCTTGAGTTGGAAGAATTGGGGGGATGAGGGAAGGGTGCCGGGGTTCAAGGTGACCAGCGGTAGGGGCAAATGAAAATAGCTCTTTGTTTGATGACGTAAGATCCCCACCAGACTTTGGCAATCAGAGGAGAAGCTGAGGGAGCTCCGTTACTTCCAGCATCTAGTGGCTTTGTCTGAAATCCTGGTATTCTCCTCATCTGCCGGTGGGCACAGCTGTGGCCGGTACGGCGGCATCCTTGTACTTGGCTGCTGCCTTCCCAACCATATCTGCAGGTAACTATTTTTCTTGTTTACTGCTGGATGAAGAAGCAAGCCTACACATTCAGGAGAGAAATGAAGTGGTTAACTTGGCCATCAGTCTGGCTGGTATGGTTGGGAAGGAATGTTCTGCAGTATGTCTGCTTAATGTCCTCTTCTGGAAGAAGCGGTTGGGCCGAATCGTGCCTTTGTCTCTGTTTGAAGCATGCGTCCTCCCCCCAGAGTGGGTCCTTCAGAGGATCTTTACAATCTCCCTCTGCTAGAGTTTTGTAATAATCTGCGTGGGGAGCGGAGGGGAGGGGTTGTAGGACTCAGACCTTTGCACCTTCCTCTCCCTCTCAGAGTGTGGAGGGACAGCCTCAATTGCAAGCACAGATTTATTTCTCTCTGAGTATAATAGCAGATGAGATCTGGTATGGCAGAAAAGTCATCTTGTCTATGCTAAAATCTCTGCTATTGTCACTACTGCTGCTGTATGTCTTACTGTCAGATCCAACTCAACGAGGTTAATTTCCTTGCTTCTCATGAGTCTCTCTCCCCACCTCCTTCCTTTCTGTCTGTGAATGCCAGCATCATCCGCCGAGGTCGTGTCGTTGTCCCTCTGAACCTCACACACAAGAGGTCTAGAGCTTGTGCAGGTACTGCTGGAATATCTCTACGGCTGTCTTTTGACATGTCTTTACGCTTCCCATCCCTTTTGCATCAATCATGAGTTAGTTCCCCTTTCAAAGCCTGTTCCCTGTCATTCAGGACTAGGACTCCAGCTTCCACCACCCACTTAGAGCTTCAAACAGCAAGAACCGTTGTCCTTTTGTTCTGGCTGCCTCTTCCTGCTAACAGCAGCTCCCCCAGACTTCCACAACCCAACATCATCCTCTTCCTTCAAACTCTCCCTCGAATTTCTCTCTCGTTGTGGTGCAGGGGAGAAGACAGTCGTTCTGAACCTCTGGCACAGGCTTTACCATCTAGGAGGGCACTGGGTAGGAGCATTTCAGGGTGTTGTGTCCAGTACTGTTAGCTTCCAGCCTGCTACTAAAAGGCATCAGAACTTGCCTTCTGTGTGTTGTTACTACTTCAACTTGGTGAACCAAGCTTTTAAGCCATGAAGACTTCATTTGTTCTAAACCGGAGTTTATGGGTTGACAGAAGGTATTGTTGAAGGGCCTCAGTTTGAACTCTTAACTGTGTTGAAGATGCTATCCGTATCCCATAGATACAGAACTGGGCCTGCTCTTCCCTCTGTCTTTTACTCCTTTGTCTGACATGGGGAAGGAAGAGGTTTTGGGGTACTGTGCGTTTTTCTCCCCTGTGAAACTTCCACGTTCCTTCTGCTATGCTGCCTGCCCGCCAACCTGGGAGAAGAAATCCTCCTCCGCCATATTCACACTCAGTGCTTTAACATCTGTAGATGCCAATAATACTAACATGTTTTTGTTTTTTTCTTCTGTAGCATCTCCCTTTCTGCTGTTTGCCAACCGGCGGGATGTTCGACTCGTGGATGCTGGAGGCACGAAGCTGGAGTCCACTGTGGTGGTCAGTGGTTTAGAGGATGCTGCTGCGGTTGACTTCCAGTATTCGCAAGGCATCGTTTTCTGGACAGATGTGAGTGAAGAAGCCATCAAGCAAACTTACATTAACCAAACTGGGAATGTGGTGCAGAACGTCATCATTTCTGGTCTGGTTTCCCCGGATGGCCTGGCATGTGATTGGATTGGGAAAAAACTTTACTGGACGGATTCAGAAACCAATAGGATAGAAGTAGCTAATCTCAATGGAACATCTAGAAAAGTCCTCTTCTGGCAAGACCTTGATCAGCCCAGGGCAATAGCTTTGGATCCTGCTCATGGGTAAATATTAATTTGACTTAAATGCTTAAATGGATACAGTGGTGATTTATGTTGAGTTTTTATTTCTGAAAAAGAAACATAGCCTTTTGTTTCAGTTTACATTTTCCCAAGGTATTTTTCTCAAGATCTGTAGCTGAACATATGTTTGAGCTTAAATATTTTGTGGCAAGAAATGAGAGCCCAGACATAGAGCCAAAAAGAAAAATACAGCTGTTCTTAAGTGCCAAGCCAAATATTCAACCAGTGTGATTGGCTAACTTATTCCATTGCACTTCTGAAAACTAATTAATTTTCCAAGCCTTTTTTATTGTTATTTTCTCACTTATCTTGTCTGGTAAGTTAACTTTCATTGGATATGTGTTGTCTATTTAATGTATCTAGTCAGCAAGGCGTGAGCCGAAACAGGTGTTCTCACTTGCTATGCTCTGGTAAACAAAATCAGGATATTTTTAAGTGGTGATGTTGAATAATCCTGTTTGTGCTGGCAAGTAAAAGAACCCAGGTGAAACCGGGGACTCTCGATCCTGTAAGGTGGCCAGGTTAGGAGGTAATAAGGGAGCAGGCTGGATTGTCACTTCTAGCGCTCTTGAAAATACTTGTGTCTCGGCATAGTTCCTCCCACCCTCTTCAGTACTCCCCGCCGTTTCACGCGTGCTTTTTGCTATCCCTGTGCGCAAATAGTACTGATGTTGTACAGTTTGGGCCCCATATTCATTGCGGTAATGACTGAAGATCTGCTGTGCTAGATGGGCCCCCGGGAAAAGAGAAGAAATGAGGTGCACTTCTCTTGTGTGCTCAGATCCACACAAGTGAGGTGGTTTGCCACGAATCTGCTGCTGTTTTCACAACTCTTTCTCAGGGGTCACTTTACCTTCCTCTTCTGTACGGTGTGTGTGGGTAGGTTCCTCATCTGTAAGGAAATCTGGTGTCAGCTGATATTTTCACTGAGTCTGGCCTCTTTGCAAAGGGATGCTGAGTTAATACAAGAGCTTAGGATAAAGCACAAATATAAAATAGTTTGTGGTGTGTCCTGCACTGGGAGTCTCTTGAGAAACGCACCTTCTTCAGGTGTGTCGGAAGGGAAAATTGAAACTAAGCAACAGAAGGCAACTTGAGATTGCCATGTCAGGAGCTGCCGCGCTACAGACTGGAACTTTGTCAGGTTGGTTTTGCAGCGGTTCCTGCGTAAGGCTTCCCAGATGAATGTGAGGAGTTAGGGTACGTTTATGATTAATACGTAAAGGACGTACAAGTACTAAATGAAACTGGGGGTACCCAAAGAAACGAATTCCTTAGTCGCGTTGACACGTCAAATGCTGGAGCTGGCTGTATCCTTCAGGTAACTGGTGGAAAGGTACAGCCGTAATCAGTGAAAGGGAAAGTGGAGTGACTTTGTTGGACCAGAGGACTTTTCCAGGGGGGACCTTGTCCTCTTAATCCTGACGTCACTATGGATGCCTTTAGGTGAAAGGAATTCTTCCCATAGCAAATTGTTGTATGGAAGTATTTTAAATAAATTACCAGGTATCCTGTGTGTATCCTGACAGCAAGTAATCTATGCAGAATTAATTAATGCTGAAGACTAACTTGAGATCTAGAGTTCAGTAGTATAATTTAAAGAGGGAATATGATGTTAAATTGGGCAACTGGGAGAGAGAGTATTGTTGGTATAGGTCAAAAGGAGAGCATTTTAAAAATAGTGGTGATGGTGAAGTTGCAATGCTTCTGCAAATCTATTCCTTGTTTGTGTTTGGAAGAAGGAGGGGTGCAGGCGTGGTTTATTTTGGGTGACTTTGAAAGGCAGTTCTTTGTAGCAGTGCTCTGTGCAGAACAGATGTGCAGCGTTTCTTAAACGCACACAAAATCCAGTACGTGTAACAACAGCAGACGCCTTTTTGGTGTACGTTAGGTATCTTGCCTTGGGTTTGCCTTTCCATAGGTCTGTGGGAGCCTATTCTTTCCTTCCTGGAGGACTTCTCTACTTCTAAGTATCTTGCATTTACTCCTCCAGGGAAGGTGTGTGAGTATGAACAGTTACTGTGGAACGGGATAATATAAGGAATGAGATTCATTTGCCAAAAATGTGGATGTCTGCATGTGAGCTGGTCACATTGGGACTCTTTGGTATTGGTCAACAAAATGGCTTGAGATCAGGCGAGAATGACAGTTCTTCTGACTTTTGCTCAGATCAATTCCTTGGGTTGCCAGTGCTGCTGTCCTGAACATTGGATCAGTCTACAGGTTGGGGTTTTTTTTTTCCATTGAGAGCAGCAGCTTTATATGAAACTCCTCTATCGGTTTTAACTTGTGGCAAACATTTCTAATCGTTAACCTGTTTGATTTGTGTACTAATGCAATGCAACCAAGCAACATAATAAATGGTCTGTGAAAATGGATTGTGAAGATACATGTATCCTTTCTAATTAACCAATTGATCCCCACTGTGGTCTATTAAAATCAGCCTCCCTAGAGCTGGTTTTCTGGGTTAAAGAGACAAAATCCAGTATTGCACAAGGGTCCTGTTGAATTGAAGGCAGGTTTGCCCAAATGACGATCTAATACAGTAAACTTCATAAACCAAAAAATCATACATGGTGTATATTTGTGGAATAAACCATTCAAATTTAGTTTGCTTTGACAACCACTTCATTTCACATGGTAGTTCTGAAATATGTCATAGGTGCGTCTGTGAAGTAGTGATCGTTACATTTCGTTTAGGTTTGAGCTCCCCTAGAACCAGTTGTTCCTTCTTTACTGGTTTTTTATGGGGAAGGAAAGTGGATGACAGTAGGAAAAAAGAACCGTTCAGTACCTTTTCATCTGTCTTTTTCCTAATAAGTTTTTGTGATCAGGTGGCTGATGCAGTTATTACAACTGACGGAAGAGTAAGAATTTGTGCTAAAATAGAAAAGAACAGATCACAGCACTTGAGTAAGTTTGTGGGGGTTTTTCTGGATCATGAAATCTGATGAAATTTAGACTAGGATTCTTAAAACTCGTTGATGCAGTCTTAAAGTTGCTAGACATTTGCTTTCAGTCTGGAAGAATTTCCATAGATGTGGTTTTGGCCTTTTAAGCAGTTTGGTCTAGAGAAGTGCAGGGAAGCTTGGAAAATGAGGAAGAAAAAGGCATTAGGTATAGGCCAGTCAACTTCGGTTTCCAGAAGAAAAATGGGACAAATAAGCAGTTTGTAAATGCTTAGCTGGTACTAGTAGTACCCAAACATGGGTTTGTCAAGAACGCTCTGTGTTAAAAAAAATCGTATTTCCTTCCGTTGACAAAAGAACGTGTCCTTGTGCAGATTGGCGACACCTTCTCTTCTCTTTTAGCTTTAGTAAGGCTGTTCTGCAGAGATGGGTGGAGGACTCCATTTCATGTTGTGGTGTTTGCAGTGGGATGTTATGCCCAGCGTGGCGTTTGCCTAATAAATAGGTTTTATTCTATTTTGAGCGTGATTCTTCAAGACATAGACTAGTTCGAGAGAATAGAGGAGAACGTGTTGAATATACAGTGGTCACCTCTCAGGAACGTTATAGGTGTAATGACCAAGCCTTAGGGCGTGGAAGATGGACTAGTTGACCTCTAGAGATCCCTTTCAAAGCCTATTTTTCTGTGATTTCTGGCTGACATTCGAAAGTATGATTTTTTGGATATTTTGGCGGGCTTGCTAAATAGTAAGTTGGATGTTTTTGGCGTAATGACATTTGTAAAGCGAGCTTCATTGTTTCCACACTCAACCTACCTTCCTTCTTGAAAAGCAATGCTTGTCTGACGGTTATAATGCAAAAGAGAGATGCCCTTGTCATCTCTTCCAACAGAGCATTTCTAAAATTTCTTTCTTTTAAGGCAAGCTGTGAGAGACTATTGCAGATCATCTGTGGGTCTCTGCTCTTCCCAGAGCTAGTGAAAATCATTAATTGTACAGGTTTTTCTGATGCTCTGAGATGGTATCGTAATTAACAGGCAGCTGCTTAATATGAAACATGGCATTCTTTCCCCATACACCTTAAAACTTTCTTGCTGGATCCACTACCTATTCTAGGAATCCAAGGAGGCAGAATACGTGATAAACCAATTATTCTGCTTCTCTGAAATGAAGGATAAACTAAGCAGACAGAGGAGAGTATAAAACATTTTTCTGCAAATTCAGTGATATTTTGTTCTGAACATCCAGATCCCAGACCTGGTGTAGGTTAGGTGAAGCTGAGTTTATTTAATGGAAGACATTAGGCTAAAATTCTTGGCACTGTTTTGGAGAACCTTAGCATTTATATACATTCTTGCTAGGTGGACTGCAGATTTGGGATTCAGTAGTGTTGGTGTTTTATTAAGTTTGAGTTCGCAGTTTTTGCGTGAGTATTTCTGTGTTTTCAGGACAGCAACTTGTAACAAAGCTTCTGTTAGTGTATGTAAAGATTTTACTGAAGCCCAACTAAAGAGATAGCTCAAATATTGTGCCACGCAGTGAAAAGAACCTAAATGCTGTGAGCGTTGTGTGAAGAAGCAGGAATGGATTTCAGAAGCAAGTCGTTATCGTGTGTCAAGCAAGGCAAGCAAACTTCAGTTTCCTGAAAAGAAATTTTCAGAAGAATGCGTGAATGCATAGCCAAAACAAATGAGTTAATTCTCAGTCCTGTAGAGAAGGTCTTAGATCTGAACAGCCTACAATGTGTGTTGACAAGGGTCATTAAATCTAGGACCTCTAAAACTCAAGGCTTGCTACTTCAACATGTAACACAGGGCTCTGATTCTGAGAAGCTGTGGCATATCCATAATCCTCATATCTGGTTTTCACTGCGAAGTGCTAATGAACTAGTTAGTTCACTTTATTAAAGCCTACAGTGTATTAGAAACATCTACTTTGGTTAATATAAATCTTGAATTTTTTCCTAGTTGTGTGATGGCTGCTGCGATATCTTCTGGAGCAAGCTTACTATTCGAGTTTAGGCTGTGTTTTCTATGGTTTGGCTTATTCAGCGGACAGTGCTGCTTGAGAAGTTTCTGCCCCCTCTGTTTGCTGAAGCCTGAAGAGCTGAATCAGACGTCTGTGAAATGGTTACTTTAAAGAAAACTAAAAATTGATTGCCTCCAAAAAACCTGTGCTGTCTTGCGGGGTTTTGTGTGTGTGTATAACAGCAGACTTCACTTGGTGTAGTCACTGGGGTTGTTGAATTGGCCATAGCTGCGCTGGCGTTCTAACTCCGGTGGGGCTTGCAGAAATGATGTTCGTGGAGAAGAGCAAGGACCTTTGAATTGGTTTGACTGGCTGAAGGAAAGCTGCAAACCTCTCCCTCCCTCATTTTAGTTCTTAAAATGTCGTTCATGATGTGGTGTGGGTCTGTTGAGCAGTGGCAGTGCCGGCGGAGAGGCGCAGAAGCCGACTTCATTTATGGAGCAATCAACCCCTTTTGGAATAGCAGAGGCTTTGGGGGAAGGAAATAAGATGCAAATTAGAAAGCAGGAATAAAAAAAGTTATTGACTACAAGGGGTGAAGCTATTAATCATCAGTTTTGGCATTCTGCAGAATGGCCTTTAGTTTAGAGCTTAAAACAGGTCTCATCACGTTCTGAACAGCATTAGGGAAGTGTGTGCCATAGCCCAGCCCAACCATTGCTTCAGGTTGCTTGTGGCAAATTAGCCAAAACTGCAAGCAATGACTGTCATAGACCTAAGGCATATTTGGCACTGAAGGAAGGAGAGGATTGGATGACTAAATATGCAAGTAGGATATTCAAAAATGGATTTAGAAGTGACAGCTATCAAGATTAAACAGCTCTCAGTTCAGAGTTCAAAATTAAAAGCCTCAGACGTGCCTAGTTGTTAATCCAGCGTTTCCTCAGTGTCACAGCAAAACCGTGAACCAGACCTATAACTGTTCTTACATAACTCGCAACTGTGTTTATAGCAGCACTTAAATAAAACTGCAGTGGCATCTACTGCTCATTCACCAGGACCTTGGTACCACGCAACAGTGTGTTGTGTACTTGAGGTTAAGCATATTGGCTTTCTGTGTTGAAATCACAGAATCACAGAATGGTTTGGGTTGGAAGGGACCTTAAAGATCATCTGGTTCCAACTCCCCGCTGCCACGGGCAGGGACATCTTCCACTAGACCAGGTTGCTCAAAGTCCTGTCCAACCTGGCCTTGAACACTGCCAGGGATGGGGCATCCACAGCTTCTCTGGGCAACCTGTTCCAGTGCCTCAGCACCCTCATGGTGAAGAATTTCTTCCTAATTTCTAATCTAAAACTCCCCTCTTTCAGCTTAAAGCCATTACTCCTTGGCCTATCGCCACATGCCCTTGTAAAAAGTCCCTCTCCAGCTTTCATGGAGGCTTCTTCAGGTACTGGCAGGTGGCTAGAAGGTGTCCCCAGAGCCTTCTCTTCTCCAGGCTGAACAACCCCAACTCTCTCAGCCTGTCTTCATAGGAGAGGTGCTCCAGCCCCCTGATCATCTTTGTGGCCATCCTCTGGAGTCGCTCCAACAGGTCCATGTCCTTCTTATGTTGCGGGTCCCAGAGCTGGACGCAGTACTGCAGGTGGGGTCTCACGAGAACGGAGTAGAGGGGGAGAATCACCTCCCTTGACCTGCTGGTCACACTGCTTTTGACACAGCCCAGGATGCAGTTGGCTTTCTGGGCTGTGAGCGCACACTGCCGGCTCATGTTGAGCTTCTCATCAACCAACACCCCCAAGTCCTTCTCCTCAGGGCTGCTCTCAATGCATTCTCCGCCCAGCCTGTATTTGTGTTTGGGATTGCCCCGACCCACCTGCAGGACCTTGCACTTGGCCTTGTGGAACTTCATGAGGTTCACAGGGGCCCACCTCTCATCCTGTCAAGGTCCCTCTGGATGGCATCCCTTCCCTCCAGCGTGTCGACCGCACCACGCAGCTCGGTGTCGTCGGCAAACTTGCTGAGGGTGCGCTCAACCCCACTGTCCATGTCACCGACAAAGACGTTAAACAGCGTCGGTCCCCATACCGATCCCTGAGGAACGCCACTCGTCACAGGTCGCCACTTGGACATCGAGCCGCTGACCGCAACTCTTTGAGTGCAGCCATCCAGCCAATTCCTTATCTACCATGTGGTCCATCTGTCAAATCCATGTCTCTCCAATTTAGAGACAAGGATGTCGTGCGGGACAATGTCAAATGCTTTGCACAGGTCCAGGTAGATGATGTCAGTTGCTCTTCCCATAGCCACCAATGCCGTAAGCCCATCGTAGAAGGCCACCAAATTTGTCAGGCACGATTTGCCCTTAGTGAAGCCATGCTGGCTGTCACCAGTCATTCATCTCCTTGTTTTCCATGTGCCTTAGCATAGTTTCCAGGAGGATCTGCTCCTTGATCTTGCTGGGCACAGAGGTGAGAGTGACTGGCCTGGAGTTCCCTGGGTATTCCTTTTCTCCCTTTTTAAGAATGGGGGTTATGTTTCCCCTTTTCCAGTCAGTGGGAACTTCACCAGACTGCTACGACTTCCCAAATTTGATGGATAGTGGCTTAGCAACTTCATCTGCCAAATCATTGGGATCTGTGTGTTGAAGCCTGATCTGTATGAACTGCAGTAGTCTGAGGCTTTGAATAGTTTGATTTAAATGACTGTGAATGGTGAAAATTTTTTAACAGTGTATCACCTGATCTTGTCTCCTTTGGAATAGTTGAGAGGATGGGGAATACTGAATAAAAACTTGTGACTGTTGCAAATACTGGAGAAGAAAAACATCAACTGTGGTACGGGTAAAGATTATGCTTTTTAGCAACTCTTACTTTCACTCGTGCCTGCTCAGTTAAAATGCAGAAGATGCCCTGGTTTGCAGTGAAACGTGATTATTGCTGCCCTGAAAGCTAGAGATCAGTTTATAGCCTGTGTGTCTCTGTTTAGTAATTAATTTCAAGTATAAAATTATTTTGAAGCTTTTGGTTAATTATTTGAAACACTGTAATGAGGATGAATATATGAATAGCACAGTTGTTTCCTTAGAATGTAAGAGAAGTGCTCAACCATAAAATTGTTTACGAGTCATATGCAATATCTTGGCACGGCTGTAATTTCTGGGAGTTGGAAAGCTTTTGATAGGTTGTGTGGCCAAATAGCTGCAAATAGTCGCATGCAGGAGAAACTTGAAGTTCTCATGGGAAGTGTTATTTACTCTAATTTTCAGATGGATGCCCTTGATGGTGACAGCCTTTCCATAGAAGTTTCATTGGTCTCTTTTGTTTATTTCTCCCTTTTCCTGCTCATAGATATGACTGAAGGGCATAAATTGTTCAAAGACCTTTTGCTTCATTTGAGAGCAAAGCTGCCTGTTCAGCGATGGCAGAAAGAAAGTGATTTGCTTTTTCCCCCCGCCGTCGCTGGAATTGCACGGGGAAGAGGTGGAAATGTGTAGACTTCCTTAATAACCCCGTTGAACTCACTCCCATGTTCGCACTCTCTTTTTTCCTTCAAATTCTGTGATTCCTATACCCTGAGTCCTGGAGACTGAGGCGTCTTTGCTCTGTACTCATTTAGTCTTCTTAAGTAGTTTGGGAATTATGGTCTTCTTATCTTTTTAATTTCTACACCATTTCTTAAGGGAACAGGAGGAGCAATGGGACGGCTTTGGTTGTCTCAGTGCCGGCATGCGTTGCACTGGTTTCTCAGGTCACGTTAGGAGTGTAGCTTTGGTGTCGTAGCTTTGGCTCTGGGACCAAAGAGATAGTAGAAGCTGGGATTCTCGTTGATGAGAGGACTTGATGGGTGCAGTTTATAGCGTGGAAATCGTGGCATATACGGTGTGTTGGTCTGGCTGGACTGGCACCATTCTATTTGTCACGAATGGGTGGCTTTGGTTTAAGTCAAAACACATTTCTAATATTTCATGTAAAATTAAGCAATAGTATAAGCTGAAGTAAGAATTTTTCCACATAACCTGTTGAATGTGTACTTAAACAGGGGTTTGTTTATTAAATTGCATTTAAAATTATAAGCATGCAAATGAACATGCTTAGATTGCATGCCTTGACAAATTATTGGCTATCGTTTGAGTGTACCGTTTTCCCAAACATTGAGTTAAACTGTGTCAGCACACTGAAATGGATGAGATGCACTGGCTTGAGCTAAACGTTTAAGGGCAGCTGTGAGATCTGTGGGTAAGAGAGCAACCAACATCTTACTTGCACAATGGAATTACTGTTGTTCAGTATGTTTGGTGGACCCCTGTCCTCTATTCAATACAATGTGTTGACACGATTTCTTGGACTGTCCTGACACGCTCTAATCCAATGTTCCTTATGGAGAGAGGAAGAAATCTAGGCTTAACTTTAGATAGAGGTAGTTAAGTCAGAGGTAAAGTCATGACTGGGTCTATCTGTAAACAGTGGAGGGTGGGAGGTACCTCACAAGCTGATGGAGAGAGTTCAACACCTCTTGATAGGAGGATACCCTGACTTTTGAGTTGCTGTGGTCTGTCTTAAAATGGGTTGAATGTAGTGAGATTTGTACTATTTTTCCCTTTCCTAAAATAAATCATATTTTTTGAAAGAAGAGGAGGACCTGGGGTCAATGAACTGAGTATGAGCCAGCGATATACCCTTGCTGCAAAGCAAGCCAACAGCATCTTGGACTTTATTAGAAGGAGTGTTGCCAGCAGATGGAGGGAGGTGAGCCTTCCCCTCCACTCCGTGCTGGTGAGGCCACCCCTGGACTACTGTGTCCAGTTCTGGGTTCCTCAGCACAAGAGAGATGTGGGCAAGCTGGCGTGAGCCTAACAAAGGGCCACAAAGATGATTAAGGGATTGGAGCATCCACCATAGAAGGTGGGGCTGATTGAGGTGGGATTGGAAAAGAGGTGGCTCAGGGGATCTTATCAATGTGTGTAAATATGTGATGTGAAGGAGTAAAGACGATGGAGCCAGACTCTCTCAGTGGTATCCAGTGAAAGGGCTGGAGGCAACAGGCACAAACTGAAATAGAGCAAGTTCCATTTAAATGAAAGAAAATACCCCTCTGCTGAGAGGGTGATGAATCGATCTTGTTTAATATATTTATCGATGGTATAGATGAGGGGATTGAGTGCTCCCTCAGCAAGTTTGCAGATGACACCAAGTTGGGTGGGAGTGCTGGTCTGCTGGAGGGTAGGAAGGCTCTGCAGAGGGATCTGGACAGGCTGGATCGATGGGCCCAGGCCAACTGTGTGAGGTTCAACAAGGCCAAGTGTCGGGTCCTGCACTTGGGTCACAACAACCCCACACAACGCTACAGGCTTGGGGACGAGTGGCTGGAAAGCTGCCCGGTGGAAAAGGACCTGGGGGTGTTGGTCGACAGCCGGCTGAAGATGAGCCAGCAGTGTGCCCAGGTGGCCAAGAAGGCCAACGGCATCCTGGCCTGTGTCAGAAATGGTGTGGCAGCAGGAGTAGGGAGGGGATCGTGCCCCTGTACTCGGCACTGGTGAGGCCGCACCTCGAATGCTGTGTTCAGTGTTGGGCCCCTCACTCCAAGAAGGACATTGAGGTGCTGGAGCGTGTCCAGAGAAGGGCGACGAAGCTGGTGAGGGGTCTGGAGCACAAGTCTGATGAGGAGCGGCTGAGGGAGCTGGGGTTGTTCAGTCTGGAGAAGAGGAGGCTGAGGGGAGACCTTCTCGCTCTCTGCAACTCCCTGAAAGGGGGTTGTGGTGAGGTGGGTGCTGGTCTCTTCTCCCAAGTGACAAGTGATAGGACAAGAGGAAATGGCCTCAAGTTGCGCCAGGGGAGGTTCAGGCTGGCTATGAGGAAAAAGTTCTTTCCTGAGAGAGTGGTGAAGCATTGGAAGAGGCTGCCCAGGGAGGTGGTGGAGTCACCATCCCTGGAGGTGTTCAAGGAAGATGTAGACGTGGCATTGTGGGACATGGTTGAGTGGGCATGGTGGGGTTGGGTTGATGGTTGGACTTGATGATCTTAAAGGTCTTTTCCAACCTTAGTGATTCTGTGGTTTTGTGAATCACTGGAACAGGTTGCCCAGAGAGGTTATGGACTCTCCAACCTTAGAGATACTCAGAACCTGACTGGACGAGGTCCTGGGGAACCTGCTCTGGTTGACCCTGCTTGGAGTGGTGGTCTTGCAGTAGACAATCTCCAGAGGTCCCTTCCAGCCTCAGGAGTTCAGTGATTCTGTGGCAAAGCAGCCTTTTTGGTGCAGGGCTCATGACCTCCCTAGGTCCTTTCCCTACCTTGTTTTCTGTGACGTCCCTGACCACCCTAGAGTGGTGGGATAATGCTGAGTTGCTTGTGAAATGCTTTCAATATGCGATCATTTCTTTATATACAATATTTCTTGATCTCTCCTCAGAAAGGTCGGGGAAGAAAAGGTTATACTGCGTTGCCTCTTGTACCTTACCTAGTGACCATGAGGAGCAGTTATGAGGGCTCATTTTATCTTCTTACCGTTGTTTTTCTGTTTTCTATAGAGTTTTTTGCATACGAGTACGCTGGACACTCGTTTAGAGGGGAAAGTGTGTAACACACAAAGCGTGAGCAATTCCTTTTTTTTCCCCGGGAAACCCTACCAGTGCAGTTTTTTTTCCTCAACGTATCAGAGGTATTTGCAGTAATATTGCATTCCAAGTTGAAAATTCTCTTCCTAACCCCCCTGAGTAGTGTTGCAAGGATCTCCTTACTGCTGCCCTCTTCCTCTAGCTTAATGTGTTTGGAAATCTTCTTGAGTCGCGCTCTCCGAGGATTCTTCAGCTTCACGCTGTCGTGTAACCTGACTTTTTAACAGGCTGTTGAAGCTGTATTGAATGCGTGCTTGTGTATTGAATGTGTGCTTGTTTACCTCTGAGAAAGCACTGGGGTGTCTTATTCCTTTCCATATGGATGAGTAGGGAAAGATGTGCTCTTTCCTTGCGAGCACTTCATTGCGATAATATTGGAGCATCCATCAGTTGACAGGCAATTATGTTTTTCCTCTTTGTTCTCAGCTGCCAAATAGGATACTGTGTATATATATGATATGTATATAGTTTAAAAGACTAAACCTGTCAGAATAAAAGACGTTGTAGGAAAACTGTAGTGGAGAAGGCTGGTTCTCGGGGGTTTTGTTTGCTTTAAATACATGTCTTTGAATACGGTGTGATTAGTTGTGATGGTTACCTGCTGTGGCATATTTTGGGGTTTGATGTAATGTTTTTTGTCTAGAACATCCAGGTCTCAAAGTTCAGTGTTTGGAGAAAAAAAAAAAAAAAAGAGGTAATCTGAGCAACTATTACAGCTTAATGCTATGCGAGATAGCCATTCTTTTCCCTCTGTAACCAATTGGTGCTATTTAATTTCGCAGTTGAGTTTTTGTAACTTTAAAGGTGGGATGGGGGAAGTAAGTTTTAAATGTGCAGGAATCTAAACTTCATAGCAATTTCCTGCAAACTCCTGTTTTGTGCCCTGGGCTTGTATAAGTTGGAGAACGTTGTTGAAATTGGAGAAGTTTGTGCTGATTTACATCATCTCTACAACCGGCCCCTTTTGTGTAAGCAGGTTATGTAAGGTTTGGCAACGTTCTGCATTTTGGGAGGTGGAAAAAGCGTTTGGGCAGCGTTGGCCGCTTTGTGTTATGTCCGTGATACCTTCCAGCTCCGAGGGCTGATCGGCTGCTTTTTGAGGGTATGGCCGTGATTTCTAATCTTTGCAAAAATGATGACAAGAGAGATGAAACGCCAGGAAACAAGAAATGACCTGCAGCTTTAAAACTGAGGGGAAATACGGTCTTCATCCTGTTTTTGCTCCTGCACCTGGAATTTTAAAATGAGTTATGCAGGCAAAAAAAAAAAAAAAGCAGCCAACAAAAAGACCGCTGGGGTGCAGTTTAGCAACTTTAAAATCTATTTATTTTTGCAAAGTGGCTTTCAGTCCCATTCTTCTGGTAGAGGTGAAGCACCATTTAAGCCCTGATTCAATGCGGTAATTAATGATGTGCCAAACCCCAGTGACTTGCTGACTGCAGTTGAACTGCATTTATTTAATTGCCTTCTCACGAGCAAGCTTGATAGTGAAGCTTACAGCTCCTGTGCTTACTAATAGAGCCGTAACTGAATTTTATGAACTCTGTTGAGTCCGGTACTTCTGGATGATGGACTGGATGGACCGTCAGTGGTTGTGTGTTCAGAAAGAAGTATCCCTTTACATCTTCTCCCTGGTGAAGCTTTGGCTTTAGCTCTGCTTTGTTGCTGCTGGTTTCTTTGGTGTAGCGAAGTGCAATTCAGTTCAGGGACAGAATTGGTGCAATTGTTGCGAAATTATTATTAGATGTTAATCTCTTCTCCTCCCTGCCCGCCCTTCCTTTTTGCCTTGAAAGTTAAAGTTTAAAACCCACTAAGGGAGAAGACACTTCAGCATCTCTGAAGAACGGAATGAAGTGACCCAAGAGTTGGTCCCAGGGCTGCTTTTTGTTCTGTGCTTCTCTAGTGCTGTTTCGTTGGGTTTTTTAAAGAGTACTGATTTGTGATAGCTGCTTAGCAGTGAATTTTGCTCACAATGGCTTTTTTTTCAATTTTTTAGTAGCTCTTCAGGAATTGATGTTTCCATTTTCTTTTATCGCCTCTGTGCTGTTACACTGTGATTGACGTGTCGCAGTCCAGGTGGGATACAAGACTTGTGGGATGCCAAATCTCAGTGCTAAAAACATGATCAATCTGATGTGTACTAAGGTACCAAGTTTTGGTATCTTTTGGTATTTTGGTTTTGATATTTTTAGCTCCTTACAGTTGTTACGGTCTTGCCCTGGCCCAGGGATATTTAAAATGGTGTAATTTACATTTAAAAACACCACCACCAAAATCGACCAAACAAAAAACTACCCAAATACGTGGGTTAGGCTCTTCATTATTATTCAGTTATATCTTTTCAACAGGCTTCCAAAACAGGGAGAGTTTAATAGCACAGGTAGTACTGGACGGAGATTCTTTGCATATTCTACTCAATTTTTCTGAAACCTTATCTGGGCTGAATATCCAATTTTTTTATAGTGAAATGAAAACGATAGGGATTGGTAATGTACTGGACACCAGCAAAAAAGGTTAGATCTGAAAAACAAAAAAATCAGTCCTGAACCATCCGCTGTTCCAGAAACATTGATGATGTCTAGACTTTTTCAAAGTGCTTGGGTTTTGTTGAGGTCAATAAGAAATGTGGACTATTGAGCATGTTATATCTAAAAAAAAAAAGCGCCTTTTTTTTGTCCTTCTGCAGAAATAATATATCAGTCACCACTTCAGGCTCCTGAATTAGTTAATCTTGACAGGTTTAAATTCTATTAATGAAGGTTAATTTAAATCAGGTTGATTTAAATCAGTTCCTCGCATACAAACTGTTACGGTGCGCAGACTGATTTTTTTCCTCTGAGAAGCCACTTGGAGCTTTTTGCCATGTTCTCCCCCCGCCCATAAAGCCCCAACCGAAGATATCTGCTGTTTGTGTGAGAATTGATCCTGTGTCCTGGGGGCCTTTGGAAGATGCAAAGTGTAAGACATAATGGCTACTGCTGGACTAAAATACTTAATTTCTCCCCTGTTTTTCCTGTCTGGCTCTTTCTCTGATGAATGCGGCTAATGGAAGCAGATTTCAGTAGTTTTGACAGAAGACTCATTCTCTTAAACGGATCCCGGGGTTATTTTGAGGGTAGGTGTAAAGACTTCGGCTTTCTCTTGATAACTAATCACATCAAGGAAGGTTTTTCCCACCCCCCAGAAATTTTTATCTTGTGGTATTACTGTTCCAATTAAGTTTGCAGTGCTGTTTTAGCTCAGCTTGTATCACTTTTTCCATAATAACCGTGGATTTTTTTTTTGTCTCTAGGATTTATAACTTGACCCCAAATTTTTTGTCTTCAGCTGAATCTCAGTGTAGGGTCTCAGCCAGGACGCTCTTTGTACTTAATTTGGTTACAACTAGCTTTGTCACTCAAAACAGAGGAGGGTAAAAAAATAAAAAAGGAAAGCTTGACACGTTGTGCGTTCTTGATAATCCCACCCAGGCACGCATTTAAACCATGACGTTTTACGGCCTGTTAGAGTCTGATGGCCAATGCTGTGTTGTGCCTTGGGTTGACCAAAAGATGTCAAAACAGCCTAGACGTTAGGGTGGGAGAAGAGGGATGAAGAGTACTGCCCTAGCTAATTGTAGAGTCCAAGGCCCAGATTTGTGAGTGACTTATCAAGGGGGAGGTGGAGAGTAACACCCCTTTCTCTGGGGAGGTTTCATAGGTGGCTTCAGCTGCGCGGCCGCTGCCGTTATTTCTTCCCTCTGTTTAAGCACCACTGCTGTAGGACCGTTGGCGAGACAGATCATTTGCTAAGGTAACGGAAAGTTTTGTATTTTTTTGTTCTTGGAGGGTGCTAACGTCAGCTCCAGGGGTAGGAGCTAGGGAAGGAATCGCTCCCTTTGGCGGCGGCATGGTTTTAACTAGGCTTACGTAGACCGGAGACTCCCACTCCTGCCGCAGGAACAGCTGATCTCTTGTTACGGTGATATCCAAACTCCCAGTTCAGGGTCTTGATGGGTTAAGAGATCCCCAAACCAGAGGTGATTTCCTGTAATTCATGGCAATTCAGCACCTGCTGCCTGCCGAAAGGGTGGAAACCTCTTGGAAAAGGGGAGGAGGTTAAATGGAGACAAGAATTGCTTTTGCCATTCCGTGGCTTGGCAAGCTTTCCTGTGATGATAGACCATGAGGGTGCTCTGTAGCACGTGGGGGGGAACGAACCCCTGACTTCAGGAGGTGCTTGATTACTGCAGAGACTCGCTATGTTCTGAAAAGTTTGCCTGGAAGATCAACTTCATGATACTTAGGGGACTGCAGAGACACCCTACACTCAGGATGAGGTGGTGACAGGGTAATAACAATCTTTTATATGTTGCATTAAAAAATTCCAGCTGCTTCGAAAGAACCCCGCCTGCATTCAGATTGTTCTACGTGTTGCCTAAATGCATCTTCATCCCTCTAGCCTTCCTTTGCGGTACAGTTACTTTGCTAATACTGTGTAGTTTTAGACCTTGGAATGACACAGGCATTCCTGAGGACTGAGCTTGGTACCTGGTAACGAGCTAAGACGTAGGGATATCGTTTTCCTGTGGGATATTAATGTGTGAAGTTCAAGTGAAGTACTTTTGTCCAGCAGTCTCTGTGTGGCCAAGGATAAACACGTATCACCTATGAAATTAGGCAACAGGTTTTTTTAGGGGGAGACGGTCTTGAGCTGGAGCTCCTTTAATATCGTAGAAAAGCCATGAGGGCCCTTTGACTTACAGCCTTTTTCCCTTTTCTTCATCTGAACGCGTTGAGCTTCAGGGCAGGCTGCAATTTTCCTGGGAGGCTTGAGGAGAGGCAGTTTGCTCCAGGGTAATTTTGGGGATATTTTTTCATCCTTTTAATTTTAACCTGCTTTTAAGGTTTAATTGGACTTAGCTAGTTTTGTCTCCTTTGTTTTTGCTTTTGAATAACTGTCATGGGATTTCTGATTTTGATCTAAGCTCCTTTTTAGTCTGCATTTATACATTTCAATATATGAGTAAGTATGGAACTGTCATAGCCATACGATACAGCCCAAAGTCACCTTTAATAGCCAGGTTTTTCTTAATTCAACAGACCGTCTTTTGTCCATCTTCATTCCTGTAGAGGTGGCTCAAGGTGTCCTTTGAATACTTCAAGCTAGTACAGGTGAGCCGGATCGGAGAGCTGATTCGACCTGACCAAAAAGGAGTATTTGGCCGGATCAGTTTTGCAGCCTGATTCACCAGCTGGTTGCGCAGGCAGTTTCTTGTACGTCTGCTTTTCTCTGGCATCCGTTGTCTGTCAAGAGCTGCTTCCCCACACACTCCCAGCTGCCACAAATTACAGCCTGACTTGTTAAGGAAAACCAAAATGAGTGGCAATTTACATTCGTAGGTCGTCCTGTGAACTGGGGCAGCTCCGTTACTGCTGCCGCTTCTTCAGGAGCGGGCAGTCTGTCCTGGCTGCTGGAGCTGGGATGTGTTGGGGAAGGCATCTGGGGACACGAGTCCGCTGCAGCCGCTCTGAGGGGAGCTGTCTCAGAAGCCTGAGGACTCATCTGCGTGGGAACTGTACTATTTCAACTAGAAAACTCCTTGTTTTACCCTCCCACACTCAAGTGTGTGTGTATTGTGATACAAGTGAGTCGTTTCTATCTGTCTGTCTGTATTTTTATCTATATTCCCCTCTTCAGTGGGGTAAAAATGTAACGATGCTATATGCTGCTATGGTCAGAAGGGTCTAAATAGCTGCTGTGACTGCGCTGGAACTGGGGGTACGGCAGCGTCGGGGTGCAGCATGTACATGGAGATCAGCGCATTTTAAGCCTGAGTTGCGAGGGACACGTGCCGGGGATAGCTGCACCGCTGCCTCTCCCTCCTTGGCTGAGACGATGGCCCCAGCTGCACGTGACGCAGCTACAGAGCTGCTGCAGTTTACAGGAGCATCTTTTACTGCGAAGGGGAGAACATCCCGCTGAGGGACATGCCAGCAGTTACAAATGTCATTCCCCCTTCGTTCCCAAAGCGGACAGCATCCTCTTTCATAAAGAACCTGTGAAGCCTAACCCAGCCGCTGCCCATCCGGCACCGCTCTGGAGCTAAAGAGCGCGATGAACCTGGAGCGCTGGAGAGTCCAGTGCACGGACACCTCATTTTGTTTGCGGGCTCACTCAGGTCAAAGGCTTCCATGCCAGGAACGGCTGTGTTGGCGTTGGGAAGGCAATACCGTTTCTCTGACTGGCCTGAGGTAGCCGTGCGAGGGGTCGGCCGTGTTGCGTTCGCACCCCTGGCACGCCGAATTTGCAACCTGGCTATATTACGCTGGGTAATGTTTATCGGCTGGGAACTGACTGTCCTCTTCTCATCAGACAATTTCTCTCCTAACTGTACAGCCTCAACTATTCATGCAGACGTTGTGTGATTTGCCACGTTTTGATCTGGTCCTTTCCAAATGATAAGTGCTGTTAAAGTCTCTCTTCAGGCTGCTTAAATTGTCCATAGGTGGAGTGACAGGGAAACTGGGACACGGACGGGAGAGGGACAAAAGGACCCCAAAATTTAATCTAATGTCATTCTAAGTCTGCACGGATTCATGGTTTATTTATTGACAGAAACACATTTCAGGGCACTTGACTCTTTTCTGTCTACAGACTTGCAGAAGGGAGTTCGGCTGTGGTCATTGCCTGCTCGGATAGGTAATGAGCTGCTTCAGAGTGGGATTTAGGATATTAAGTTGTAATAACTGGCCGTGCAAGGATGATACTCGGTTGTAAATGCTTATGACAATCAGGTGCTGCCCAATGTTGAAAGAGAACTGTAATACATTATGCAGAGGGAATGCTTGTGAGAGATGCTCTCATGAAGGACTCTTTTTTGCACCCTCTAGAACTGTGGTTTGATTTACGTTAATAAGTATGTTAATAAGTTAATAAGTATGGTAAAAGTGTGTATACACCACTCTATGTATATACACTTACGGGCTTTGCAAAGAGCTGCTATCCCTTCTGTTCCTAAAGCTAACCGGCGTGTATTGTGATTTAATTTGTGTGCATCCCCGCTTTCTTTTTCAGATACATGTATTGGACTGACTGGGGTGAAACACCCAGGATAGAACGGGCAGGAATGGACAGCAGCACGCGAAAAATAATTGTCGATTCAGATATTTATTGGCCAAATGGACTCACAATAGATCTGGATGAGCAGAAACTTTACTGGGCTGACGCAAAACTGAGTTTCATTCATAGGGCAAATCTGGATGGTTCCTTTAGGTAAGTTTCCTTTAGTCAGTAATATGGTGTAAGTTATTTGTCACCTCCTGCGTTAGATTTGGAATGGAGGCATTTTTTTCAGTGATCTAGGATAATGCCAACACCTTATTGTTCTTTTTAAATGCAATTGTTAATAGCCTCACCTCCTATAAAACTAAAAGTAAGACTATTTGTATCAGTATTTCACTATAGACTGTTTATAGCCTTCTGGTACAGCAGGATTTTTCATTTTTAGGCTCATATTTGTCTTGAAAATAGTTGGAGATGCTTATCCTTGGCCCTTGGCAATCTAACATTTATCTAGTGACCAGGATTTTACAGTATTGTTACAGTATTTTTTTTTCAACAGGAACTATACATTGAGACACACTCGTCCTTGGCTCCATCCAAAGATGTCCTTTGTGGCATGCCTATAAATTAACCAAATTCAGCTTATTTCAGAGTGCGTGCGAGCAGGAAGCAGATTTTCCTAAAGCTTGATAGAAAGAGCAGTATGGAAGTTTTGCTTGGTGGCTCCTGTCCAAGTGTGCTGTTGAGTTTTGGCTTTTGTAGACCCAGAGAGGTGACCCTTCAGACAGGGCAGACCTAGACGTTTGAGATCGCACCTTCGATTCTATGCAGTGTTCAATGGGCAGATTGTGTTGGTCCTGAAGGGTGAGAGTCAGCTGCCAGTGAAATGTCCTGCCGAGGAGGCAAGTCCCTGCATTCTGGTCTGGCTTTGGTCTTCAGATATTCTAAAATAACATTTTCATTTTCACAATTTCATAACATTTTAAATGCGTGTGTTGTGAAATCATTTTGCTTCGGTAAAAAGTTGGAGGAGTTTTATTTTACGCATATCTGTGTAATAAAATAATATGCTTCCCCCAAAAAACCCACGGCATTTTCCATGGTGTTCTTCCATTTTTTTTCCCAAGGTGCATTCTGTGCCTGATTTTCACACTCATGAAAGAGGAATAACAATATTGACATCCTTTATAAAACACTCTTAAGTTCCTTTGAGCGCGCTATGTAAGTGCTAGATAATGGTGGCATTGTAGTGAGTGACAAATACTGACGGACACTCAGAGGTATAGACAAGGGAAAAAGCCTTTACGGAAGGGAGCGGTAGCTCAAAGGCGGGGTGCAGGTTCCTGGGCAGAAAGAAAATGCTCTTTCAAAATTCCAAATCTAAGAGAGATGTTCATACAACACAGCATAAACGTATTTCTCTGATTTGGGGGTGAGTAGCAGAGGGTGAGGTTTCAAGGCTGATTCTGCAGTTATCATGCACATACAAACTGTATAAACTTCACCTGCATGTAGGTGTAAAAACTTGAAGTTGTAATTGGTAAGTAAATTTTAATTTGCTCATTTTAAGGTCGAGAGAGGCCACCTGAAAGGGAGGAAGCCTTTGAATACACTAATTCCAGCAATCTGTCCAAATTACTTTGTGGTCGATTAGTACATGTCCACCACCTCCCAAGCATTTTTCTCTTGAACCATAAATGAAACAGTATTTTAGGAAAAATTAATGTGTTTTGCATTAAAAAAAAAAAAAATTAGGTCACTGGTGTACATTTCTTAGATGTTTTACTCAACTGCTGGAGGGTGTAAATGCACACTTGATGTCAGGATGCATTCTGGAAATTCCTTGTGTCTAACTGCACATGGACTTTTAGGCGTTGTCCAATATAATAGCTTGATGTCATTTAGCTGTGTATATTTTATATTGTTACCATATGATAAAACTTCCTTCTTAAAATGTTATGCATATTAATAAAATGCCATGAATCTTGCTTTTAATTTTAACACTTTTCAAATGAAATTTTTATTTATTCTTTTTTCCTTTCCACTGATCCGTGTTGAAACAGAACTCTGTGAAGTTGGGACTTGTAGGTTCTGGTGTCGAGGCCAGCAGGAGTAGGGCAGTGATTGTCCCCCTGTACTCGGCGCTGGTGAGGCTGCACCTCGAATGCTGTGTTCAGTGTTGGGCCCTTCACTCCAAGAAGGACATTGAGGTGCTGGAGCGTGTCCAGAGAAGGGCGACGAAGCTGGTGAGGGGTCTGGAGCACAAGTGTGATGAGGAGGGGCTGAGGGAGCTGGGGTTGTTCAGTCTGGAGAAGAGGAGGCTGAGGGGAGACCTCATCGCTCTCTGCAACTACCTGAAAGGGGGTTGTGGTGGGTGTTGGTCTCTTCTCCCAAGTGACAAGCGATAGGACAAGAAGAAATGGCCTCAAGTTGCACCAGGGGAGGTTCAAGCTGGATATTAGGAAAAATGTCTTCACTGAGAGAGTGGTGAAGCACTGGAAGAGGCTGCCCAGGGAGGTGGTGGAGTCACCATCCTTGGAGGTGTTCGAGGAACGTGTGGACGTGGCACTGTGGGACATGGTTGAGTGGACATGGTGGGGTTGGGTTGATGGTTGGACTTGATGATCTCACAGGTCTTTTCCAACCTTAGTGATTCTGTGATTCTGTGAATGGTTCAAACCAGATGATAAATTTGGAGGTTGCTTCTGTTCCTTAAACATAGAGCAAAATAAGTTTCACCCAGACTTGTCAATAAAGAAATCTTACGGTGTTTCAAACGCTTCTACCCCTCCCATCCCAGAATCCCTTCAGAATTCAAATTAAAAAGGCAATTTGCATTCTGCATGGTGGATTAATGTTACTGGAGCAACCTGCCTGTTACATCTTAGCAAGCTTCAGTTTGCAAGCACGTCGGCTGGAGCTCCTTCAAGGGATGTAATTACAGGAGAAGGGGAGACTTGCTATCTAAGAATGATGGAAATTGGGGCAATATTTAGTGGAAAACAGCTGTACGATACTAGAATACAGCCACTGCTCTTGCTAGTAAAGAAGCAACAGCAAAGGTGAGAGTGGAAAGAGAAAGTGAAATCAATATTTCTATTTATTCTGTCATGTTTTATGGTGAGAGAAGTAGTGATAATTTGAAGGACAGAAATTTTAGAGCAGTTTCAACTTCATCTCTAGAACAGAAAGAGGAATAATAATTTTGTTTTCTTTTTTCCACATTGCCTGCTTTGTATATGGATGTGTAAATACTTGTTTGCACGTGTCAGTCTGTTTTACACTTGTCGATGTCTGAATACATATGATTTTGGGGTACTTTTTGTATTCCTCCCCCCCACTGTAACATGCAAATGGCACCTATGCAGCTCAAAATGAAACCAGAATCCTTTCCCTGCCAAATGTTAGCTGGTTTTTTGTTTTTTTTTCTTTAATATCTTTAATGGAAACAATTTAAATGCAGATCTGAATATAGATATAAGAAAAATATGTTCCTCGCTTTCCTTCAGGGCGGTGCTGAGACTTCAGCTTTCTCAAAGTTGTACGCTGAAAAATTGTGAATACCGGTTTGCTGCGTCAGAAGGCTGGTTTGGAAAATGTGTGCCTAACTTTGTGCATACATAAAAGGCAGGAATTTTGGGAAAACTGAGTTCACGTTGTTTTGACTGAGGAATTGTCGAGTATGTTTTCATTGACTTAGTAAATATCTCCAAAACTACTGAATCTAAATTATGCAAATTTATTGCAAGATGTATAAATTTGGGGATCCCGTGAGTTTAAAAAACATGTGGGAAACGTCGCGTGTTTTGTTGCTTTTGGTTCAGCTAGTGACCAGTGTGAAAATACATGCATCCCCAGAAGAGGTGTGGCTGAATGAGCTAACTGAAAAACATCTGAAATGTTTCTGATTTATATTAATTATAAATATTTAGTCTTAGAAAAAAAGATCCTTGACCCTTGCTCTGCATTTAAAAAGATAATCTGAAAAATAAAGGATCCCTGACCCTTGCTCTGCATTTAAAAAGATAATCTGAAAAATATTTGTTTCTGCTGCTGACCAAGTTAAGAGGGGTAATTTAGAGACTCTCGGGTCGTTTCTTCCCTTTTCTGCTGCAAGAAAGGACTGAGCCCAAGTGAAGCCCTGAGCAAAGACGTCATATATTGCAGAGGGGGGCAAAAAAGGAATGCTTTAATTGGAGGAGCACTCTTCGGACCTGTGTTTCCTCCGAAAGGCAGTTGTGTTTGGGTATTTGCACAGCCCTGTTAAGGAGCTTCGGCGTGGCCTTTCAGAGGTCAGTGTGGAGCTGAATCCGATACCGCGTCGCTGTGAAACCCAGTATATTTGTGTCCTTATTGCTAGGAACGGGCAAAGACTTGTTAGACATTTTTCAGTCTGATTATCACTTTTATCACCAGGTGACTCTCTTGGTCCAGTGAATTTCTTAGAAGACGACGATTCCTATATGAATTTTTACAAAGCCAGATTTTTTTCTGCGTGGTAACAAGTGGAAGCGATGCATTTTTAATCCTCGCTCTTTCTTTCATCTAGGCAAAAAGTTGTTGAAGGTAGTCTTACTCACCCCTTTGCACTGACGTTGTCTGGGGACACTTTGTATTGGACGGACTGGCAAACGCGCTCCATTCATGCCTGTAACAAAAGGACGGGAGAGAAAAGGAGAGAAATATTGTCTGCCCTGTATTCGCCGATGGACATCCAGGTCTTAAGTCCCGACCGGCAGCCTTACTGTATGTTTTACTTTTCCCTGAAACTTTTTTTGCATGACTGTTACTCATCTGTCAGGAAAAACGTTAATCATAAAAATGGTCAGTGTGAAGTTGTTAGGTCTTGAACACTTCTCAGGCAATTGGTTGCTAAAGGTATAAGTAGCCGAATCCTATACCTTTCTTTGAAAATCCCAGCCTGAATTGGTATGAGCTCGCTCATCATCCCGTTGGTAACAAAATCCAGAACCCAGCGCAGTACTTCAGTGACATCTTTTGATTTGGAATGTCTGAATGAGAATGATGAAGGCTCACCTGCCATCTTTTTAGCACCGTTATTTTAAAGACAACTGAAAAATGTGCTTACCATTACTTTTTTTTTTTAATAAGTAGAATTACGACAAAATATGCAATGTTCATGTTGTACTTTTCAGTACAGTTTTTGCAGTCCAGACTTGATCGTGTTTATCTTCACTATGGAACAAATAGTTTATGAATGTTTCAGTATGGAGGGGATTTAGTTCTGAGCTTTTATATGAAACGTACACGTGCCTTTATTTTTTCTTTATGTATGACGCTACTTCAAAGGAAGGCAGGTGTAGAGAATTGAGAATTGAATGAGGCTGTATATATTTTGTACATGCATGTGATTGCATGTGGCGGGTGGTCTAGGGTGTTTTTTAGGATTGTGAGAATGAGACTTAGAAACAATGGTGTGGAAATGTATATAATTGAGTAGCTATGGGGAGAATCATCTCTTGCCTAGGGGAGATACTCCTGTCATTTGGATTGGCTTCTTTATTTATGCCAACTGTAAAGTCTGCTTCCCTAAAGTTAACGTTTGTTACTCTATAAAGTTTATAGGATGTCAGTACACAGGCTTGAAAGTAAGTAAAAGGAGTTTGGAGATCATCTTGGTGATGGACCATGTGCAAGTTTTCACTGAGGTTGTTGGGTATGCACAGCACCCCGGTTTATCTCACAGCTCCAGATAAGAGTTTGTCTGTGCTGAATTCTTGTCACTGCTTTTAGCTCAGGGAATGTCCCAGCCTTGGGTCACAGTATTTCTGGGTCAGTCACAAAGAAAATATGGCACATAGGGAAACAGCATGTGCTGAAAATAGCTCAGATGCCATTGACTTTGTTAAGATCAGGCTTGGATTCCTTCCTCTCCCTTTTTTTTCCTCTTTGTGACTGTCAGTGGAAGTAACACAAGCCAAATTAGCCGGAAATTTTGTGGTTTTACATTAAAGCAGTTCAGATGCTTATTCAAACTATGATTGATTTTGGAGAGCTCTTGCACAACTTGCAGTATTATTATTTTTTTAATAGCTGGCAATATTCTCCATAATTATTTATGGTTACAGTTTCATCTCTTGCTGCCTTTTTTTGCCCCGTGTAAACGAGATAGGTGCGCACAGTTGCCATGTGTCCATCCCCGTCCTGTCCCCCCGTTCCCCCCCCCCCTTTTTTTTTTTTAATGTTTTCAAAATTGTTGACTTTACATGTTGCTCCTCTGGATTTCCTGGTGATTCAGGGATATGTCTTGCTGTGAAAGCTTTGCAGTAGGAAAAGATATTTCCAACATGCAACACTACTGTAATGTAGGAATTGTACAAATTGTTATGTTTTCCCTTCTTTCATAGAACTGGCCACCCCCCCACCATCACCACCCTGCAAGCCCTGTTTTCCATTTTCATGATGCTTAGCAGACCCATCATCCACAAAGTAACTGATGTCCAAAGCTCTTGGCTGTGCTCAGCTTTAGAAACATTGAAAGAACTGCGTAATGAGAATGTGCTGAGCTGTCAGCTCTTTCAAAATCAGCTTTTGTGTGCATCTCACTTTAGGTGCTCCTAGAAGTAAGATTCTGGGGAGGGGTGAATCAAACACTTTGGTTTGTGGTTTCTCTGTCTTTTAGCACTAAAGCTGGTGCCAGTCATTTGGGTTCTATAATTTCTTCCTCATGGAGAAATGAGGCCTTTAGGGGTTCTAGAAAAATGAAAATAAATCTGTTTGGTTTCTTGAAGTTCACACTCCATGTGAAGAAAACAACGGTGGTTGCTCCCATCTGTGCCTGCTGTCTCCAAGAGACCCGTTCTACAGCTGTGCCTGTCCCACTGGTGTGCAGCTAGAAGACGATGGCAGGACATGCAAATCAGGTAGGAGATTGGCTTTTCTACAGTGACAGTGTTGACTTGGTTTGGGTTTGCCGCTTAAAAGTTGAGCCTTGAAGAAGTGAAGTCCTCTCAAACCGCCTGACGCACTGAAATGTCACTCTTGTCCTCGTGAAGATGGCAGAAATTTTGCACCCAAATCTCCTGCCAAGCTACCAAAGATGGTGATTGTTATGAACTGAAGTAATCCCTTGCATCAGGAATCACAGAAATTTGACTGTATTTTGTGTCTTTTGATTGTATTTTGTGTTGCCAGCTCTCTGTAGGAACGAAGTAGTAAGTGGAGCCCATTGCAGAAGAATTTTATTAGAGGTAAGCTATGGCAGGACACGTATCCGTTTGCAGAATGGACCATGGACAGACTGCTGCTCCCTCCCATTCATTGTCCAGTAGTGGTCAATGATGCAGTAGTGGTGACTGAGTTGTGGTCTTCCAGTTACATCTCAAAGTTCACAATATGCTTGAGACATCTTCTGCACACAGAGGTGGCAAAAATTTGTTCAAGGCTACGTCCACGTGTCCATGTACTATTTTAGAGATAACCCAGCAAGTTGCCCCTGCTTCAGTTAGTTTTATAATGAAATAATCTGTATGAAAAATTCAAAATTAAGATTTAAATTAAAAATACCGTTTTTCTGGTTTTGAAGATTAATCGTCCTCTGTTTCCCTTTGGGCTGCTCCGTGGGAAGGATTTATGAGAAAATTACGCTGGGAATTTTTTCTTCCTGGGTCTAGTTTGTGTTTTTTGGACATTATATTTAATTTTAAAAAATGAGGCAAGGCTTTGTGTGAAGAGGCTTATAAAGTTTGCTGCTTGAGATAATTGAGCTAGAGAAAATAATGTTCTAGGAGGCTGTTCCATGTCACTGAGAAGTAGAAGGAGAGGCTTGTGCGTTAACAATAGAAAGCTCTTTAGAGAATGATAGCTAGAGTATATGCTTTAATTGAAAAGTAGAACTAGATGCATATTTCGTGTCCGTAAGTTTAATGAGTCTAGTGGTATACTTTGAGAGCTTGGTTTTATCACTGATCAGGAAGCCCCTTTTAAAAATGCGTCTTGCAAAAGCAGGCGGTTGACACTGATACGGCGGTAGGGCAGTAGGAGGCAAGGTTTTGGAGAATGTTCTGCCACCAGACGGAAAGACACTCTGCCGCCTGTCTCCGATGCGTTTTCGGTGAGTCTAGTCAAAGAGTATAGTCATTTTCTGATGTTGCTTGATTCCTCTGAGTACTAAAGCAAGCATAATAGATTCCTTTCATTTGTGAACTTGAAGCAGAATTTGAACACTGAACCTCCAGGGTTTAAGGGCCAGCTTTATTAGCTCATCCTGCTGCAATTGAAAGGCTTGTAAGGTAGTTCTTGCAGCTGCTGAAAGACCTTTCTCTTTCCTCTTTCCAGCTTTGGAAAGTTTCCCTTTCACAGCTTTTAAAAAAACATCGCTGAATGCTCAGGACAACCTTTTTAGACGTTCATATTGACCTCATGTTTCTGGCAGTGGGAATGAAGGTCAACCCGCTTTTGGCGTTTTGGCGAATCGCACAAGCAGGAGTGACTGCTTATACTGTGCTTTCACCTTTCCAGTGTCAGGCCAGACAATCTGTCAAGGGTGTTCTGTCAAAGGAGGGCAAAAAAGTGGGATGGGAACAGGAAATCTGGTTTTGCATAAGAATGTGGTCTTTTAGTTCAGTTTTATGGATTATTTCTTTCCCAAGCTCCACGTCTTTTGTTGTCCTGTCTGCCTTATGCCAACATCCATGTGCTTCTCTTTCCCCTCTTATTAATTAACTCCTTGGTTGCAAGGAACTGACTTTTTGTTCTCTGCACGAGTCCTTTGTAGTAGAGTTGTATCAGGAACTACGGATGCAACACTGTTGACTACCTCTCCGTTTTGTTCCCTGTTGGCTTGGGCAAAAGTGTGAAGGTACAAAGACGCTTGGGCATATCAGCTTCTTTGACGTTAGGCTTTGAAGTGAATTACACAAATGCTACTGGGGATTTCTCTGCAAGAGGCGAAGGCATTCTGTTTTCAAAACCTGTGTCCACGTGCGGAGTTCACTGGTGCAAGTATAGCTAGAAAAAGTTATTGTATATCTCTGTCTGCACTTGGGTCACAACAACCCCACGCAACGCTACAGGCTTGGGGGAGAATGGCTGGAAAGCTGCCCTGCAGAAAAGGACCTGGGGGTGTTGGTCGACAGCCGGCTGAAGATGAGCCAGCAGTGTGCCCAGGTGGCCAAGAAGGCCAACAGCATCCTGGCCTGTGTCAGAAATGGTGTGGCAGCAGGAGCAGGGAGGGGATCGTGCCCCTGTACTCGGCGCTGGTGAGGCCGCACCTCGAATGCTGTGTTCAGTTTTGGGCCCCTCACTCCAAGAAGGACATTGAGGTGCTGGAGCGTGTCCAGAGAAGGGCGACGGAGCTGGTGAGGGGTCTGGAGCACAAGTCTGATGAGGAGCGGCTGAGGGAGCTGGGGTTGTTCCATCTGGAGAAGAGGAGGCTGAGGGGAGACCTCATCGCTCTCTGCAACTACCTGAAAGGGGGGTTGTGGTGAGGTGGGTGTTGGTCTCTTCTCCCAAGTGACAAGTGACAGGACAAGAGGAAATGGCCTCAAGTTGTGCCAGGGGAGGTTCAGGCTGGATATTAGGAAAAATTTCTTTACTGACAGAGTGGTGAGACACTGGAAGAGGCTGCCCAGGGAGGTGGTGGAGTCACCATCCCTGGGGGTGTTCAAGGAACGTGTGGCCGTGGCACTGCGGGACATGGTTGAGTGGGCGTGGTGGGGTTGGGTTGATGGTTGGACTTGATGATCTTACAGGTCTTTTCCAACCTTAGTGATTTTGTGATTCTGTAATTCCTTATGTTGCTTTGCTTGCGCATACAGCTTTTGCTTTCCCTATTAAACTGTCCTTATCTCAACCCCTGAGTTTTCTCACTTTTACCCTTCCCCTTCACTCCCCAATCCCTCTGCGGGGAGCGAGTGGGTGGCTGGGTGGGGCTGAGCTGCCCCCCAGGGTTAACCCACAGCAATTGTGCAAACAGTAGCTCTTTTCTTTATCTTCTCTGGAATTTGGAGGGGAAGCTATTTATTTCTGTAAAGTTTTCCTTTTAATTTTGAATGATGTATTTTTACTCTCTAATATGAGGGAAGTTCCCTGATGATATTTTTTTCTGCTCGTTCTGTGCTGGGTAATTTCTGTTTCCTGTGCAACTTGTGGCAGATGTACTTTTAATAAACCAAACATTCCTGAGTGTTATGCACATTTGTTATATCTAAATTCCTCTCCAACCAAATTTAAGTCTCCATTAAGAGGAATCTTTTTGTGCTTGCTTCCACAAGAAAACCACAAACCTGTCTGTGCATTTCTGTAGGCATTGTTTACGCTGAAATCTCTTTGAGATTTAATTTTACACTGATTTATTTTCTTTCCGTTTGTGTTGGGAAAGTTGATGAGTCTGTTCCCTTTCTTGTACTTGAAAGCAAGATGATGGACCTGTTGGTAAGAAGGCAGGTGGGTGGTTGAGGTGTATAGGTGTATTTGCACGCCATGCGAGCAGTAGATGACAAACGTGACGTCAAGTGCAACTTAAGCAAGTATTTGGCAGGGGGAAGCATTTAGTGGCAAACTGCATCAGCAGTCTTTCATCATCGCTAGACTACTCCTATCTGCTAGTGCTAAATCCAGGCTCTGATCTTTAACACCAGTAATAGCTTGATGTCCGTCTATATGAGATATCCCTTCTCTGTCCATGACCTCCAAGTTTGCCATACTCTTAGAGAAACGCTCTTGGTATTTTGAAGCTTGCACAAAGAAGTGATGCCTGGAACTAAGGGCATGCCAACTAAAGTATGTTCCTTTAATACGCTGAGCATTGCTCAGTATAGATCTAAGTCAGGGAGCGTCTGGACGAAGCTCTTAGTCATATGGTTTAGTTTAGGTAGTCCTGCGAGGAGCGGGGAGTTGGACTCGATGATCCTTGTGGATCCCTTCCAACTCAAGATATTCTGTGATTCTAAGTAGACTGAGCACAGCCGTCTCCAGCAAGGGCTATAAAAAGGTGAATGATTTTCTGCAATAACTGAAGACAAGGAATTTGGCTGCAAAAGCAACAAGATGGTAATGGTACCTTTAGCTTCTGCTTGTCTTGGTATTATTACTGAACTAGGAAAAAGTAAACGCCCATATACTGTGGACACTGAGCTTGGTGCTATACTTGCAATGCTCGGTAATACATTACTTCTATCAGGGGTCTCTTCCTAAAGGCTGTGTAAAAAAAATTCAGCTGGTTAATATGTTAAGGGTAAATGTCCGAGATTACATTTGCTTCTAGTAGTGACTTGCTTTAAGATTTGACAGAGGGGAAAGTATAGAGCAGAAATAAAGGAAATTTGGGTATTTGCATCCCTCTGAAGAGCAGGACCTATTAGATATGGCAGCTTAATACAGATACAGAAAACCCTCTGGTACAATGGGAAGTGGCTGCTTGGTCCCCTACATGGATAAATGATACTACTTTGGTTGTTAACACATCTTTTTTCTTCTGTGACTTTTGGTTCTTTCTGGTTTCGTCTTCTTGGATGCTTTTATGTATTTATACGTAAACGTGAGATTTTTAAAAGACCCTTTCAAGTTTCAATTTCTCATTCTTAAGCTAGAGATAATCTCGAGGTGAGTTGATAAGTTGAGTAAACTACAGAGAAACTTTGTGATTTGTCCATTTCATGATGGTGGCAAAAACCTGGCCCTACTGAGATCACAGGAAAGCTCCCGTAAGTTTCCCTGGGACCAGGGATATTGCATCCAAGGTCCTCTCTGGATTTTTTTTGATGCTCCTTAATAACTCTAAAGTGTTTGTTGTTTTTATTTTATATTTTAAATTCCTTACATCATCACGAATGAAGGAGGATCAACTTTCTTGTCTTGGGGTAAATTGGCTTACAAGTTAGGGTATGAATGTTTTTAAAAAATACATGTATATACACTTAGTGTGTGCTGTAAATGCTCAACTGCAGGAACTTTTTGTGTTTGTATGTCACAGGTTACCTGTGAATGGCCTGCTGACCTAGCTGGCAGGTTTGACATTGAAATAGGTACCTGAATTCTCAGTTACATTGGTGGCTTCTTTACCCCAGCAAATCTACCCATACAGAAGAGAGGTTTTACACTGCTTGAGATGTGGAAATTAAACTCTTACTGTACATCAGTGCCAGCATTCCTTAAAGCCAACATAAGAGCCGTTGCCCTATCTTTAGCTTTAAACATAACATGAATCAAACTGAAAAAGTGACTCACTTTCCGAACCTTCTTTTAGTTGATCAGTGGTGGGAGGTTGGTTGTTTTGAAGCAGTAACAAGGAGACTTTCTTCCCTCTTCTGCTCCCTACCTCCAGTGGGTGATGGCTACTTTCTAGAGATCTAGTTCCTTGAACATACCTCAGTCTAGATGTTTAACTAGCCCGCTGCTTTCGCAGTAATCTTGTCCCTGGTATATCAGCATGTAAGTGGTCATTTGAGACATATGGCATGTTGACCTCAACTCACCAGAGATGCATTTCTCCAGTTGAAGGCCACTGTTAGTTGTTTGAAAGTGTGAGAGTTTTGGCTGTTGAGTCAATCTCATATGGTGGTAGGAGCTGTAGGGTTTCTGCTGGGAAGGTACGACAGCTGTAGTTTCTCAGATGAACTAGGAAATTCTGTTTTCTCAAATGAAAACTAAAAAAAATATAATTTTATAATGGGAGAAGACAGCACTAGCTTCAGGCGTTTGAAGAGTCAGCTTCCCTTGTTTATCCTTGATCCTGTTGTTGAGGCATTTGCTCAGGGTTGGGTAATATTCCCAGTGTCTTATTTCTCCTTGCCATTCTTCACAGTGCAGAACAGAAAAGAGTGGTTTTGGAGCCCACTGACTAATACTGCAGGGCTGATCCTGGTTTTTATGCAGGAGATAGAAGAGTACTGAAGGAAGAAATATTAAGGCACTTCCTTCTCATTTCCCCTGTGTTTCTTGGTGCACATCATACGTTTTAAAAGTTTTGCGTCTGCGGTTCCTTGGCTGAGCAATCATCGGCTTATTTGAGCAACTAAGCCTCCAAGCAAGACAAGCAGGCAGACATTGTAAAGTATTTCTTCTCATGTGATTTAACCACCAGAGAAGATGGTCCCTTTGCTAACGTGTCTTCCTGATTAATAAAGAGAAACAGCGTGGACTAATCCAGACTTTCTGATTAAGGAGATCAACTGCTAATTAGAGATGAACAGCCTCTTTGCGAAAGGGAAAGGTTGGGGAGACATTTGTTCTAATTGCTATAAATCAGCTCTTTCAAGTACCTGAGAAAGCTGCTGCTGGCATTGTGTGAATAACCTAAAATAACTGTCAGGAGTCTTCTAGCGCTTGGAAGATGCTGGAAGCGAAATCTTGCATATCAATAGATAAACTGATTATATTCTAGCACTGATTTGGGGCTGTATTGGGAAGGAGCACTCATGTCCTAATCTGTTTGTCATGAGGAAAATAACTCTATTTTCTCTTACTTCCTAGAACCTTGACAGCTGCCTGCATGCCTGTCTCTCCCCCTTGCCCCCTCTGGGATTGAAATGCAACTGTGGAAACCCACGATCTTTTGGTTGTGAGATGCTTTGACCTCAGAGGCGTCTTCTGTCCTGCGCCTGGTGTCTGGCTACCGTAGGGAGATGGTATCCAGAAGTTCTGGAGGACTTTTTCCTCGTTCCCCCTCTCCCTCCTGCACTCCCAAAGGTGTATCATGCTTCCTTTGCTTATCAAGGAATTGCAGAGCTCGTGTTTTTCCTTTGTTAGGCTGAGATGGGGCTTCTTAAAGATTGCTGTGGTCCTTCTCTGAAGGAGGGCTTTGTGTAATGGGCACGTCCCTCAATGCCTGCAGCCACCTAAGTTCCCTAATCATGGCAGTGTCTTCCCTCCAGCCAGCGGATGACCTACCGAAGGGACCCGTGGGTGTTTTGCACCAGCCGAGAGGGAAGGTTTGGGGAATAGGTGAAGGGTACAAGTACAAGTAGCCTACGGTGGGTCCTGCCAGGTGGAGAATGATCCAGATTCCAGGCTGTGAAAATGAGATGCAGTGGGTTGAATGAAGAAAGAGCATTTCACTCGCTGCGTCTGAACCCGTTATACTACTTACTCCAACCACGTCCTATTGATTCTTTAGCACTAAAACAATGGGTTAGGGTGTTATTTACTCAGCAAGAAATGGCATTATGTGGAACTGTATTTCAGTGAGATACCTTTGCAGTACACCAGAAGGGGTTGTAAAACCTGCCCAGCAATGGGTACCCGGCAATCTAGGAAATCTAGAGGCTACCTCTTCTGTGTCTACTCCATTTCATAAAAATTTCATTAGTGGTTTTATTTCTTTCTTTCATTCATATGTAGATCTTGTTTGTTTTGAGTCTGTTCTCCCCTTGCTTTTGGTAGTACATTATGTTTATGATTTTATTTGATCTCTATGAAAAGATTACATTACTCTCTATTCACAACAACTTTTATCCTCCTAAATGGGGAGTACTTTGTGGAACGACAAAATGAAATAGCCTCATATGGAAATGGCCTTGTTTATAATTAGACCATTAGAAACATGCTGGAGGGAAGAAGCCTGGAGGGAGTGAGGAGCATTCTGGAAGGTCTGCCATGTCATCTTCTCGCTCTGTTGTCAGTGGTTTTGCCAGGCTAGTGAGTGAAACTCTCTTTTTGGGCTTTGGTGCATGTTTCAGGTTGATGACTACTGTCCAGGACTCTGAAACACTGTCTAGTTAGAGATGGTAACTAGCTCATTTTGTGTGTGGTTAGGGTGGGGTTTTTTTGTGTATGTGTATAAAGGAAAAAGTGACACTTTCCCTTTTCAGCGCTATTGAGTCTCTGGATTGATTCCGGTTTTACACTGCAGGAGAACCCCAGCCTGGGTCGGCACTGAAAAGGTTTATGTGTAAACTTTCTTATCTTGCGTTCACCGTGGGCTAGGTACGTACACGTGGAAGGTTGCCAAGAGCCAGTGATAACTTGTTAAGCTGCTGTAGCTTGACTGCCTCTTCAGACATTGGGTGGCCGAGCTCTATTTGACTGCCTCAATGTAGCCACAGTGAGGGTGAAACGCTCCCTAGATTTGCAAACCCTAATTTACAGTTGTTTATAACTTTTTTCCATGATGTTTACCCTTTGACAGATGATTGTGTTAGCTCAGAATTGAATTTTCTGTGGCTCCATTGTAATTGGAACATAATAAATAACGCTTAAGCTTCAAAGCATTATACAGCTATCAGCTTCAGAGAGGACCCGTGGGATGTAAAGCATTTATTTCTGTTTGTGTAAAGGAGGACAGCAGTGCAGAGAAACGAGTATGCTCAAGGTCTTTTGGTGAGTGGGAAACATCTGCAACTAGAAGTCAACAGAAGTGGGATTGTAGAAAAACTATTGTAAGTGTATTTCTGTTCAGTATTTTTTTCAAAAAATATTAATGATGTATCTTGTTGGGTTGTAATGATTTTTTGATCAGCGTCTGTGCGTCTTTGAAGGTGTCACCACCAAAACTCTGTTTAACAGAAACTAGGTGGTAAAATGGCTGTCACTTCTAAAGGCAGTGATGCCTTACTCTGAGCCAGCCGGGTTGTCTATCTCCAGCAGAGAGTAGGTGCATTTAACCTTTAACAACCGTGCTTTGCATGGAAATCCCAGAATACAAAGACTGTACCCTTTTTCTACTGGTGGGGATTTCTGACAGACTTTTTCTTGGCCCACCTTTTTTCCTGTGGCTTGTGATGAACTGTTATTAAGAATTCTGTGCAAAGGGATGTTCATTTTTTTTGTTAATAAAAAGTAGAAGCTGGGGCTATGCTACATGTAAGCTAACATTCAGATTTACCACTTAACGTTTCCAACTTTCTCTTCTCTTTCTTTAAAGCACATACAGTGTAGACAGACCTCAGGTTGGGCGATAAGACTTAGTTGTTCAAGTGCTTTGAGATCTTTGGATGAAACCTCTGTAGAAGGGCACATTCTTTGCTCGATACAGCGATAGCCATACAGTTGTGCTGGTCTGTGATTCTGGTTACTACCGATGGAGTTATGACTGTTACACTAAGGCTATTTTGAGTAAGTCTTTGTAAGAGTTATCTACTCCTCTGTCAGCAGTGACTTTACAAAGCCTTCTGCTCACAAGTGTAGTACTGGGTGTGTACAAACTTCAGAAGCTCAGTCCTAAATCAGCGTAGGGTGACTATGACTTCTGCCTTGCAACGGCTTTCTCTGGAAGAAACATTCCTTTTGTCTTAGTCAGCTGTTTTGTGCTAATGATCTTATCAGCTGTACATTTTAATTAATATTCTGTTTGTGGGGTTTTTTTAGTGGCTGTATGAATGTGTCAAAACTCTGAATTGTAGGGGGTTTTTTTCTGCTTCAGGCAAAGTAACTATTAGAAGTCTGCTACTGATGGAAGAAATAATGGAAGAAACAGAAGACAATAGCTTTTTTCTGTAACATGTAGACAGATATGATGTAATTTTTGAGTTACGTGATTGCTCTGGTATTTCCTTTCTTTGTCGCCAGTGTTAGTTTTCCTTATGCCTACTTACCTTTCAGTTAAATCAAGTCCTGTCTGAATGCGGCCACTCAAAACATTCTTTCAAAGAAACCTTTCCCGTTTTCTATTTTGTTGGTTGCACGCTCCCACTGCACGCAACTCTCGGTTTTAAGTTGGTAACCCCGATGTGCGTGGGGGGCTCTCCCCGCTCCGCAGTGCGGAGGAGGAGAGCACATCGCCGGCTTTCCCAGCCCGCCGCCAGCACACAGGATGAAGCAGTGCCGCCTTCCTCCCTGACCGGCAGATAAATAAAGACCTGAACTGGGATGCGCGGTGCCGTTCATGTTGCGCCTGGCTCTGTTGAGGTACCCAAGGAGAATATATAAAAAGAATTGCCGTTTATTTCTAGGTGTTACCAAAGTTTGTTTCAACTCCTTGAATATTTTCATTTTCTGTGGAAGTTGAATAGCAGGAATGGGGTTTTACACACTGTTGTTGATTTAAACCTCTCATAGTGATTTTCATTACAGCATTTTTCCTGTGGTGTGAAGAGTGGCTGACGCTAGACCTTTGTGCACGATGTTGTAATTGGTTTGAATATTGGCAAGCTTCTTAAACAGCACGGCTACGTTACCTGTGTTCACACACTTCATACAGGATAATGACGTTTTCTCCCACCCCCATATTCTGCACCCCCTCCTTTTTGCCACACACTGAGACTTTGCCAGGTAATTCGCTGCATTACAGCAACCAGCAAAATCCCTTGCTTTTCTGATAAATCTTTTTAGTTTATCAGGAGTGCTGAGATAGCTATACTCAAAAGAGCTTGTAAAAGAGTTGCCTGCAGTCAAAGTACTTCTAACGCACTCTTGTCAAAAAGTGCTTACTATTTTGTTGTTTGGAGAAGAGCTCAAAGCATTCCCATTTTTACAGTTTATCTGATTTTTTTCCCCACGAATATAGAGATTTCCAAAGTTGCCTGTAAATAAACTGAGCCCATACGTGCAGATACACGCACATGCACGTACAGAAAACCGGGGGAAGCGTTCCACAACGGAGCATTGTTCTGGCCTAATTAGCAGACAGACAAACGGGAAAGGAGTAGCGTGGCGTTTTCTGGCGTAGATTAGCAGAGGCAGCCACTGCGGTCTACATTTGTTTAGGTTGGGTGGATAAATTGGAGCATTTGTTACTGTATTCTAGATGTCTTGTCACTTGTCAAATGTGAAGTGGGCTAAGGGAAGAATAAAAAAAGGCCCTTGTCAAGCTGGTGAGATGGTCTGCTTCGCTGCTGTCAGCTCTGATTGCGGTTAATTTTGCAAATAGAGTACAGTTGCCGTTTCCAGCACTGAAGCATGAATTTTTAATAACGAGAGCACAAACCAACCAAATCAAAGCAAACGCTATACCTAGCATGGATATTAAAAATAATTGATTACTGGGAATGGGAGGAGAGCATCACATGTAGCAGCAAAAAAAAAAAGGTCTCTTAGCCTGTTTCTGTAGGATTTCTTGATGGCAAAGAGAATATAGTCTTCAGGGAGTGAAAATAACTGCCTTCAATGGTATTATTATGTTTTCTGTTCTGTTAGTTTTTTAAGTTCAGATATTGTTCTGCGTGTTAACCAGAACAGGCTTTTATGGATATTAGACCTACTGAAAAGTTCTGTGGAAGGTCTGCAGAAAGCTTTTGCTGAACAAAAAAAAGACTAGAGAAAAAGAAACAGTTCAAAGTTTAAACCAGTTGGAAAAATGAAACGACAGTTTGAACAGGGGTTTTTTTAAATGCTTTCTAAATGGAAACTTTAGAGGCACCCAATTCCTTCTGTTTTTCTGATCTGTGGTTTGCATAGAGGACTTGACGTAAACTTCTGCTGAAGCGTTTGGTTGCTGCAATTGTGATGTTGGAATAGCTCGCATTCCCCGCTCTCCCCAAAAAAGGCTTTTGTTCATTGTATGGTGTTATATATGACCGTGTTATAACAGTTAGCAATTCTGCTGGGAATCTCTTAATCGTGTGGTTATGAAAGTGACTGCGGTGAGAGAGGTTTCGAAGATGAATTTAATTAAATAAATGCCGTAGCACTTTAGCGCTAGGTAAATAGCTAGCTGTAATGTATTAGGCAGGTTCTAGGGCATCTAGGATAACACTAGGCAAGTCACAGCATAACACTTCTGTAGCCTTGAAAACATTCCTACCAACATTAATAATCAAAATACCTCCATGATACAGATAAAACTAATGAGCCAGACAAGCGTGTTTGTCCAGGTTTTTAGAGAGAACCAATGTCAAGTTCTCTTCTTGTAGTGATGTGCTCAGAGGCTGCTGCCAACTCTTTTTTCTCTAACAGAAATTTGTTAATAGAGTCAAATACGGTTATAACCAATGCTGTGATTTTAGGCTGCGGGGTAATAAAAGCCATGATTTTTGCACCGATCAAAAATTACCCATGATAATGATCTTTTACCAGCTTTCAAGTGGGGGGCGGAACGCAGTGAGATATGCTGTGATAGCATTTTCTCTGTTTGGGTGGTTTTTAATGTCCAAGGATGTAGAAGCATGTCTGTCAAGAGTCTTATTGTGTAATAAATTGACTTAATTATAAGCATCTCTACAGCAGAAATTGCCGAGCAGCCAGAACTTTAAATTGGCCAAATAGCTCATTCCCCTTATTATTGCTTTTTCCCATAAGTCTCAGTTAGAGGTATGTTAGAAATTAGAAGAATCTCCCAAGAAGCATCCGGTTCAACTAGAAACTGTTCCGGTTGTCAACTGAAGTGAAGATTTTTTTTGTCTGGTCTGCGAGGTCAGCAGAGAAACGTTTTCTTCTCCCTGTTCATTTTTAGCCGTCTATGTCCGTGGGACAGAACTGAGGTTGGGAATATTTCTACAGTAGTGTTTGCTGGCAGAAAATGCCAGAGCAGCTGAATATGTCAGAAACAGGATTGCTTTCCTCCCTTTGCGGGAAGGTTGTAGTCATTATGTAATTGCTGACCCAAGGGGTCCTGGCCACTGCGGGACATGGTTTATTGGGCATGGTGGGGTTGGGTTGACGGTTGGACTTGATGATCTTACAGGTCTTTTCCAACCGTAGTGATTCTGTCATTCTGTGTGATTCTGTGAAAATATTATTTTGCATGCAAGTGAATGTGTGATCGTATGCATGATCAGGTGAACATACGTCAGGGCTGGATGAGGTAAAATTGAGTCTGATTATTGCTGTTGTGTGGAACTGAAGACTGTTTTAGTATTACTTGTGAATTTTGGGGAGGGGTGTTAACAGTGTCCTTCAGCCGGTTGTCTAGCCGGCATCTCTAGGGAAAATTGGGGCCTTAGACTGCCAGTTCCTTCCTCTGATGCCTTCAACGCTGACCTTGTTCACAGTGAACCAAGGTGACGCTGCAGTCCGTGTGTGAAGAGGCAAAAGATATGCATTTGATTCTTATCTGTCTGTTCCCATGCTTGTAATATCGGTCATCTTAGAAATACATGTAATATTGGTAATTGCTGTGTTATCAGTTGCTGGTCATGTATTTGATGCTCCTCTGCTTTGCACTACTTATACTTTAATATTAAGGTTATGATTGCAGACACATTAATATAGTAGAAGGAAGATGGATGTGAAACTCAAGAGTGCTTTGGGTGGCTGAAGAGCTGCAGTGTCGCTCGCTTTCTGAAACAGTTGAAGTAAAATAATTCCGAATTAATTAATAATTTAAAACTCATCTGTGTTTGTAGAGCTCTTGGATGACCAGATACATCCCCCTTTCCATGTTGGAGTTTTGAGGCCTGAATTTTTATTTAACTTGCACTAAACAGGAGGTTTTATTTTGACTCCCACAAGTGAAATATTTCAGAAACATAGAAGCAAGACATAAAACTTCGTCACGTGAAGTATTTGTTCCTGCTGTAGTTGCTATGCTGTTGTAGCTTGCCCTCTGCAGTTGCAGTTCAGTGTCCTGGTTTGCAGGTGCTCTTAACAGTGATTTTTTTTTTTTTTTCCCCCTTTGGCTATTAAGGTGTAATTTTAATTTGCGTTAGAAAATCAAATGTTTTCTGTGTGTTTAAATATATTAAGAAACAGGACCTTTTGGAAATTTTTCCTGTAAAGAGACTATTTGGTGGTGGACAATCTGTACTGTTGGAGGTAATACGGAGGTAATATTAATCCATTTATAATACGACCTGTCCTCCTTTTCATTTTTGCTGTTGTCAAGCTAACATGCTCTGAACAAACCAGCGTCTGGTGACACTGTAAGTTCTTTGGAGATGGTAATGTCAGAAAAAAAACAAGTATGTTTAATACTTAGTACCACGGGACTTGATACCAGTTAAGTACTTCTACCAAAATGTCAACAGAAAGAAGTTAATGGAACAGAAGAGATCTAAAAGCCTTTCTATTTGAACAGGCTCCATAAAAATACTGTTTTTAACACTGCATAGCTCAGTTTTGAATGCAACCCCTTGACTATTTTGAAGATCCTCCCTTTCCGCTTGTTGTTTCTCTCCATATTGTCTTGGGTTTGATCCGTTTTCTAATCCAGAGATGTCAGCGTAGCCCTGAGAATGCTGTTCCTGGGGTAATCCTTGATGTCGAGAGCGACAACAGTGTCATGGACTGTGACTGCTTTTGTTCCCAGATAGCTTTTTAAAACAGCTGTCTGGGAACTGTCTCGCATTTGATGTACTGTGACGTAGTCACAGCGAAGCAGTTGACAGGTCGCCTTTCGTTCACCACGTTTCCTTCGCCGTGTACATATAATGTTTGCCGTTATACGTAGTTACTCTTTCCAAGATGATTTGTTGGAATATACATCTAGCAAGGAAGCATGGTAGGAGGGGAGGTATAAGCTATATATCAGACTTCTGTCCGCTATGGTCTTTTTTAAAAAAACAGTTGATTGATTGATTTGTCACTGTTCAGGAAGTAAACCAACATTTTAAAGCGTGACGTAAAATACCAAATACTGTTTTAGGTATCTCGTTGTTTTTATTTAGAAAAGGTGCTAAAATCCAGGAGATTCCTAAAGCTTTTGAAAATGAATACTTTTGCTAGCAGTGCCTTCTAAGGATTGCTGATGCGTGTTGGTCCCTTAACAGAAAGGAAACTTTTAAAATTGAAGAAGTCTTGCTGTGCTTACCTACGGGGGCAGTGGCGGAAGGAAGCCTTGTGAGTTGTCTGGTCACCCGGGACTGTTCCCTTCTCAACTTGGGCAACAGGTTCCTAGTTCTGCTGTGTCCAGAGGAGCGAGCAGAAGTTTCAAGCATAAGAAGCGCTCTTCCTGAAAACCTGTTTTTATTTTGCAACCTTTGAAATTAGAAAATCTGTATTAAAGAAGTTTGATGGTAGACATCTCTCTTGCTTTGCTGTCAAGAATGTAGGGGCTTTCCCTCCTACCTTTCTCCACGTGGTTTTTGAGCTCTGAGTTATTGTTGCTTTCCTTCTATCCCAACCTTCCCTCAAAGTTTGTTGGTGCAACTGATGCTGGAGTTATCAAACCTTGTCCGGTGACGCTGACTGGGAGAAGCATTCTTGCTGGAGTCCCTCCCCGTGCCAGCCCAAGTGTTTGTGGAGCTCTGCATTGAACCGCTCTGGTTGTTAACTTAGGCTCATGCCTTTATTTCTGTTGAGTTGGTTTTTGTTTGGACCCGCTCTTTAGTGTGGTTTGCAACACGCAGCCCTGCTGCGCTTGCATGTGAGAAGGGGCGATACTGAAGTGAGAACAAGCAGCCCATGGCAGAAGGGCAGGACCACGTCATTCGGTAACCGCAGTGACTCGAGGTAGCTCAACGTGCGCATCAAACGATCTCTTCGGGGCTGTGTAGCAAGCTTGTTTGGGTGATGTTACAACACTGCTTTTCTACATCCTTTGCTTTTATTATACACTTGCAGCCTGAGCACTGTTTCTTTTCAGAGCTTCTGAGATATTATTTGGAGACTAAGCTCTGATTTCCAAACCCAAAAGCAGCAAATAACAGCACGGTCCAGCTCCCAAACTGAATGTGAACTTGGTTTCGATGTGCGACAGGCTCAGCTTCTGAGTCTCCAGAACTCCATATGCATGCCTAGGTGAGAATTCTTTCTAGAAGAATATTCTCCTGAGGATTTGAATTTCTGTTATTCTTAGTGGGCTCAAAAGATAAGTCCCATGTTGGCCATTTTCTTTCAGTCTGGGCTGTTGGTGGGGACTGGAAGTTACCACCTCCTGCGGGTGTTTGCTGGGCTGGATGAAACGCGACAAGTGACTTTTGTTCTGGTTCCCAGTTTTGGAGTGTTGCTGAATGATAAAAACTCTTTGTCAGTTTTCAAACTATGCAGCATCAATTTAGTAACAGAGTAGGAAAAAGACACATACTCGTGTTGCTCTTTTTGTGCTGAAACATGCCTGGGTGAATGTGGGGAAAACGTGTTAAGCAGCCAGGTGTTTTACTGCGTGTCCTGTTTTTGTACTGATAAAAGAAGTTGCCAGAAAGACGACACCAAAGATGCCATTTGTCTTTGAAATGTGCTCCAGGCTGTTGTTTGGCACCCTTTCCACAGGCAGTGAAACTTTGCACTGGGGAGGAAGAATAGAGGAGAGAACAACAATCCTATTGCCTTAGAATTAGTTTTGCGTCAGCTTTAGCCAGGTGAGAAATACTTGCTGTAGCTGCGACTTACGTTCTTGTCGGGCTGTCTGGAGTAAATAATTAATGTAATTTATTTACAAAATACTCGAGTCTTCTGTTAGCCCTTGTCATTTATTATGTCGGGCTTGTGTGTGAAAACCACGTCTAACGCACTGATACAGCTAGTGGGAAGTTTGGCTGAGCTGAGGAATTCTATATAATATGATGAAATATTTGGACCTACCCCCACCAAATTATTTATTTATTTTTTTTAGACTCTAGATAGAGATTGCCATGTTCCGTGTTGGTTTAGGAGGCCGGGAGAAAGATGCTGTCATTATGAGATAAGAGTGACAGCACAAGTAGCTAGTTGAGAAGAACTGATTAGGAACAACTCTCTGCTCAAACAAGTCTATATTTCAATGCAAGTTTGATGTCCTTATTTTAAGGAAATCTGTTCTTATAGTGGCGGTTTGCAGCCTGCTGTGCTGTACTGAAGTGTTCACATCAGTAGCAGAGGAAATGATACCGCGAATGATTTTTCTCCCCAGGTGCCGAAGAAGTCTTGCTGCTCGCTAGAAGGACTGACTTGAGGAGGATTTCCCTGGACATGCCGGATTTCACCGACATTATTCTGCAGATAGACAATATCAGACACGCAATTGCCATAGACTACGATCCTGTGGAAGGCTACATCTACTGGACTGATGATGATGTCCGGGCAATTCGTCGAGCCTACCTTGATGGCTCTGGAGCACAGACTCTGGTAACCACAGAAATCAACCATCCAGACGGTATTGCTGTGGATTGGGTGGCGAGGAACCTCTACTGGACTGATACTGGAACAGACCGCATCGAAGTGACCCGATTGAACGGGACATCAAGAAAGATCCTTATCTCCGAAAACCTAGATGAACCTCGAGCAATTGTGCTCAATCCTGTAATGGGGTGAGTTTTGTGTTTATTGATAGCCCTGTGATAGGTCTTTGGATCCAGTTTATGGATCCTGAAACTGAAAATCTGCAGCTTGTGAGATGATGTGTGTATTATTTGTCAAATGTTCTGGAAATAACTGGTTTACCTTTGCTTCATCCCTTTAATACTGTGTATATAAAAGGCGACTTCTAAATACGGTGTTCTTCAGTGACCCTATACATTGTGCGTTTGGTTGAATTTTCTTTTCTCTACAACTTCAGTGTTATCAGAACTACAAAAGAATCAGTCCACTGAACATCTTCAATAGTTTATTTAATGCTCAAACTTTATATGTATTGTCATCGCTGATTACAGTTCGAGTTGGCTTGCTGGGGAAGTTAGTAAGTTCTTTCAAAAGCAGGACAGATCTTGACACTTTTTTGTCTTGCGTGTTACATGCATTGACTGTTTCCCCCCCTTTTTTTTTACAGCTACATGTATTGGACGGACTGGGGTGAAAGTCCGAAGATAGAATGTGCTTATTTGGATGGCTCAGAAAGGCGAGTTCTGGTGAATACGTCCCTAGGTTGGCCTAATGGCTTGGCTCTGGATCTTGAAAAAGACAAGCTTTACTGGGGAGATGCAAAAACAGATAAAATTGAGGTGAGTATTAGAGCCGTGCTTGGGTGCGTTCTTAGAAAACAAGTGCTGTTCTCACGTGCTGCTTTATGTCTTGGATACATTTATCCATTTTTTGAGGAGTCTGTTGTTTCATTAATATTAACGTGATATTTAGCATAACAAGACGTATTTAAGAAGAAAGGAAACACATTCATGTGGTTCAGAAAACTGTTGCAAGAAATGTTATGTTTGTTATGTCTACATTGCTACAAGTGTAATTTAATGGCTTGAAAGCTCAGGTTTTACCCAAGGCTTTTGCAACAAATTGGGACACTCAGGTACAACCTCTTTAAAAGATGTTTGGACTTGTGTGTGGTGCTTGGAACTAGTGTCTAAAATTGCTGCGTGCGACAGACTCGATGCAAGGTTTGCATACAGGAGAAGGTGGCTGTGGGGGCCCTAGAGAGCCGTATTTCAGGGCCTTGATGATTATGTGGTGTCCAGATGCATGGGCAATAAGTAATTTTTAATGTACTGCCTGCTTTGAAAACAATGTAGGCATTCTACCTCTGAATTTGAGGAGGGGAAATCCTCTTCACAATGTTGTATAAACATTTATGACAGTATTTACTATTTCTGAATTGTTGGAAGAGTGTCTGATAGAACACGGTGTCTTCTTTAGGAAGAATTTTCTTAAAAATGGAAAAAAAATCATCCTATCTACCTATTTCTCAAACACTGGACAAAGTTGGACAAATTCTCTGCTCGTTTGTTGTGATGTGCTCCCAGGAGTAAGGTAGTGAAGTGTCTCTGGGGATTCACTGCTTTAAATTTAAAATATAGCCAAAGAAGGCATCTGTACTGGTCTTGTCATGGACACTGATGATCGCACCGGGGAGGCCCGAGCAGTTTCAAGAGATGCCTTTTTGCCCATTGTTTTTGCATTAGTATCCCATGATTAAATCTTAATCTAAAAGAATAACTGTGCTGCCACAGAAGTGAAACAAATCTTAGATATCGCTGCAGAGAACTGAGTCCCAAAGTAGTTTCACTCAGAACAGAAGGTGATAAATGAAATAACTGAAAGAGTTAGAATGAAGGTTTGGGGCAAGTTTTTTTTGGGCTTCTGAGCGTGTGTTCATGAGATTCGGAGGTTTCAGTGAATTATGATCAACAGTATTCAACAGAGAAGAAGGTCAGCAAACTGATAGAGCTTGATAATATTGTGACGTAGAAGGGCACACGGCTTTTGAGTAATCTAGGAGTACTGGTCAACATTTTATTATTATACGTTTGTTGTGGATGTGTTCACGGAGCTGCTGAAGACCTGTATGTAGCAGCGGGCTTACTTGCACGTGTGCGTCCATTTAATTTGAGACAGCTGAGGATATGGATACAGCCAGATGTTGTGAAGAAGTCTCAAACAGTTGCTTAGACCCTGTTGTGTTCCCCGCCACCCTCAATGCTTAATCTCTAAATAAAATAGTTGTTTAAGAAGTGCATCTGGTTACTGGCCACTTGCGCTCATATTTCTAAGAAGGAAAAATTGGCTTTTGAACCTCAATCTAAAGTTGTTATAGTAGGTTATGATTAACCCAAGGCTTTGGATGATAGCATGAGACGTGACCTGAGATCAGGCAAATTCAGAAAGTCCTACTCTGTTATCATTAGATCATTAGATTTGTCGGCCAGACAAATGTTCCTTCTTAAGGTCTTGTTAAGCTCCAGCTGACCGGTGGCCATAGGTCCCTTGACCTGGTTGTGGTATGCTCTTAGTACGAAGTAGTTGTTTATCTTCCACAAAGATGTCGGAAGAACAGTTTGAAAATTAAAGGTGCTAAAAATAATCAGCTCTGAGCATTTTAATTTGAAAAGGGAATTCTCCCGGGAATTTGAATTAGCTTCAAAGTGAGATGGGGGGGATGACTAGCTAATTCAAATCAATTCATAAACACGATTATCAAACCAGAACGTGAGGGTAAAGACCCAAAAAGAAGTTTTTTTCTCTTTAAAGCAATAATTAACTTTTTTCTTAGTTTGCTGAAGTCGTGTTTTGACTGTACTGTTACACCAGTCTATTTCTGTCCCAATACCTGAGAAAAGCAATATAGGACTTTTTCCCTTGGTCATGGCCTGGGAAGTCGATTGAGTTTTGGTGTTGTTTGGGGGAGTAGCATATGCAGCATTTTTAGGGAAATAAATTTTGAGGAATGAATGTGCTCTCTGAAGGTTTTGCCCTCAGGAAGAAGGGAAGCAAGACGGTCTGCTAGCCCCAGGAACGTAACTTCAGTGTTCGGCAGTGGCTAAGTACTGGGCTTGATGGCTCTCAGAGAGGTCCTGTCCCCCTTTACCTTTCAGGCTGCAGGACAGGGAACGTTCCAGATGCCACGTTTTAGAGCTGGGACCGTAGCTGTGCAATGGGTTTCATGGGTTTAAACGGTCTGTTCAGTCTGTCCCACTTCACTGTAAGGCAGCAAAGCCAGCGATACTATTTGCTTTGGCATCAAAGTTTAGGAAAATCAGAGAAACCAAAGTAAGGGCTTTTTATTCCCTCAGTTTTTCTTTTGCTTATTATACTTACTTTTTGTCGTTCCATTCTATTTGCAAAAATAGAGAGAAGAGGGTGGTTCACTTGGTCTCACAAACAGAAGATATTCTGTACGTGAAGTGGATTGTGACATCTGTGGATACGTTGATTTCTTTCTGCAACCCCGTTTTAATTGTTAGCACGAAGAATTACATCTCCATGCTCCTAGCAATGGATTCCACGTTTTCTTAGATTAAAATAGGTGTAAATATTCTCATTTTAAGTCTTCCCCCTGCCCCTCTCCCCTTTTTTTTTTCCTTTTTCCACTTTTTATGCTTGGCTTTACTTTTGTTAGCTATCACGAACAGACTCCTTCTGAGGCTGTATTTACAAATATCTGAATAGGCCCATTTAAATTATGATGGGGAAAAAAGTCATGTGTGTTTGCGTGCCGTTCTGAACCGTGCTGTGAAGGGGTCTGTCGTGGTCCGTTCTGGACTGGCCCGAGTTACAATGGCACTGGCATGTTCTCAGTAGAAATGGATGTTAGATGTCTATTGCAGAACTTCCATTAGAAAACAACTCTTCAGTTTCCATTTTGGAAGACGTCCCAGACACGATTCTGCTCGCCTGGGAGAGAGCTGTGTGACTTAATCGGTCGCTGACACAGCCCAGGTACTGGCCAGTTTGAGACTGGTCTCTAACAGAGCTTCTTTTCGTTAATACTCCTCTACAAGATGAAAAAAGTGCGCTAAGGAAATACTTTCGATTAGAAGCAAATTGATCGGCTGGATTGTATTTCACATTTATTGCTCATCTTGCTGTATTTGTAACCTAACCGTTCATTCTGCGAGGTCTCTGTGTTTGCGAGGTTCTGCCGATACCCTAGATTTTCCGCAAAAGCCGTAGTTTGTGCTGCTCCGCTGGTCCCGGTATGTGTGAAACCTCACTGGGGGGGGTACAAGGTGGGGCATTTCCACTTTTACTTGCTGTTGAAGTTATTCAGCATAAACTCATTCTCTCATGCATGTGTTCCGTTGCCAAGAGCATGCGTTTAAGTGACTTGCCCATGCAGCTGGTGTCTTGGTGATTTGTTCTGTGTGTATCTATGTCTGTTGCATCCACAGCTTGTCAGAAAGAAAAACCAGCTGACTGCAAGTCGACGGTACGCGTTTATATTTTATACTATAGTTGACCTAGTGTTAGGGTTTTTCTTTCTCCCGGTAAGCACCTAAAACTACCCTGAAGCACGTTACTGGATAAATTTCACAGAGTCACAGAATGACGGGGGTTGGAAGGGACCTCTGGAGATCATCCAGTCCAACCCCCCGCCAGAGCAGGGTCACCCAGAGCAGGTTGCACAGGAACGCGTCTAGGCGAGTTTGGAATATCTCCAGAGAAGGAGACTCCACAGCCTCTCTGGGAGCTTCTTCCAGTGCTCTGCCACCCTCAAAGCAAAGAAGTTCCTCCTCATGTTTAGATGGAACTTCCTACGACCAAGTTTGTGCCTGTTAACTCTCATCCTGTCACTGGGCACCACTGAAAAAAGACTGGCCCCATCCTCCTGGCACCCACCCCTTCGGTGTTTATACGCATCGACAAGATCCCCCCTCAGTCTTCTCTTCTCCAGACTGAAAAGACCCAAGTCCCTCAGCCTTTCCTCCTAAGAAAGATGTCCCAGTCCCCTAATCATCGTCGTAGCCCTTTGCTGTCCCCTCTCCAGCAGCTCCCCATCCTTCTTGAACCGGGCAGCCCAGAACTGGACACAGGACTCCAGATGCCGCCTCACCAGGGCAGAGTAGAGGGGGAGGATAACCTCCCTCGACCCGCTGGCCACACTCTTCTTGATGCAGTTGATGTTAACACCTAAAACCAGCATAGGGGGGATAGTAGATAGTAAGCTGTAGCTCTATTTCATAACTCATTAGGTAGCAAAAACAAAAAAACCAAAGTTGATGTAGTTGTGGTTTACTCCGTTGCTACACTGCAAGGAGAGAGTTCTTGCTTCGTCTGAAATGACATCCAGGTTTGTGCCGAGCGCTCCTGAAGGAGGAAGACTTCAACCTGGAGGGCCCCTGCGCCGTTCAGAGAGTGGCGCTCCGCAGCTGCGCTCTGCTGCGGCAGGTAAAGAAGGTGGCATGTGGCGCGGGGATCGCTGCGTGCTGCTTGTGCGTGCCGAAGGTGGGAGGCCGAAGAGCTGTTCGATGGCGAGGGAGAGGGCAGAGGCTGGGCCCGTATATTGCTCTGCATTGGAGCGGTTGACGGGTAAGGTGCATCCTCTACTCCCATCACCTTCTTTTCAGAGCGATTAATTTCTCTTGGGCTCCTGCAGTGCTGTCACTTGACAGTTTTCTCATCTACAAACTGCAGTCCCGGATTTCCTGAAGCAACTAGAAATTTTCCAGAGACCAAAGATCTGCGAAAGGCTTAAGGTAAAGGAGAAAATTCCCATCTCCGCTGTTTTCCTCTATCCATCTACTTTCACCTGCCTCAAAACGTTCCAGCTCACTGTGTAGAAATTGCAAAATAGAATAAACTGAAGCCATTATCTCTACTACTGTGCAGAGCACAGTTGGACCTAAAGCCTGTCGGGGAAGAAGTAGTATGAAGACTGATGCCCAATAACGTACGAAGTGCACACTATAGGCTTTTCTGTAGCTTTCTGATGAACCGCTTGTCGATGAGAACTGCTTTCATCACATAGCATGCCTTCAAGTGCTTTCCATATCGAAAAAAACCTGAGAGCGTGACTATAGCTTGCGCATATTTGTGCGTATCTCCGCTTGGAATTCTGCTCCGGTTTCTGGTATTTCAGATCTGCAGGGAGTCGTCTTACTGTCCCTGGGAAGGCCTGTTCATACAGCAAGTTCTTCAACGGTGACTGAACTTTGTACGTCTTGGAAATTTGATAAGCTAAAGACATCCGTCCTGTTTTTGCTGGACCTCGGGTTTGAAACGTACTGTAAATGTCTCTGCTTTGGGGTTTTTTGTTTGGTTGGTTTGGGGGTGGTTTGGTTTGGTTTTGGGAACACATTTGGACGTTATTTTTGGGTGCGTTCTTCCACAATTAGAAAAGAAACGCTGCAGAGCCGTTGAGGGTGCCAAGTTGTGTCCTGTACCGGGAGAGCGTGTTCTTATTTGTTCGTGTAAAACTTCACGGGGTGAAAACAGCAGTAACCCTTTCCTGGCAAAACCCCTTTCCTAACCTTCCCATCTGCAGCGTTCAGCTGCCACACAAAGGGCCCAGTCACTTCGCAAGCGGTTTGCGTCCTGAAGAAACCATTTGGCAAGGCTTGTCACGATTTTGCGTGACGGGAGCCGATGGGGTTTTCCCTGCAAATTTGGCACCCTCTGGTAACGTTGTTCCCAGCTTTTAATTCTTATTTATTTTTTTTTTTTTTACTCGGTTTGCAAAGTGTACGGCAAGGAATAGTATCTAGCAAATTTTGAGTCGCGTCTGTCGAAATCATGTGTTTGGCCACACGGCTTCAGCTACGAGTGAGGGGCATGGATTAATCCAACTGACCTCTGGATTTTACTGACAGAGAAAAGGTACTTTCCAGGAACAAACAGCAGATTAATAAGGATTACAGGGTTCCAGCAGAGAGACAAGCAAAGACCCAATGACATCCACGTGCAGAGTCTCCTAATTCTCCTTAAAAACAATTTTGTGGTTAGCCAGGTTTTCCCATGTATTATTTCTTCAGCGTTCGCTTAAAGTGCCTAAGGTATAATTGCATAATGAGCAATTACTGAATTCTCAGGTGCCTGTTATTATGTATGCATTTTACTTAAGTTTGTGCAATATTCTTGGAATAAATGTTATGCAGACTGTCCCTTCTGGCAGCTTCCCCTCACCCCCCTTCCCCACGATCGACAAATGTCCTTCATCTGTCTTTGCAGAAGACTCGGCATTAGGTACAGTAATTCTTTGCAAGTTTGCAGGGTGTTTAGGTCTAAAGGGTAAGTCAGCACCAGATGACAAGCCTGGAGTTCACGGAAAAAAATTTTCTGAGATGCCATTATGTGGGCTGTCCGTAAAAGTTAGGGAAACAATCTTTATAATTAGTTTCTTGTGGATTACAGTCTGCATAAATCATGTAAAATGACATTTGGAACAATTTGCTGCTTAAATGGGAGCAGGCTTTGCAGAAGTCAGTTGTGCTGGGGAGAAAAATTAACAACTAAACTGATTTAAGGCTGCTTTTTTCTAAACAAGTCTGAGTATACTTCACATACTGCATTCTGTTTTCCAGTCTTTTGACCTAAAAAGTGCAATATTTAATTTATACCCGAGATGTTTTCTCGTAACCGATACATTTGTGTGTGGGTATTTCTTTGCACTGGCGTTTTTCACCGACGGATTAAAAAGACTAGGTAGTGTAATAAACTACTTGGGCGATACTCCGGGCTGATTTATTGAGACAGGCAAATCTCATAGACCAAGTAATCTAAGCTTATCGCCACGTGCTAATTAGACATAAAAACCTCAAAGCATCATTTTTCTATAAATGTATTTGGGAAGACCTAGTTTATATTTGTATTAATATAAATATATATTAATATTGTATTAATGTAAATAACCCCCACACTGCATATTTGTGTTAATACATGAGAACAGGAAAGTGAAATGGATATAGAAATAAGAAATACAGGATCTCCTTGATCTAAAGAATAGGCATCAGTCTAAATAGACAGCTGCAGTAATAAAATCACTTAAATTGACGATAGTGAGGGCGCCGTCATTTCAGTGATTTTTTTTGAAACTTCTCAGTGACATTTGATTCAATTTAGAACTGTGGCAGAGAAATGTCAGCTATTGTAATTGTCAGAAATACATTATTAATTGAAGCTTATACTGTGGTCCCTAAATGAAGCATATATACACTATATCCTATGCTTTTTGCTTCCGATACATTTGTAAATTATATCCTTTCTAGATGCAAGTGCTACATATCTAAAGTGGTACGTATCACGTTAGATTGACATCTAATATGTTCCTGTTGAATAGCACATGTCAGAACTGGGCTAGCAAACCGTGTATACGTCCCTGCGGTTCGTATAGCTCTGTTCAGCAGCGTATTCCTGCAGCCTGGGCTGCTCCTCTGCCGTTAGTGCCACTTCCCGTTTTTCTTTCCTTTTCTTGCACTGTGCTACGCTCCTGCCTGGGATTAAGCTATGTTGTTGGCGGAGTGACACGTGGCCTTGTTTGGGGTATGCTTTTTTGTTGGAGGTTGTGTATGTGGTCTGTGAGCGTTATCTACCACTGTGTTTTTATTAGTTTTAAATAGTATCGCTGTGTATTTTGCTTGGAAAACCAGCAAGCATGAATGCCGTCATAGGTGGATGGGTTCTTTGTTTCATTTGAAGGGAGCCGCTCAGCAAACATTATCGCATGAGCGCTGTATTTGTAGCAGCGTCCAAAAACCTGGTGTATAATTAACTATCTTCTAAGGTTCCGAAGGGGAATAATCTCTACTAGTGAGCTTGGGACCGAATTTTCACCAGCAACCACCTAGTCGTCGTAGAATGGATAGGAGGAGCCATTTGGAGGAAGGACTATCTTAAAATGTTGTCGCAGGGTTCTGGCAGTTCTTGGACTTTGTTAAGAATGATGACAAATGAGTTATGATTGCTTTTCCCAGATGGACATTGCTGGGATGGAACACAGGCTTTTTGGGAGGGAAGAGAGCTGTATCTTTGACTGCGGTGCTTTAACGATGACAATTACAAATATTTGTGGAGAGCTGCGTAAAGAATAAAACAGATTCTCACAAATTTAGCCTGGAGAAGAGGAGGCTAAAGGGAGACCTTCTCGCTCTCTACAACTACCTGAAAGGGGGTTGTGGTGAGGTGGGTGTTGGTCTCTTCTCCCAAATGACAAGTGATAGGACAAGAGGAAATGGCCTCAAGTTGCACCAGGGGAGGTTTAGACTGGATATTAGGAAAAATGTCTTCACTGAAAGGGTTGTCAGACACTGGAAGAGGCTGCCCAGGGAGGTGGTGGAGTCCCCATCCCTGGAGGTATTTAGAAGACGTGTGGATGAGGCGCTTAGGGACATGGTTTAGTGGTGGACTTGGCAGGGTTAGGGTAACGGTTGGACTCGATGATCTTTTCCAACCTAAACGATTCTGTGATTGTATAAATACTACAAAATTCTATAAGGCCTGGCAGGGGTCCTTCAGTGAAAAGGGGGGGTGCACCTTTAGGAAACCTGGCAGCTAGGGGAAGAGGGTCTTTTATTCTCTCCTCTTCAGGCATCCCCACTCTCTCGCCTGCCTGTTGGCTGTGGTCTGCTTGCACCATCAGACTCATCACCAGAGTTGGAGTCAAGAATAAGCACCTCGGTTCAGACTGGCAGGGATGTTAGTGGAGTCTCAGCTTCCTCTGCTGAAAGAATTTAGAGTTTTCTGCTCAGGTGTATTTGGAATGAGCTTTCTTGACTAGTTTGCTACCGTAGAAATGATGTTGGAGTTGGTCCAACTTTGCATACATCAGCCTGCAGTGGAGAACAGAGGCTGCTGAGATGACATACAATGATCTGTAATGTTCATCAGGTCAGACCTCTGAGTGATTTCAGATCCTAATGGTTTCTTACGAATTTAAACTCTTCTGGCTGTGTTACGTGTTTCTAAACCCTGAACCCTGGTTCGGGATTTCCTGGTGTGAGACTACCTCTTTCTGGAATAGAGAAATACAGCCAGCCTCTGCCTGTTAACACGCAACGTCCAGATGCTGTTCAGGAGCGTAGAGCCTTCTAGATCCACTCTTCTAACTACAAGATCAAGTTGTCTGGATTTTGCTTACTGCTTAATTAGGAATTTCACTATGTTATTTTATACTTTGCGCCACACGAGCTTTGTTTACTTTTAAGAGGACTCTTACGAAGTGTGGGAGCTGAAGAAAGTCAGGTCCAGGTTCACAAAATGAGATGCTTTAGCTGGTCGGAACGTCAGTGTCGCACCTTTCTGCTCTAAGCCATGTAGTAAGGAGGTGTTCACAGAGCAGAAACACTCATTGACCGAATGGAAGAAGATAAACTTATCAAGATGAATTCCCTCCTGTCCCTTTTCAGCGTTCTGAGTTAGCTACCAGGTGAACTTGTATCTGAGCCCTGAGCGAGAGAAAGGTACGACAGTGTTGGAGAGGAAAGTGTTTGGTATCAGGGACACGTCCCAACTTTGGCCAATTCCATCCTGGGTTCAGCTCTTGGAGATGGATAAAATTTTCCATTCTTCAGCAGTCTTGAGTAAACCTTTTTCTGCCATTCAGGATGGGATGGGATGGGATGGGATGGGATGGGATGGGATGGGATGGGATGGGATGGGATGGGATGGGATGGGATGGGGGGTGCCTCCGCAGGTGGATGATGACCTGGCCTCAATTATTCTTCTCTTTATCACCTTTTGGCTGGAATGCAGCAGCCTAGTAGACTGGGGTATGGAGGCTTCCTCAAGGCAAACGTCCTGGACTAAAAACATTGTACCATGTCTCCTCAGCAGCATGTGGTGCCATGAGCACATTCTTCGTTCTTTAAGCTGAGATTTCCCAGATAACTTCAAATCAAATTCAAGACTCCAGTTCTTTTCTTCATGGTCTAGGCCATGCGTATGGAGAAGGCAGCTACATGTCTGAAGTGAAGACTGCTGTCTGGGGTACTGTTGAGCATAAATGGGTTTTCCACAATAAAAGCCAATCTTTTCTGTAGTAAAGAGAATTTTTTCTTAAGGGTTGTGCTGAGATACTGGAATAACCTCCGCTCCTTCGCCCTTTTCCCAATTTCCAGGAACTAAAAAACATCAAAAAGTTCAGTATTCTCTGTTCCAAGTGCAAGGTTCACATTAGCTGACCTTGCCTTCAGCATCGTAAATAACCAGAAATGTTTGTCTGCGAAGAAGTAGAGCAAAACCAGCCTTGCAGCAAAACCCCATTGTGTGGAAGCAGTCGCAGCATGGGCTTCTTGTCCCAAGTAGAGGACACAGGAGACGATACGGCTGTGTTAGTCATGCCGCTTAATGCACTGGTAGAAAACTCTCAAATAATGATTTGATTGAATGACTCTCCATAGGGTGTTCTTGATGAGGGATTCTCCCAAACTTTTCTATGCCCAGCTTGATACCCTATCCATTAGCTTCAAGGTAAACAATCCACAAATATTGGTAGCTGCCAGTTTAAATACTCCATTGTGACTTTCCACGGTGGAATCTGTACCAGTCTGAACTTATTTTCATCTACAACCATTTATCATTTATTAGGGTTGCTGTATAGTCATGAAGACCTCTAAGTCTTGTTGATCTTCCAGAGACTATATTGTTTTGTACTACTTTTTTTAAAGGGATGACTTAAAAAACGAGCAACTGACAGACAGCTTCTAAATTTGGTCTTTGTGGAGTGCTCAGGAATGACTTCTGTATGTGCAGCTTTTGCTATATTTATCAAGAGGAAATCCTGAGGATGTATTAAACTACAAAGTTGAAGAATTATTTGAGTTTTACATGCTTGAGGTTCTCCTTTCTCCCTGAAGAATTATTTTAGGCTATCTGATATCAAATCACCCTTTTCCGCTTGCTCGGGAGAGCATTCTGCTTTACTTCCCTTGCTGGGATCAACGTCCCGTATTTAAAAGAGGGATTTTGTCTTTAGCGGTACGAAGGCTTCTGTACCTATGAAGTGTGGAAATGGGCCCGCCTTCATGACAACCTGACTTCTTTTCTGGCGCAGAATAAGTACGTCTTTTTCCGGTTGCTGAGAAAAAGGTGGCTTCTATGGAAGTTGGAGTGACTTGGAGTTTCTTAGACTAGCAGGTAGGATAGTTAAGAGAGTTTTTTAACTTATTAACCTTCTCGAAGTTGCTTGTTACGTTGTTTGCCAATAGCTATGAGGAATTTTCTTTAAACACTATTCCCCTTTTTGCTTTTGTTTTCCTACTTTCTCCTGTTCTCTTCCGAGCATAGTGCTGAGCTTTGCCATACAGCCTACCTCTGACCTAGGGGGAAGGTGGTTTGTGCTGCCCAGGAGTCGTGAGCCCGTGAATGTTGTCCTATAGCAGTGTTGAGAGAGACTTGTTTCTCTGACACTGTAGGGGTGGTTGTGTTGATAAGCACAGTGTACCCTGTCAGGTAGGTTGGTTTGTCACCGTAGTTTGGGAACTAACTTTGGGAAGAAGTCCTTCCCTTGCTCCTATTTTCCTATTGCTGTTTTGGAAGGAAAGTGTTGGAGATACTTAAACTTTCAGTGTCTGGAACTCTCTTTCTCGGCTGGAATCCTTTGAACCCACTGGGGAGGACACCACACCCTTCTTGGTGTTTAGTGACCTTCGGTGTGAGCTTTTCCGATGAAGAATACAGAGTTTAGTGCCACAGACACGAATTCTAGCCGCCTTCTCTTTCAGCTTTGTTGGGGTTTTTAAGGGTTCTGCATCGGTGATGGTATTCCACAGCACCACAGAAGATAACGCTGGAAAGCACCAGTCTTGAGCAACGCTGGGAGGGCAGGCGGTGGTACCGCACGTGCCTATCGGCAGAAATTCCTGCAACCTTTGGTCGTGAAACACGTGAACCTGGATGCTGTTAGAAACAGGAGACCTGACGTGATGGGCTGGCCTGGTGCGGTTCCCATGTTTGTGAAGAACGCACGCTTAGAGGTATAGAACTTGCTTTTTGTGCCACGTCTTATTAGTGAAATTTTGAAAGCTGTCGGTACCGGTTTTAGACTCGTATCATCCGGCCCTAACGAGAAAGAAATCTAACAGACATACATGACAGCCACCACCAGCCTCCCCTAGTTCTCCCAAGATTGCCTGCAACGGTGGGAAATTTTTCTGATAAATGTCGGTAGTGTAGATGAGACCAAAGGTTTTTGTGTCTATTTAGCCTTTCTAAAAATTCTTCAGTGCGCTGATGGGATAGCAGTCACTCAAAGGAAGACCTCCTTTGCTCGGCTTGATTGACCAGAGTCATTCTGTGGGAAAGGATGCTAACTTATTCTAAACTGAAGGTGACCCTTGCCTTTTTGTGAGCAATAAAGACATAATAGAGGCCCAGTTAGGGTTCAGTGGAACCCCCACAGCCATCTGCACACTTCGTTGGCAGAAGTGGCTTTCACTTGAACTTGCATTTGACAAGTGTTTTCTGTCTCTTTCTCATTCAGAAGGGTCCTTCAAAGCCAAGTAATTGAAATGCTCTCACCCCTCGCTCCTTTTCCTCCTTCCCCCAGACCTGCTTAAATTGCAGGGCAACTGGTATTCAGTGTTAATGAGTAAAAATTCATGCGCTTCCAAAGCTCACCCTTTTTTTTTTTCCTTCCCATAGGGAAGTTTCTAAAAAAAACCTCTCTCTTCCACACTCTCCAGCACCAGCTTCATAAAGGAAAAGGTGGAAAAAAAAGTGTTTCTGTTGCGTGTTGCGTTGCCGTTCCTCTCTCTCCCTCCCCCTCTTTTTTTTTTTTCCTTCACCGGGCTGGACTTTTTGAAATGAAACACAAATCAGGTCTCTAGAATAAAAGATTGTGAGTATGCCTTGTGGCATTTGGAATGAGACTATTCACTGCCTGAATGACTATAAATAGAAAGCAAGGAGCTGCGTATTTCTCAGTTCAGACTCCCTGCAAAGAAGCGCCCTTCCCAGTTAAAGGGTGACTTTTTGAAAGAAACCTTGTTCCTTGTGCTGAATTGAATTGCTCCAGGAATTCTTCTCCTTGCAGCTTGCATAAAAAGGCGTTAATCTCTAATTTAGTTCTCTTAAAGGGCCGTATCCTCCATCATAAATGTATATTCTTAGCCGTGTCACCAGATACGCCCGTCTTGTCTGTACAGAGTTGCGTGTAAAAAAATGTCTGAGCGCAGAACAAACATTGTCCTCGGCAGTTTTTGTGCCTGAAAGCTTTCTTTTTGGCTCCGGGCCAGCTGTCGGCTCCCTTTTTATCTGGTATTCATTCTTCAGTCAGAAGGCTAAATTAGCAGCGCTCAGGTTTTTTGGGGGTTTTTTTGGGATTGAGGAACAGAATGGGAATTGTGATTGATTTTTATAATAAAAGATTTGATTCTCCCAACGCACTTGTGATGTTGCCGACAGTCAGAACGCCAATCGCTTACTGTTGCAGTTCTGCAGACAATTTGTTTGGCTGATTTGCCTCTTAAAAAATGCTCATAAATCTCCCGTGTTGTGCAGTTATGCAAATTTAGTGCAATCATTTTTCTTCTGCCTCCCCTTTTCAGAAGGACTGTAGGATTAAAGAACGAAGTGTAGTGGATGGGAGGAAAATGTTTGACGGGTTTGTGAGTTGGCGGTGTTAAAGATCCTAGCACTCGAGCTGTTGGATTGGCTTTTTTCTCTTTTTTCCCTTTTTTTTCCTTCTATTTTCCCCTTCTTTTCTTTTTCCCCTCTCCCCTTTTCTCCCCCCCCCTTCCCCTTTTTCTCTCCTAACACAGTGGTGTTTTATGTGATGTTATTTTGAAAGCTGCTTCGCATTTTCTCCTCGGACCTTTTGTTTCACATTTTTTCCTGCCTTCCAAAAACTAGCAAGGGCAGCCTTCTCCAGAGAGTCATCTTTTCCCTCTTCACAGTTTTTAAAGAATGGGTCTATATCATCCCTGCATTGCTCTTTCTGTTGCCGATGGGTTCCTAGTTGTGGATTTTTGTTTGTTTGTTTAACAGAAGAATTAAAAGGTGGACAAATACCCACCTTAATTTTTTAAAGCTTAGCCTGTGCATGGTTTGCAGTGTTTTTTGCATTAGTGCTAATGTAAAAATGAGAGCGACGGCGCACGGGCAGGAAATAAAGGGAGTAATATGAGGATGCTGTTCGTATTTCTAATAAAAGGGGGGAAAACCAGAAAAAGAAATGTGCTCTTCGGCAAGCCCAGGAAAGCAGGGTTTAAGAGGTTGCCAAGAAGGCTAAGGAGAGAAGAGATTCTATAAAATTTAATTTCTTTGTAGTTTTCTGAATTGTAATTTTCTTAGCTTAAAAGTGACAGTCAGTGTCACCCTTGATAGGATTTTTCATAGCTGGCCACGTGAATAACAAACTTTATAGAGAACTGTATTCAATTTGGTCATTTCCTTCTCTTGATCCCAACTATTAGGAGGTCCTGATTGTCCTTGTCATTTTACATTTTGTCTGCGTGCTGAGCCGCCGTATGTCTTCCTTGTCACCTTTATTGTGTGACGGACTTCACCTACGATGGGTCCCTGCTGTCCTCTTGCATTTGCAGCTAGCGTAGGTATTTCTGTCGCCTCTTCCCTTTCCCTCGGGACCCTCTTGGGAGCCTTTGTACGAAGGCATTGGGCTCTTCTTCATCTTGCTTTGCCTCCAGTGGCTTTTGCCCAACATTTAAAGCCACTTTAGAGATGTCACCTACCATCCTCTCACAGTTGTAAAATTCACCTGCTACTATTCTATACTTAAACTTATACTGCTACTATACTATACTTAGCTCATATTCGTACAGTAATTTTTTTCCTGCCTTTTAATTTGAAGTGACTTTGCTTCATGGGATTTTTTACCTTTATAGATCCCCTTCAGCAGAGCTCTTAGTTTAGAAAGACAAGCGATTGCTCAGATTATATCTTGCCAGTTAGATGAATAGAGTTGCCTTTGAGTTCTTCACTTGACTTAAAGTTACTTTCTACCTAAAAAAATCACATGCAGTTTTTCCCTAGATCAAATACTGCGTTGGCATATTTTTCATTATGTTGCCCACTGGTTCATGATCACATGAAATTTTGGATCATGTGCTTTTTTAACTTATCAGTAAGATCTTTTTATATGTAGTGTTTATATGTATTATAATAGATCCGGTTTGGTTTGAGGCCTCCCTCCCCTTACTTGGAGAGCAGTAAGGAGGGTTTTAAAAATTGTGCTCAAACAGTGTGGATACTCAGTCTTCTAGTTTACCTCCTCTGGTTCCTCTCTGCTCATGTCATGTGAGGTTTTCCTAACCCAGAAGCAATGGATGTTTAAGTCTCATCGAAATTCTGTGCTATCTGTGAACAATACTATCTATGTAATTGCCTTTTCCAGTGATGTAAGGTGTAAAGAAAAAAAACTGGAAGAGGCTGCCCAGGGAGGTGGTGGAGTCACCGTCCCTGGAGGTGTTCATGGAACATGTGGACGTGGCACTGTGGGACATGGTTTAGTTGTCATGGTGGTGTTGGGTTGGTGGTTGGACTTGATGATCTCACAGGTCTTTTCCAACCTTAGTGATTCTGTGATTCTGCTTTTGCTGGATTGTTCAGTATGTTCCTTTGTCTTTTCTTTGCTTTACTTTTCTTCCGTTACCTCACAAGGTAGCATTATTGTTAACTCTCGCGGTGGATAAGGAACTGGCTGGATGGTCGCACTCAAAGAGTTGCAGTCAGCAGCTCCATGTCCAAGTGGTGACCTGTGACGAGTGGCGTTCCTCAGGGATCGGTATGGGGATCGACGCTGTTTAACGTCTTTGTCGGCAACATGGACAGTGGGGTTGAGCGCACCCTCAGCAAGATTGCCGACGACACCGAGCTGCGTGGTGTGGTCGACACGCTGGAGGGAAGGGATGCCATCCAGAGGGACCTTGACAGGATGAGAGGTGGGCCCCTGTGAACCTCATGAAGTTCCACAAGGCCAAGTGCAAGGTCCTGCAGGTGGGTCGGGGCAATCCCAAACACAAATACAGGCTGGGCGGAGAATGCATTGAGAGCAGCCCTGAGGAGAAGGACTTGGGGGTGTTGGTTGATGAGAAGCTCGACATGAGCCGGCAGTGTGTGCTCACAGCCCAGAAAGCCAACTGCATCCTGGGCTGTGTCAAAAGCAGTGTGACCAGCAGGACAAGGGAGGTGATTCTCCCCCTCTACTCCGTTCTCGTGAGACCCCACCTGCAGTACTGCGTCCAGCTCTGGGACCCGCAACATAAGAAGGACATAGACCTGTTGGAGTGAGTCCAGAGGAGGGCCACGAAGATGATCAGGGGGCTGGAGCACCTCTCCTATGAAGACAGGCTGAGAGAGTTGGGGTTGTTCAGCCTGGAGAAGAGAAGGCGCTGGGAGACTTTCTAGCCGCCTGCCAGTACCTGACGGGGCCTCCAAGGAAGCTGGAGAGGGACTTTTTACAAGGGCATGTGGCGATAGGCCAAGGGGTAATGGCTTTAAGCTGAAAGAGGGGAGTTTTAGATTAGAAATTAGGAAGAAATTCTTCACCATGAGGGTGCTGAGGCACTGGAAGAGGTTGCCCAGAGAAGCTGTGGATGCCCCAACCCTGGCAGTGTTCAAGGCCAGGTTTGAGCAACCTGCTCTAGTGGAAGGTGTCCCTGCCCGTGGCAGCAGGGAGTTGGAACCAGATGATCTTTAAGGTCCCTTCCAACCCAAACCATTCTATGATTCTATGATTTGCTGGTGCAGACTCATACTCACTGGAAATAATACAACTACCCATTTTTGTTGTCAGAACAGAATATTAATGGGTGGCATATTATTAAATCAAATTAATAAAAACACTTAAAAGAGAAGCTGCAACCAGCAGCTGAATGTAGAGCCCGTACTACCTGCATGTAGCAACATGAAGCAGGACCTGGACTTGAAAGCACAGAAATGCGTGTCTTTGTTAAAGTGTAAGTGAAATATTTGTCATGAGCATTAAGAAGAGAATTGCTTGGGTTTGTTTGCACAGCTCCCACAAAAATACTGTCAACTTAAGCAAATTTTCGACACCCAACTTGTCACTACCTGTGACAGCTTGTGTAGAAATCACTGCAGCTGGGAAATCTCATGCCTATGAATTTATGCTTAAATTGGAAGTTGCTCCTGAAGACTGCGTTGTGCTTCGAAGACACCATTTTTGCTAGTCCAAACTGATACAAGGGATGTACATGGCCCTGCTGAACTCCCTACTCTGGAATGGCAAGGCCCAGCCTAAGGTATGATATTACCTTAGTGATTCGGAAATGTTGGGCAGAAGAAGAATGAGCAATTAATGCCAGGTTCCATGGGGAATCTGGGAGGTGACAGAGGTCAGAACCAGGACGTTCCAAAGATTGTTCTAGACTAGCAATTACAAAACTCCTGGGTTTGGTTGGTTTTTTTTCTTAAAGGCTGGTTGCGTTCTGGTGGCCCAGCAGAGGCTTAATAAGGCCCAGCCTGGGATTTGCTCCCCTACGGAGATACTGTATTTTGCAGTCACTTTTCAAGAGCATCCTGCGAGTCAGCAAAACACAAGTACTTTATTTTTAGAGAAGGATTGAACTTTGGCCCACCCACTTCTAGAAGGTTGAAGCGCTCCCGTAGGTAGGGAGCATCATTGCCCTTCACGTTACAGATGATTAAACTGAGGCGTGTTTCAGTTAAGTGAACTGCCTGGAGGCGGTTAGATTTGGGACTCAGGCCAGGTCTAGTTGGAAGGGTTAGGAGTGTGGAAGAAGTCATGCCCCTCAGCCTGTGCTAGAGCTGGGAAGGTCATTTGCTCAGAGTGCTTATGTCATGCAGAAAGCCCCAGCACTCCTTCCCTTGGTATGAGATGTTCCTCTGCTAGTGGGTGTTTCTGGCAGAGTTGTACTGGGGAAATCTTCCAGCATAAAGTAGATCCCCAGGGGATGAAAGCAGGTGGTACTTCCACTGACTTGCTGCAAGACCTTGGGTTGGGTGCTTCAGTATTACGTGCCCCTGCAGTGGAGGAAGGTTAGTGTTTTCCAGCTTGTTGAAGCCTTACTAATTTAAGGTTTGTGAAATGCTACATAAATAGAAACGTAGTGATGCCAGGAAATGGGGAGATTCAAGGCATCTTTGTGGAGTGCCACTGCCTCTCCTTTGGCCTCTGCTCTTTCCTCCCTATGGTTTGTGTTATGGTGTTAATGTTCTGATCTTGTGAATCCGCCTTTGAGGATTGAGTAGTAGACGAAACGTCACAACAACCCCATGCAACGCTACAGGCTTGGGGACGAAGCCCAGGTGGCCAAGAAGGCCAACGGCATCCTGGCCTGTATCAGAAACAGTGTGGCAGCAGGAGTAGGGAGGTGATCGTGCCCCTGTACTCGGCGCTGGTGAGGCTGCACCTCGAATGCTGTGTTCAGTTTTGGGCCCCTCACTCCAAGAAGGACATTGAGGTGCTGGAGCGTGTCCAGAGAAGGGCGACGGAGCTGGTGAGGGGTCTGGAGCACAAGTCTGATGAGGAGGGGCTGAGGGAGCTGGGGTTGTTCAGTCTGGAGAAGAGGAGGCTGAGGGGAGACCTCATCGCTCTCTCCAACTACCTGAAAGGGGGTTGTGGTGAGGTGGGTGTTGGTCTCTTCTCCCAAGTGACAAGTGATAGGACAAGAGGAAATGGCCTCAAGTTGTGCCAGGGGAGGTTCACGCTGGATATTGGGAAAAATTTCTTTCCTGAGAGAGTGGTGAAGCACTGGAAGAGGCTGCCCAGGGAGGTGGTGGAGTCACCATCCCTGGAGGTGTTCAAGGAATGTGTGGATGTGGCCCTGCAGGACATGGTTGAGTGGGCATGGTGGTGTTGGGTTGATGGCTGGACTTGATGATCTTACAGGTCTTTTCCAACCTTAATGATTCTGTGATTTACCTTTCGTCTTGTTTATCAACAGGCTTCTGGCATGGCCGTACAGGTACCAAAAAAAGGAACGTCTTGTCTTTGACACTTCGCATTCATGGCATTATAGAATGTGGGTCTGGAGACTTTGTATGGTGCTTATGCATTAACAAGATCTCCTTTTGGTGTGAGCTTAACACCCTCATGATAGTTCTACCTTGTCTGTCACATGGGTGTTCCTGCTATAGAGACAGTTCGCAGGGAGGAGAAATCCCATTTTTTTCACAGAACCAGTGCACTTGATGCCACCCTTGTGTAGACATGAGCTTCTCATCCATGTTTTTCGTTGTCTTCTGCTTCTGAGATGAGAAGGGTCTATAAGATAACTGGCCTTTTTTCCCCTCATTTTCAGTTATCAGTAAGCTGTTGATTGTGCTACAATGTATGGAAATCAACACTAGCTGGTTCTTACCGTTTGTAAGAAGAAAGTAGAAGTTGCATCAGTTTGTGCCTTCATTATCTATTTCCTGGCTTTTGTTAGTTTGAACTTGTGATTCTAATAGGGCACCCAGTAGCACAGGACAGCTTTGTCAAAGCAAAGTTAAAGTTGTTTTTGTTGGTGAATATCCCGGCTTGCTTAGATCTTGTGAAAGAAGTTGAAAACACATAGCAAATGGTTCTCAAAAGAGTAGAGATTGCCAATGAGGTTTGGGAGGGGGAAGACAGGCTATGATCAAAGATAATTTGCTGCTACAGACTGATAATAAGACACAAATCGTTTGGTTTTGGAGCAACAGCCTAAGTTCTTAAACACGTCGGATCAGTCCAGTCTCCAAAGTGGAGTGGGAGAGCTTATGGTATGAATGAGTGCTGGAACAATTGAGATCATTTCTTTTTCTCCAAATTAAACTTGGTACAAATGTACTTTGTTTTTCAGTTTTTCCATGCTGAAGCAAACATTTGGAGGAGAGGCATAGATAGAGTGAAGAGGTCCTGTGCATCTATATGCTGTATTAACATCTGACAAGTTTATGTCAGCAGATGAGGCTCAAACGGTTTATTCTGAAAACATCCAGGTCTTTGCCCTTCTTTGAGTTCTTGAGCAACTAATCCATTGGTGAATCAACTTGAGAACCGCCGTCTTTTTCAGCCTTGGTGCTTTAAAGTAAATGGACTCGAGCTTCTCCATTAGAGACCTCAGTAAAGAGTGAAATGAAATTCCTTTCAGTAAGTTCTCAGATTTCTTCTGGTTTGGAGAGGTGAGTGCTAGACAAGCCAAAGGCATGTCGCTTGTCAACTTCTCACCCTGCTATGTTTCCAAATAAGCGGGTGAAGGTTTCCACCCTAGTTTTTTGCAATGATTTTTTTTCTCCGTGTTGCAGCTGCTTTTGACAGCTCCTTGGAGAACCGAGTGGGCAGCGCCAGCTGTTCACGGTCAAGGGGTAGGTGAAAGTCTCTTGTGTTGAACATACAGTTGGAACTCACACATCGGCGTTAAGATACAGGCAGCAGAAGGTCATGGGAAGTCTCCGATTTCTGATCAAACCAGCTTCAGCTTCCTTTTTGAGAGGAACTTCCTTTGAGTATCTAATAGTTTACTATGTAACAGCTGCGTAGTCCAGGCATTCCCAAAATCTGCAATATTTTTTGTGTGGAAATGAGCAATTCTTTTAAAAAAGGAATTGGGATTGGATGCACTGAACAAATTCACCACAGGCAGTGTTTGGGTAAATTAATTGATTTTTTTAGTCACAATCGGCATAAAATCGACAAATATAAATGCTGTGATCCCAGTTAAGAAACTGCCTTATCCCTAATGCAAACAAACAAACAAACAAACCTTCCCTCTCTCTAAAGAAACCAGATAAGCCATCAAGTCTAAATACAGTCCCAAATCTAAACAGGAAACTGGTATTTTTGTAGTCACAGTGGCTGCCTCCTCCCATGTCCTCGGGCTCAAAAAAAGCATGCGTTTCCAATAGACGCACGGAACGATTGTTATAAATGCTGTTCTTTTATGTCAACCCAGTAACTCGGAGTAGAAAATTAATTATTTTGGTCTGTTTAGATTAGTCTCTCTGGTTTTCAGCCTTGCTTAATAAGATCAGGGGAGAGGTCCTCCATGAGTCTGCTGACACGCAGGGCAGTGTCCTTGTGACCTGGCTTGTCATCCTTGCTGACGGTGAGCTGGGAACGAAGGCTCAGACATGGCCTTAAGCCCTTCTCTGTGGCAGGTAAGACCCTGTGTGCTCAGCTGGGGTTATCGCAGTGCCAGGCACGCCAGGCTGGGTGGGTGTCCCTCTGTCCTTACCCTCTGCTCCGATGAGGCGCAGTGCCACCTCGTCTTGGTCAGTTGGCTCGTGATAGAGTTTAGTTCTGGCCAGCAGCAGTACTGGGAGATTTTCTTCAGATAGAGTTTACGTTCCTTAAAGAAACGAGCGATTGCAGTAGCTTTCTTAGTGTCTAAAACGTGCTTAGAATAGGTGCCACTCGCTGGGTCAGAGAAAAACCCCAGATTTCTGACGCGGCCGTGGGTGAAGAGTGCAGTTCTGGCAGCCGGGAGCATCCAGGTTCTCCATGTATTAACTATGAGCCCTCTTCCTTCTGTAGTTCTGCAGTGACTCCGGCTGTTTTCAGAAGGTGCTGAAAGGTCTGTAAAAGTGCCTTTTCTACCAGATCTGGAGTGTTGTAACACTGTCACTCTCCTTCCCCTCCACTTTCACTCTCATACTTTTTTTCCACCAGAGTACTATAATGATCATGAACAACGAAGTCGGTCAAAACAAAACATTGAATAAATATGAAGAGACAAAGATATACCCCAGGCAGAAGTTTCATTCTGAAAAGGAAGCTCTGGAGAGTTCACAAAGTACTCTGAAAAGTTCTTCTCCCATTGCAAGCGGTCAGATACTGTAATTGTAAAAGATCCTCATGTTAAAATTAAATGTTTAAATGAGGCTAAGAGGAATTTGTGAAACTGAAATGATAAAAGCCCCTGCAGCGCTCTCAAAATGATAACTGGGAGGCAAAACTCACTTTGGCAAGACAGATGTATTTGGCAGGCTTTTATACAGTAAGAACTGGTACTTGGTTAGGCTTTAATTCACATGGAGGTGACCTGCGCCAGAAACTTCACTTGATGACGGGTATTTTTCCCCAAAACAGTCATCTCCGTCTTGGTACTCAGTGCTTGACCCTGGAGATTAGCAACGAGATAGCGTTTTTCTGTATTGTAGAGGTGCAGTTTCATTCTTGCCTCTGGCATAAATGCCTAATTTCAAGAGTCTGTAATATTTCGTACATGGACTTTGAGCTTCTGAAGGGAGAAAAAAGTAGTGCTGTAGTTCGTGGTCTCAGCATTTGGAAGTAGGAGGAGTAACAGGAGCCATACGTATTCCCCTGATTATTTTTGTATTCCTTTTAAAACCATCTTCAGCCAAACCTTCCCCTCTACTCTGTTCTTTCCGCCCTCTTACGCGCTGCCCGTCAGGGATGTGAAGAGGAGGGATCCTTCTTTCTGGTAGTCGCTGTGTGTTTTTTCACAGTCTGAGGGTGGCAGTGCCAGTCTGGGGGTGGCAGTGGCTCCTGGGGCTCGACGAATGCTGCGTTAACCATCCCTGTGACCTACGGCAGTGTGTGGCGGTGTCCGGACTCGGTTTCCTTGCATGCAAGGTGGGCATAACTGATAGCTTTCTGTGCAAAGTGTTTGGATCCGTGGATGGAAAGAACTCTGAAAGAGGCTCAGCACTTAGTTTGTGAGTGGAAAATTGACCTCTGCTTAGCCTCCCCCTTCCTCTAAGTACACACTGTGTTTGTTTGATAGTGGAAATCTAATCCTTTGGGAAGCACAAATTCCTATAACAGCTCTGATATGTATAAATAAAAACATACTCCTCATTACAAAAAAACATCAAAGCAATTGCAATATGGATTAAAATACACAACCCCCCCTCCCCTTCCTCCATACGAATATGCAGCAATGCGGACTTCAAATGAAGCCATTAGCAGTATCTCCAAGTATTTGGCAAAAGCAACCACACTTGTGTAGCTACAGGCGATGAAAGTCCCTACTACAAAAAGGGAGGGATAGGGAGGGATAGCCTGCATTGATCTAATTAGTCAATGAGGCACAAAGTATGTAAAATCTCATTATATATCGCCAGGGAAATTTGGCTTGAGAAGTAAAGAATATGTAACTGATTTGTCCATGGGTGGGTTATTCGTGTCTTTGAATCTTCCAACAGGAAACAGGATTTCTGAAAACGTATTGGAAAAACACGCACATATGCACTTACATGCACACACATACAAATGTATGTATGTCTCTATCTGTGGTTATACAGACGCACACGCATACGTGTAGCCAGATACTGAAACTCTCTCTCAGCCCTTAGAGAAAGTTCCTGATAGGGACAAAGTGAAGATTATTTTTTTCATTCCTAATGAAGACTGAATCTTGCTAATGCCAGTCACAGCCTGAGAACACAGTGTGTGGCTGTTCCAGTATTACTAAACCCAGACGCTGGGTTTGTCCCATTGCCCCAGGCAGTGCAGCTCATGCATGAAACAGCTCTTCTCCCTAAAGAAGATCTGCTTAAAAATGGGGACTTAAAATGACTTCTTATAACTTGCCTTTTGCCCTTTTGTTTTAAGCGTTTCAGGGATTCATGTTACATTTTTTAAATTTCTCTGAAACCCAGAACGCTTGAAACATTTATATTAGAATTTAAGCCAAGATTCCCACCCAGTCAGTGTCTCTCAAGAGCTGAAGATTTAAGTAAAATGCCAAATATAAGTTACAAAAAACCCCAAACAAAAAAAAAACCCAACCCACAACACGCAAGCAGCCACCCACCGAGCCCCAAAGCTAAACAGACAAAACAAAAGGGGAGAGGGAGAGACAGAGGCACTGAAATGAAGAGACTAGTTCAGTCTTGCAGGTGGCCACTGGCGGGAAAAAAGGAAAAAGTCTTCCCACTCCAGCATCCCATTTCTTCCACACACGGAGCAAAACAGAAGGTTTGGGAGTCTCCAGATGTTTGTAGAATCAGAAGGAGGGATGGCATTTGGGGAAATGACGAGTGTTATCACTGCAGGTGCAATTAGTGATTTAGTTCTTGTTTGTAGGGTTCTTTAATAAGTATTTAACGTTGGCTGTGTTCCAACCGCAGTCTGTTCTGCCCTTTCCTCCACTTCTCCGTGCTGACAAGATCATTTGTTTAATCCCGGTCTCGAAGAAGTTGTTCCCATTCCTTCATTTAGATGTTAAAACCTGTGTTGACCTAGTCAAGTTCTTCTTGATCAAAACAAAGCAGGGGTCATTCTTTTTCCTTGCTTGCTTTCTCAGCTTTTCAATGCATCTCTTAAACACAGGGAATTTGGATGTATCTTATATGCTTCCCTGTTTGTCCTTTATTTCTACCTACCCCGCTTCAATAAACAATCATCATTCTGGAACTGATGTACCAGTGCACTGGGAAATCGGGATTTTGTTCCCTCTTAGATAAGTGAAGCCCAAGGCCAGAAACTTCCCCCAGGTCCCACTTAATAAGTAGGTACAGGGATGATAATTTCTGTAACCTGCTACAAGACGTGAGGGTACGTTAATGGTCTTAGCAGCTGTGGATGCAGACATCCTGTGAAGCACAACAGGGAGTTATGCAGGTTTAAAGTGTTTCATCACAGTTTATGGAAGAACTCTTAAAGGAATTATTAACATTATCATTTCCCGGCTCCAGCTACATGAAGCTTACCTCCCTGCCTACTCTGAGTGTCTGTCCTCTTTCCGAGGGAAGAAGAGCCTTCCAACTTTACAGAGTACGTACGTACAGCTTCCGTATTGCATTGATCCTCACCCTTGTCAGTTGAAGATGGCCTTACCTTTCCCATCAGGTCAATGAACTATTTTCACAGAAGCAGCCCTTCTTTGTCCTGTTACGCAGCCCATTCTTCGGGAGATGGCATCATTTGCAGAGCTTTTAGGGCAGGTTTGCAAACTCCCTTGGACACTACAAAGGCTAGATGGATTTGCTTTGAATAAAACCCAGTTGCTCTCTACAATTACCTGAAAGGGGGTTGTGGGGAGGTGGGTGTTGGTCTCTTCTCCCATGTAACTAGTGATAGAACGAGAGGAAATGGCCTCAAGTTGTGCCAGGGGAGGTTCAGGCTGGATATTAGGAAAAATGTCTTTCCTGAGAGAGTGGTGAAGCATTGGAAGAGGCTGCCCACGGAGGTGGTGGAGTCACCATCCCTGGAGGTGTTCAAGGAACGTGTGGACGTGGCACTGCGGGACATGGTTGAGTGGGCATGGTGGGGTTGGGTTGATGGTTGGACTTGATGATCTCACAGGTCTTTTCCAATCTTAATGATTCTGTGATTCTGAAAGGCAGGTCCAGTAGGTCTACTGGTCCCCAAACCAGACAGAACTGCCGCTGCTTAGCATATGGCAGTCTGTCTTTGTGTCTTTATCTTCTCTGCTCCAGCCAGACTGGTAGGCTCATTTTTATTGGCCACCTTTGCATCTGTCACTCTGGTTCTGCTTTGCTTCCCTCCCTTGAGCTCTGCTGGGACACAAGTTCTCCACCCAACTCCTCCTTTTACTCTGGTTGAGGAGGTAATGTGGATCCTGGTCATTCATACCAGAAGTGACTTGGTGAAGAGGAGAAAGATCTTGTGGCTCTCAGAAGTCAAGGTGAGCATAGTTAGATCCCACAGTTCTGACTGGGTGTTGCTTGCAGTAAACTGGCAAAAAAACCTCTCTTCCTTTCTCCCTAAACAAGAAGCAAATATCTGCTGCTCCCTCTCAGAGTCTGCAAACTAACCAGGTCCCATCTTGAGCTCTTCCTGAGCAGTGACCACAACTTGCCATGTTAGAACAGAATCTAGAAAACAACAAAACTGTGTTGCTGGTGTTTAAATTTGAGCCTGAATCTGCAGAAAGAAAAAATATTATGCATCTGTGCCACTGACAATGGCACCAAACTACCCAGGGGTTACTGATGCTTCACAACTACTTTGAGAATTCTCTGCTCTATGGGGAAGGACGCACCAGAACATAGAGGAGTTGTAGTGCAAGTTATTCCCTATTTTCTGGGACTAAATCTCTGGTCCTCAGTTGCCCTGTCTCATACCTGTGCCTATCTACAGATCGTTTTCATGTGACATGGGGCAGCCGTATTTCAAATGCATTTATCGGCAGAAAGCATCCAAGTGTCTACTCACACGCAGAAGCGTGGCTCTAATTATTCTTTGTTTCTGAACATACAGGCAAGCTTCCTCTTTCCAAAACTTGGGTGAATGAAGTTAAATATCACCGTGGCAATCACTTAGGCTGTTTTTTCTGTCTGTGTCAGAGTAGAAATCTGTTAGGCGGTCTTTGGCTTGCATCTCCCCATTGACGTCGGTCTGTCAGCGACGGTCAAGGCACTAGGAGTGCCTCAGTGGAAAATACTGCATCAGGTAAACTTAATTGCTGGAAGGCTACACGATACCATGACTTTCTCCTTTTTTTAGGAAGGAATTCTGATGTTGATGTGTGTCACCATTGAAGCTCTCATCACGGATTAATTAGCGATACTTGTTTTCTCTCTAGAAACAGTGGTAAGCAGAAGTATATCAAGATGCCGCTGGCTGTAGGTTTTTCCTTCCCATAGGGTAATGGAGGCCTTGAAAATTGTATTTTATCCTTAGCTATTTAGAGAAGTCGTCTTTTTTTTTTGGTCCCCAGAGAGCCTTCTGAATGGTTTGTCTGATTGGAGAATGCCTTGTTGGCCACCTTATTACAATTAAGAGCGTGTGGTTTTTGGTTTTGCAGCTATTTGTTTTTGTAGCTATTTCAGAGTCTTTTACACAATGGAGTTGTAAACCACTACTGGTGAAACGGTGTATAGAAATGAATCCCTTTCAGCTGATTCTAAATAAATAAACCCACAAAACCCAGATATGCAGGTGGACATCCGAGGACCTCGCTATTTGACGAGGCCGGTCTCATCCCTGAAGCTCTTACATCCTTTTATTCTGTGCTTCCCGCTGAATGGTACGGCGACCTTAAAGCCAGAAGTGCTGTGCAAGGTATGAGATCAAAAGGATAGCTGGAGCTAAGCAGGAATGCTGAGCCCTTTTTGGAACAGGGGTAGAATGCTTCACAAGCGGTGGGGCCCTGCGCTTTGAGCCAAAGTTTAAATCTAACTTTAGAAAAGAAGCTGAATATTTGTTTTCCATGAAAACTGAAACCAGGTCTTTTTGCAGCAAACTTGGTGGAGATTAGCATGAAAAAAACCCCAACATTGGCAATTACTGAGGTTGCTAAATGAGCACTTATTACCATGTTGGGTTGGCAGAGATGTCTGGTAAAGGGTAGAGGGGGTGTCTCCACGGCCCGTTAATGTCTTTCAGCTGGTACTGGGAGCCTTATACCTAGAGCCCTGCAGATGGCACGTTTCCTGAGAGGTGGACCTCGGCCAACGTTCTCTGGAGCTGGACTTGACCCTCGAACGAGAGCCTGGAGGGAATGATTTATACGCCTGAAGCATGAATGCAGCACAGTGTCTCGTTCTGAATAGCTGGTGTGCTTTTGCAGCAGACTTCTTAAATGAAAAGGCAGAAGGTAGCTAAAACAGACTGTCTAGCCTTTTTATGAGCTGCTTTGTTTTAAAGTTGGCTGAAGGAACGAGTGGAATATTAGCTGTGGTATGTTGAGGAAGGCTGCGTCTTGACTAAACAACTGAAAAAAGCTCGGATACTCGGTACAGTATACAAAGAGAACACGACAAATGCACCACCAAAATCAGATGTTACACTCAAGTATGTTTGTTCCCTTATACAAATAGACCTCTTCTTAGAGGAGACACACTTTTACATCATCCGGAAGTATATGCATAAAGGAGGTGCGTAAGCCTGCAGGGACTGGGGGAAAGAAGTCCTGTTGCGCAGGGGACGGGGCACTGGCGACCAGTGAAACCATGGTCTGGTGTTGGGAAGCTGCCCCCTCCGCCCCCCCAGTCACGTGCTTTTTCTAGAATTTGGATCACAGGGCAGCTAAGTCACTCGCTTCCGTTAACCACAAGCTCTAGGAAGGGCAAACTTAAAGAGTATGCAAGTGCTTTCCTGAAATAAATGTAAAATAAATGCTAAGAGGGGGGCAGTGATAGATCTGAGAAATATTTGTTAACTAGTAGTCTGTTCTCTGATCTTTCAAAAGCTGGGTCTGATACCCATGTCTCAAACTAAGATCACAATTGTCTCCTGAGCCCCCGCAGTACTGAGTGAGAGAAATATGTTTGTTTTTCTCTTTGGTACCAGCCTGTTGTTGTCAGGAGGGTTTTTCATTACAATGGCAAAATGACTTTTCGATCCAGGACATCCTTGGTATGAAGTGTCCTGCTTGTTTGCCATATGGCATGCAGGTTTGCCCAACCATATCAACAATTCCCCACATTTTTCTCATGTGATAAGGTGAGTTTTTTAATTGAATGGAACCACACAGATCTGACAAAAAGGAAATCTTGATTAAATCTGTGATAATACCACAGAAGTTCTTCCTCTTCTACTACTGAATGGTTCATCGAGTGTATGAAAAGATGGGGGACCCTGAAGGGAAATAAGATTTCAAGAGTGGGTGTGTCATCTATTATGGGATTGTTACTTCAAAATATGCTTACAAACACTATCTAGAAAGATGCAGCTTCTGGCTACATATGGGGGACTTTATACCTATTGGATGGTAATAACCTATAGATAGCAAAACCAAACAAAAGATGTATTGTTAACAATACATATGTTTTAAACAATGCCCGGAAATATATCTGAAATCTAAGTTTACCTTACAAAACTAGGTTTTAAAAGATTTTTTTTTTAAAATCTAGAAGAAAAATTAGAAGTTCTGTAGCTTAACTTACCAAGGTGCAGCGTGGTTTTTTTTTTTTTCTTAATCTAATTAAATCAAGATAAAGAAAAAGAAAACGCAGAGAATTATTTTTTTTGTTGTTATGGTTATGTTTGCGGCTTATTAACATAATTGCACCAAAACTGGGATTGAAGTTTCTTGTTTTATAACAGCGTTGCGGTTCTCGGTCGCCACCACAGCTGGCGGATTGTCTGCTCACAATGCATTCCATATGTGCTGGAGACCACAGCATGGAGGGATTTACAGGGTACAAGATGGAGTGCAAATAATGGAGGTGGGAAGCACTCATTTCTCCTTATTTTTTAGAGTAAAAAGGCTTCACAAAACGGTGGTTACACAGAATCACAGAATGGTTGAGGTGGGAAGGGACCTGTGGAGGTCATTACGTCCAGCCCCTGTGCTCAAGCAGGGCCACCTAGAGGTGGTTGCCCAGGCTTTTTGGTTGCCCAGGACCAGATGACTTATGAATATCTCCAAGGATGGAGACTCTACAGCCTCCCTGGGCAGTCTGTGCCAGTGCTTGGTCACCCTCACAGTGAAAAAGTATTTCTTGATGTACACAGAATCACAAAATCATTAAGGTTGGAAAGGACCTGTAAGATCATCAAGTCCAACCATCAACCCAACCCCACCATGCCCACTCAACCATGTCCCGCAGTGCCACGTCCACACGTTCCTTGAACACCTCCAGGGATGGTGACTCCACCACCTCCCTGGGCAGCCTCTTCCAATGCTTCACCACTCTCTCAGGAAAGAAATTTTTCCTAATATCCAGCCTAAACCTCCCCTGGTGCAACTTGAGGCCATTTCCTCTTGTCCTATCACTTGTCACTTGGGAGAAGAGACCAACACCCACCTCACCACAACCCCCTTTCAGGTAATTGTAGAGAGCAACAAGGTCTCCCCTCAGAGAGACCCTCCTGTGTTTCAACTTGTGCCAGTTGCCTCTGGTCCTGTCACTGGGTACCACTGAAAAGAGCCTGGCTGCATCTTTTTTACACCCTTCCTGCAGGTGTTTACGCACATTAATGAGATTTCCCCCTGAGCCTTCTCCTCTCCAGGCTAAACAGGCCCAGCTCTCTCAGCCTTTTCTCATGAGAGAGATGCTCCAGTCCCTTCATCATCTTCGTAGTCCTTTGCTAGACTCACACCAACATTTCCACATCTATTCTGTGCTGAGGAGCCAAGAATTGGACACAGGAGTCCGGGGTTGGCCTCACCAGTGCTGTGTAGAGAAGGATCACCTCCCTTGACCTGCTGGCAACACTCCTCCTAATGCAGCCCAGAATACCATTAGCCTTCTTTGCAGCAAGAGCACATCGCTGGCTCATGTAAAACTTGGGGTCCACCAGGACTCCCGGGTCCTTTTCTGCCAAGCTGCTTTCCAGCTGGGTGGCCCCCAGCATATCTAGGTGCCATGGGGTTGTTCCTCCCCAGGTGCAGGACTTTGCAGTTCTCCTTCACAGAATCACATTATCACAGAATCACTAAGGTTGGAAAAGACCATCAAGTCCAACCATCAACCCAACCCCACCATGCCCACTAAACCATGTCCCACAATGCCTCGTCCACAGGTTTCTTGAACACTTCCAGGGATGGTGACTCCACCACCTCCCTGGGCAGCCTCTTCCAATGCTTCACCACTTTCTCAGAAAAGAAATTTTTCCTAATATCCAGCCTGAACCTCCCCTGGCGCAACTTGAGGCCATTTCCTCTTGTCCTATCACTTGTCACCTGGGAGAAGAGACCAACACCCACCTCCCCACAACCCCCTTTCAGGTAGTTGTAGAGAGCAATGAGGTCTCCCCTCAACCTCCTCTTCTCCAGACTGAACAACCCCAGCTCCCTCAGCCGCTCCTCATCAGACTTGTGCTCCAGACCCCTCACCAGCTCTGTCGCCCTTCTCTGGACACGCTCCAGCACCTCCATGTCCTTCTTGTAGTGAGGGGCCCAAAACTGAACACAGGATTCGAGGTCCGGCCTCACCAGCGCCGAGTACAGAGGCATGATCCCCTCCCTTCTCCCGCTGGCCACACTATTTCTGATACAGGCCAGGATGCCGTTGGCATAAAGCCCTCGTTGGACTTTATGAGGTTCCTGTCAGCCTGATTCTCCAGCCTTCATATACAACCTTTGAATGAACGTCCAAACACAATTTAATTTCAGCTACGGGTCACAGAATTGGCAGAAGGGGTTGAAGAAACTGTAGACGTGTGTTGGCACATACTATGTGGAATTGTGTTTAATGTAACATGGGGGTGACCGTGTCATTGACCTTACCGCAGAAAAGGCTAAACGAAAGAGTAGTATTAAGTGTGCTTCAAGTTCTGCATGCCTGTTTTGTCCAAGGGTAATCAAGAAAAATATATGATGTAGAGTGCATTACACCCACAAAAATAAACTAGTCGTCACTATATATAGTTCTTTACCGTATTTCTATCCTTTTAAGCAGTTGACAACATCCAGTTGTTTTGAAAGGCTGAAACTGGAATGCAGGAGAAGAGTGTGCTCTTCTTGTGTCTCACACTGGCTCACTCTTAGGTCTCCTTGCTACTTACAGCTTTAAAGTGTTTCTTCCGTTGGACTTTAATCCCACGGGTCCCAGGTCACCCAATAGCACCCATCCTGGGCCAGGCAGGAGTGCCGTGTTTCTGCTGCGTTACCCAGAGCATGCAACACTGGTGTGAACTCCTTACTACGGCAGCTGTGGGCAGACGGCACGTGATGTGGTATAAAGCTCGCTGATACAAACCTAGCCCTTCCGCCCTTTCTGAGTAGCATCGGTGGAAAAAAATTTGTACGAGCACTTTGCTTCAGGTGGCCGTGGCGTTTTTGATGTGGAGATGAAAGCGTTCAAACCAGAGTTACGCTGAAGTGTTGAGACTGGTTTAAGTCAGCACTACAGCTGAGAGAGAACAGGAAAAGAAGGTAGTTTTACCCGGAATCAGATCCTCAGTCTAGTTGACTGTACAGCCACAGAAACGCATATGCTGGCGTAGAAGGAAATGAGAATGAGCTGCAAAGGCTGATGCGTAGGAGAGGTTCTTGGACCATGTCTTCCAGTGGCTTAAAATGATCATGAAGCTGTGGGGCTATTGTGTACTAAAAATATAGCCTCCGCTTATCTGGAGAGAGGTAAATGAGCATCTTAAACCTTTACCTCTGGCTTCAGTTTTCTCAAGTATGTGGAGCCAAGCGTTCATCTGGGGAAGAAAAGACTTCAGCCTTCTCATGGATACCTGTCGAACGACACTGGCTTTTGTAGCCCTTAATCCAAAGCAAGAGGAGAATCAGACTGAAGAAGTTTTTCCTAGGAAGCGTATCAAATAGTTTGGCACTGGTAGCAAGGAGAGCCAGGAGAACCAGTTTCTTGCCTTCACGTACCTCTGACAGAAGCAAGCAAAGGGAATTGGAAATCTTAATACTTGTTTCTAGGGGTACTAACTTGAGAAGAAATAATACTGTTTGAATTACCATACTTCAATTTTTCTTGGCTGGAAAATGGTAAGATTTTTTTTTTCTTTCTACACAAAAATATTTTCAGAAAACATTCTTCGATTATGTAACTGTTTTCACAGAAGCAGCTTTTAGATTCGTTTTCCAGTAGAATGTGATTTCTTTTCTGGTATTAGAGATCTGATTCCTAAGTGGACTTCTTTGAATGCTCCTGCAAGAGCTTTCAGTTGTGCCATTGACCTCTTCTGAGCTGAGAATAGGCTTCTCTCTAATTCCTTGTTTAAAAAATGAAAAGAAGTTTGTATTGCCTTCATTCTCTGTACTGAGATAGGACAAGAGGAAATGGCCTCAAGTTGTGCCAGGGGAGGTTCAGGCTGGATATTAGGAAAAATGCCTTTCCTGAGAGAGTGGTGAAGCATTGGAAGAGGCTGCCCAGGGAGGTGGTGGAGTCACCGTCCCTGGAGGTGTTCAAGGAACGTGTGGATGTGGCACTGTGGGACATGGTTGAGTGGGCATGGTGGGGTTGGGTTGATGGTTGGACTTGATGATCTTACAGGTCTTTTAGAACCTTAACGATTCTGTGATTCTGTGAGATGAACTGCTGCTTGCTTTCTGAAGCCTTAGTTCGGGCAAGGCTGACATAGCTAGGTTGGAACCGAACACGGGAGAGGTGAATACTTCTGTGTTACTCAATCTAGATCAGGAGTGAACCAGCCCTCCTCATTGAATGACTTAAATTATAGTGTCCATCCCCCAGGACCAGATTAATATTTTAGAATTGGAGGAAGCAGCCTGGCTGTTAAATTAGCTGGGGCTTTCTATGAAACGTTAGTAAAGGCTGTCATTGCCACCTAAAGCTAAATCCCTAGTAGCATTCGTGTTAATGGATGAGGTCAGCGAAAGAGGCTGAGTTTAAAATGGCCTCACGCTTTTTTGCCTTGTTGCAGTTTATAGTTTTGAGTATGTGAAATTTGACTATTTTAACAAGGTTAAAATAATTATCTGTAACGTAAGTGGAATAAATTGCCTTTAGAATTACATTAAATGAGTATATTTTGTTTGCAAATCTAAGTATTTGTGACTCAAATCCTTGTTCAGAAGTAACCTTTTTTTGGTGATTGTTCACTTTTTTTTTTTGTTTCAAAATAAACACGTATTTCAGGAATTTCATGCAGAATTTTAGATTTTTTGTGTGTTTTCATAGGCAGCTTACCTATGATTCCTTTAAGCTTTTTTTATTGTTGTCAGAAGTTCCAGCAGGTTTAAATAAAGCTTAAGCATATGTTTCTGATTAATTTTTAAGCTTTCTGTAGGAATATTGGAAAGTAGACCGATAATATGACTGTAAATATTTTTGTTTAATTTAGAATACATGCTTTTATGCTGCGTTCAAAAAAAAAAAAGCAGTGTAATGCCATATATTCTTAAAAGATACTCACACAAACAAGTGCTGTTGTAGGGTTACACCTTTATGTTACAGTAGCAGATAAAAGTTGCATCCAAGTTGAATGCTGTTGTGCTCACTGCTGTGCATGCATGTCATATTTGGCAGAGTTCCTCCAAAGCCCTTAATATTGTACAGTGTTTGCGTTTGTCTCCAATTCTCCCTTCCTTTCCACCTCTTACTTCTCTATCTCTTGAAAGTAGTATGACCCAAAAATGTCACGTCCAGTCTGGGTGCAAACTCTGTCTCCTACTAATGAGAGACACAGCTCTGGGTTTGCATTAATCAGTTCCAACTATCCATCTCTCTTCTTGTACTGGAGTTGCGTTGTTTGAAGAGGCATTAATAAGATGTTGGCAAGGAGAAGTGGGTGCAGCTGATTATCTCCTGTGATCCCTCTCTTTGGTTCGAGAGCGTGACTACTGCTAAAATCATACTTGAGCTCAGGGGCAGAGCGCATTCTAATTTGGGGATTCTTCCCCTCCTAATTAGGATCAGAAAGTAGGAAACACTTTGCTCAGATGACCATGTCCAGTCTTTTTTTCTAAGTCACCTTTTACTTCTTGTTCCTTTCAGGACTTCCTAGTACATTACTGAGTTAGACCTTAAGAAAGGGCATCTGGGGTCAGGCCAAAGTCCATCTACTCCTGGTGTCTGACTCCAACAGTCAACCAAAACAGGTATCTACAGAAGAAGAAAAGCTGGGTATGCATACGCTATTTACCTGAACTACTCTCTCATCTTTCAAATATTTTTAAGCTCAGGGGTTTTCCCTTGACACGGCAGGGCAACAATTGATCCATATAGTTTGGGTGCTTGGGAGCTAAGAGTTTAGGGATCAGCATTTCTGTCTTTGCCCTTTACCTATAAGAAAATGTACTGTTAGAGGAGTGTATTTCTAGCTCACATGAAATGCTTTATTTTTTAATCTACTGCTCCACCACTGTTGTTCTAGCCTGAGCTGCCGTGGTTGCAGCTGCTTCTATGCTACAGAAACAACTATTATTTTAGAAATAACCATCCTTCCATAAACAAGCCCTCAAATTCAAAACCATAAAAATATAGTTACTGGTGTTTCATTGTCCTTGTAAGCCCAATCTGTAAGATCAGGTTTTCAGTTGTGCTGGCCTTCAGGGAGGGAAATCCTGTCATTAATGAATTATTTAAAAAAAATTTATAGTTCAAATTCACATAGATTTCCCTCCATGCCCCTTTAAAGTTGAATCCCGGTTTTCTGCTGAACCTTTCTAGGCTTAGAAGCATCATGTTGCAATCTCTATTTGGAAAGATGAGGTTTTGCCCCAATCCAGTGTTTGCAAGGTCAAGGGAATACAGGGCAGAAAGAAATCTCGGAGTGCAATCAGGTGGAATCCTTGCCTCCTCTGCAAGTCTGTCATCATCACCCTCACCTTTCACACATAATAATTTGAAAGTGAGCCTGGAGCTTTGGATTTTAGTTCACACAGATTCATTAAGGTTGGAAAAGACCTTTAAGATCATCAAGTCCAACCATCAACCCAACCCCACCATGCCCACTAAACCATGTCCCGCAGTGCCACGTCTACATCTTCCTTAAACACCTCCAGGGATGGTGACACCACCACCTCCCTGGGCAGCCTCTTCCAATGCTTCACCACTCTCTCAGGAAAGACATTTTTCCTAATATCCAGCTTGAACCTCCCCTGGCACAACTTGAGGCCATTTCCTCTTGTCCTGTTGCTTGTCACTTGGGAGAAGAGACCAACACCCACCTCACCACAACCCCCTTTCAGGTAGTTGTAGAGAGCGATGAGGTCTCCCCTCAGCCTCCTCTTCTCCAGACTGAACAACCCCAGCTCCTTCAGCCGCTCCTCATCAGACTTGTGCTCCAGACCCCTCACCAGCTCTGTCGCCCTTCTCTGGACACGCTCCAGCACCTCAATGTCCTTCTTGGAGTGAGGGGCCCAACACTGAACACAGCATTCGAGGTGCGGCCTCACCAGCGCTGAGTACAGGGGCACGATCCCCTCCCTACTCCTGCTGCCACACCATTTCTGATACAGGCCAGGATGCCATTGGCCTTCTTGGCCACCTGGGCACACTGCTGGCTCATCTTCAGCCGGCTGTCAACCAGCACCCCCAGGTCCTTCTCCGCTGGGCAGCTTTCCAGCCACTCGTCCCCAAGCCTGTAGCGTTGCGTGGGGTTGTTGTGACCCAAGTGCAGGACCCGGCACTTGGCCTTGTTGAACCTCACACAATTGGCCTCATCCCGTCGATCCAGCCTGTCCAGATCCCTCTGCAGAGCCTCCCTACCCTCGAGCAGATCAACACTCCCGCCCAACTTGGTGTCATCAGCAAACTTACTCAGGGAGCACTGAGTTATTGCAGGAGAGGGTCATTAGTGGGCAGATTACAGGAGAGAGGTGGTGTTGGGTCAGTTTTTATCACTTGACTTTGCAGACATGCCCTGCGTCTCATGACATAGTCAGTCGCATGCGCAGATTGTATTTTGCCGCTTTTACCTGGGATTGAGTGTCTTGAAATAGCGCTGGTTTCACATTAAATATGAGCTTTTGGGGCATTTGCGTAGGAATAAGAGAGCAGAAGCTGTAGGATTTGTTTCTAATTAACTGTCAGCCCTCTAAGGTACGACTATCAACTCTGTAAGTCTTCAATTATTTAATGTATTTATTATTCCAGAGTATGTCCCCCAATTAAGTATAAAATCACTCCTACTGTTTCAGAAGGAAAGAACTCCTCTCGTTACCCAGTGAGGCACACTATAAAGACATACTTTTCCCATGGGTCTGTTATGCCGCTGAAGAAGGTGTTACACAAGTTCCCTGGAGCAGTGCCTGCAGGCGGTCCCTGCCCTCCCTCTCTCATCCTGGGTTCCTGCTCTCTTCTGGCTGGTATAGCAGTCTGTGCAGCCACGCGGAAAACCAGAGCAGGGAACTGATCCAGCTGAAAACTAACCAGCCAAAAAGGTTTATATTTTTCAGCCTGATAACGTTTTCTGCCACACAAGTAGTTGTGCTGACGTGGCAAGAAGGTGTCAGTGTGAATAGGGGAATGAGGGGCCAGAGGTAAGGTGGCATCTTCTCGAACTGGCCTGAGCAGCACCGCCTGCCAGATTTTAAGCTGTGTTCTGAAAGATGTATTAGCTTGGCTCCTTTCTTTGGTATTGAGAAGCAGTTTGAACGGGCAAGGCAGGGCTTGGGAAAGAGGAAGAAATTTTATCCGTGTTATGTACATGGAGAAATAACGTTTGGAGAGATTTGGTGACTTACTTGAGGTTACACACTGGGATCCATCTTTGTCTAATACTTGAGCCGTAAAACCAAACCATCCTCTCGATACCGGAGTTAACTGCTCAACTTCAAATAGAAGGGACTCTTAAGTACTTTTCTTTTGGAGTGAGTTCTTAATTATGATCTTAGAGCAGCCTGATAAAGGCAGAGGAGAAGCTTGCAAGTTGCAGTTGACTGTAGCTAACTTCCTGAGGACGTTGTGTATGTCTGCTCTTCTCCTATCAGTAGGTGCTAAATATACCTCTTTTATTTACTTCTGTTGGGGTACAGGGAATCATGCCCTATAAAACCTGTCTTGGAAGCTAAAAGGACATCCTAAATTTCAGCTAAACACTTGACTCCACTATTTCATAATGGTTTGTTCTAGGAAGCTCTTGATGAGCAACCTTACTCAAATCTACTCTCAGGAGCCTTCTACACATCTCTCACTCTGCTGATTGGGCCTAGGGCCTTGGATTGAAAATATGCTGTGTGATAGGGACTGAAGAATTTATATTCTCTTGAGTGCAACCAGCCCGGTATATGAATCGTGGGGAGGCTATTTATTTATTTATTTTTCTTCCAGTAAGTGTTAAATATTGCGCATTAACCTCACTTGAAAGGTTGTTCCACCTGGGAAATGCTCTCCCTTACCTGTGGCGTGGTTGTTAGGTTGGCCCTTGAGCCTCTTGAGTTCTCGATGTTGCTTGGTGATTCAAGGCAAGTTCTTTCCTATGCCTCCGTTGTCCTGTCAGGAGAACAGGATGGTGTTATTTTCCTTTTTGTTGAAGTACGCTGAGTTCATCTGGTGAAAAAGCTGTTTAAGAAGTGGGGTGGGACAGTTAGCTCATACAATTATGAGATCTATGTGAAAAATGTAACATTTTGGGCAATTCAACTGATGGTCTGACCTCCAGAGAGGGCTGCTAAAGAGAAAGCAATGTAATGGAGCATCGTCCTGTGTTACCTTTACCACCCAAGAGAATTTGAGTTTTGGCTGCAGAAGTAGTGGCACCCTCCCTATGCAACACCATGAAACACGTTCTGTCCCACAGTCAGGGGAGACAGGGCCTTCAGCCGTGCAGGACTTGGTGTCCGGTGGTGAACCTAATGGGCTGAGCTTCAGAACATCCCCTGAGGGTCTGTTTGTCCTGCCAGGCTGGGACCTGAGAAGGAAAGGTAGCTTTATTTGAAAACAGATCAAGATTGCGCTGGCCAAAAGTTACGTGTTTTGCCTTTTTAACCATTTGCAGGGACCGGAGACCATCTGTCGACATTTTGTCGACAAACTACAAATGCTACCTTGCATAACTTACTAACGTTAATAGCGTCTCAAATAAATATGATTGATAGTATTGCTCATCCCAACGTGGAAGCGGTGGAGGTGGATGCGGTGGAGTGCAGGCATCTTACCGAGGCAGGAGGAGTCTTGCCGTGGTCTGTCCTTTCAGCAGATGCATTTCAGCTGTGAGTGGGTTTGCGTGTGTCAGATCTTGCTGTGCTGAGGTACCTGGCGTAGCTCTGCAGGAGCCAGCGATGTGGCTGGGTTAGCACAGTATCTTCGCCTGGGCTCTGTAGAGCTGCTGATACTCCAGCTAACTGTGGACAACTTAGTTTTGGTTTCTGTGCGTGGCTTTTACTTGTGCTTTGTTGACATACACCCTACATGGTGATACGGAAGACTGGATTTATTGGATTGCTCTAGTGCAGTGTTCCTATAAACGGTACAAATAGGAGGGAATCATGGCCAGAATTTGCTCTTTACTTGAGCCAGGAGGCTTCATGAGATGAGGAGCTAAGTATTTGTAGATGCATCCAGGAGTCCTTGGACTTCCATTGCCTCCCTCCAAGGAGGCATTGTATGTCCACTGCCTTTGGTTGTATTTGTATTGGCGTGGTATTTCTTCTCTCTCCCTCTGACAGAAATACTTGTTTAATGAGAGAACTTTGATTCAATATCTGAGGAATAACTAAGGGAGGTACATGAGACTTGGCTAATCTGTTACTAAAGGAGGATAAAAGCATCCGCTCTTGAAGGTGTAGTGCCATGAATAGATGGACATGTCAACTAATCTAGCGTCTGTTCTTTTAACCTTTGACTTCCAATGGAATTTCTGTATGTGACACTTCTGGTGACTTAGAGCATAAAGGATTCATCGTTTGGCTCTCTGGAGCACTGTACGTGCCTATCACAGTATGAAGAGGATGTGAAGAGCTACAGGCGGCTTCTGATAATTGCACCGCGGTGAGGTTAAGTAAATCAAAATGTTATGATTCTCCAAGGCAACACCAAGAAGCTGAGTTCTGAGCAAGAGGTCCCACTATGCTGGACAAAACACTTCTAGCTTAATCATAGTTTACTGTGGACAGAGGGTGGCTGCGTGAGACCTGGCATTGCATGTAAAACAGAGATGGAAAGACCCAAAGAGGGGGTCATGACTAGACCAGTGTTTCTCAAGCAACTCTTCACAGACCTCTCATTGTCCGTCAGATAAAAGATGATTTTAAAAAAAAACCCATAAAATCCACGTACATTTGGGTGAGCAAACAAAAAGGAGAAAATTAAATGTACTACAACATATGTAGTAAATATATGATACGCTATTTCCACAGACTGTTAGCTGTCTATAGAGTTGGGAAGATGTTTGGGTTTGGAAAGGAGAGGGTAAAGATCTTACAGGACTATTCAAGTCCCGTTGAAGAAAAGGGAAAGCAGGAGAGAAGTGAGAAAAATTAAGATATGTGTGTTTTAAAAATGTTGTTGTAAAAAGTTTAAATTCTTCTTCACCTTTTCCAGACTAGTTAACTAGAAGTTGGAAAGGCATATTGTTTTCATAATGGATGTTAGCTGAATTTCAGAGTTGTCACATGCCCCTTTAAACTTAACTCATGGTGGTGAACATTTCAGAATGAAAAAGTGTTTATAGAAGGTAAAATTTCCCTGAAGTGTATTAAATAAGCAACTTCTACCTAAAAATAAAACTGAAATACTAATTCGGTAGATCCTCTGTGCTTTAGGGTCTAGCTACCAGTTGCCATAAATTATTCGGAGAATGTTTGTGTTTAACTTTTTCCCCTTTTAAGGAGTTTCGAAGCATGCCATCGTGTTCCTGCTTATGGGAGATAAGTTGCAGAATCGACCAGCTGCACCCTTAATCCTTTGATATCCTGTAAGCAGAACAAAGTTCTGGAAATGTCAGGCTGATGTAACTCATATGGAGAACATTAGCTGCTCCTAGATGAGGTTTATAAAATACAAGCAGGTTCAAAATCACAATCATGTTAACACAACCTTTCCTACAAGAAGAAATTTATCCATCGATCAGTGTCTGTTGAGCTTGTTACATGTGCTCGTGTTTTGAAAAGTCTGTCTGAAAAGGCAATACTCTCTCTGGAACTAGTAAGATTTTGCGAGGTCCTAGGAGAAAATCAGCTGTGGGGGTGATCTGATATGGAAAAATATGAATGGATCACCACTGCAAGTAAATAACCACTTCACATGGTGATAATATGAGCACAAGGATAAGAATTTATCTTGTTTATATTATTCCCAGAGAAAGCGGGAGATCACTATAAACTACTATTTTTCATAACGTAAATTTATACTCTGTTGCATTTGGCATCTTTGTAGGTGGTGGGGTTGGTTTTTAACAAGTCACTACTTAACTGTCTTTCTTACATTCATTAATAAGTGTAGACCTTAATTTGTATGAAACAGAACAAATTGATAAAGAAAACGTGCTGGAGTCATTGCATTTGGAACAGTTTTGGAGTATCCCGACCAGAAGCAGATATTCCTAGATTGTTGAGAACTTTGTGCGTGTGCGTAAGACTCTCGGAAGAATGTGGGCTCTTTTACCAACGGCTTTGATTTGGTATTACGCGCCAGCTGCTTCGCTTTGCCGGTCTGTCGGACAGGCCCGCCTGCCCTACCAGCCGTAGCATCCCACCACGGCTGCAAGGTGGAGCCTAGCAGCAGGGATGGTTTGCCGTTACTGCCGTGCTTTCGCTTTAGGAGGCTGTAAAGGTACTTGTGGGGGAAGGCTGCCAAAAAAAAGCACTGACATTCAATAATCCCCCTTGGAATTCTCTTTACTGAGCATCTCAAAGTGACGTCTGTATTGCGAATGAATATACAACCCGTATGTGTAGCCATAGAGAAGTATCTTGTCATGCTGTATCCTCCACAAGCTAAAATGACATGTTCTGGAGTGAGAAATGAGGAAATGTCTCTTAGAGAAAGGAAAAGAATATGTAAGAAAAGGGTGGTGGCGTGTCACTACGTGTATTTGCAAATGGCAAATGGTTATCCCCAGTTCAGTAGGGGTGTTTCACTCACGGTGTTGTCCAGATTCGTTCTCCGTGCTCTCTCGGTTCATATCTTATTCTGAGGGTAGGTGGGAGCTGATAGTTTGCAATTGGCAACCGACGCTAACACCTAAGCAATGTGAGAGTTCAGAAAATAATAATAAAAATGTACGTCAACATCAAAACTTACCTGAAACGAGAATGATCTGAAAGAAGAGCCGCAAGAGTACCTGTAGGATTAATCCATGAAATGTAATGATGATAGAAACCCGATGAATTTTATTTATGAGGCAGCTTTTACCAGGTAACCTAAATATTGTCAAGGTGGGCAGAAGTTATGGACAGCAATGAGGAACTGCTTTCTAAATTCTCGAGTCTTACTCAAGTGTTTGAGGTAGCAGATTGCTAAGAGACTCAAGCAATAGTTTTTTGTGGAAAATGGCCAGATAATGTCTGTTGTCCGTCCTTTTTTGATATATGGGTTCTGGTACTGTTTGTTTTAATGTTACTCTCTTCTCTGCTTGCCAGTGTCTGCCAATACGTGCCTGGCATTAAGCCCCTTCAGACCAGAAATAAAAAGGAGTTCATTTTTATCCCGAAGCATTGATGAAAGGTGGTTGTGTTTCAGCTGTTGGAAACGTTAACGAATGGCTCATACTCAGCTGCGTAGGGACTGTGGTACAGACTGCTCACAGCTGCTTTACTCTTTTTGGGGCGGGCTTCTTTACCCTCCGGAGTTTTCCACTTCTCTCCGTTTTTCTTTGTCTTTTTCTTTCCCTGTTGACTGCCACCCACATGATTTGTCTCACAAGTTCTTTCTCCAGCCAAAGAAGACTGGGCATTTTTCACTTGAGATGCCTTTTTGGAGTCTTCTGGGGAGAATCGTTAGAAGCCATTCACAGAATCGCAGAATGGTTGAGGCTGGAAGGGACCTCTGAAGGTCGCCTCGGCCAACCCCCCTGCTCAAGCAGGGCCACCCAGAGACACTTGCCCAGGACTGTGACCAGATGGCTGTTGAATATCTCCAAGGATGGAGACTCCACAACCTCCCTGGGAACCTGTTCCAGTTCTCAGTCACCCTCAAAGTGCAGCTCTCCTCTTCCACAGGGGAAGAAGAGTAGATCCTCAAGAGTCGAGTCACGGACCCGCAAGCCCACCACCTGGGTCTCCTGATAATACGGCAGTTGTGTCGTTTTTCTGTTGCCAACCTTCTATGCCTGCTTACTGCTCCCGTAGTGATTTAGCTCAGCCCAAGAATTGGTTTCCATTTGACTACAGCTTTGTCTGTAGCAATTGAATAAATTTTGTTTTATCTTAATGAATTAAATATAGGAGCAAGGTGTCTGAGTTCTCTTTGTTCTTCTGTCAAAAGACATCCTCTGTGCATGCTGAATAGCTGTTTTTTTCACAGATGCACCTGAAATATAACTTGACTACATGAATCACGCTCATGCGTAGAATTTAATTGCATTGTTTTACTTTAATCTTCTTCAAAGAGCCAAAAGCTTTTGAGTGTTATATTTGGAAATATTTGTTAAATCATTTTGCATACACTGCAGCAGCATCTAAAAAAAAAATCACACCTTATTACCTTATCCTGTTTTTTGTCTAATTCAGTTCATTAAGGCGTTTGATGTTGATTTCATTTTGCCCACAACACATTTTAGCTGGGCTTGGCGATGCCTCAGTAAGAGATTTGTCAGTGAAGTCTTAAGGCTAATCGGGGGCTTTTAGTGTGTGCCTCTGTTCAAGGGGGGCTTTCAGTGTTCCGCATGGAAAGCACAGCAGATTTAGTGTTGCGTTTATCCTTTGACCCAAGCCAAGATCCATTTATCAGTTATAGAAAGAGGACGAAAACCCCGAGTGGAAAAACACCTATTCTATAGCCTCTTTGTGCTAAACGATAAGGGATGCACCATAACAGCTTCCCTCCGGCTGCAGCCGGCAGGCTACACGCCATTTCAGATATTAAATGATGAGTTAATACGGTATTTTATTAGCTGTGCCATTTTAGTGAAGGGAGTCGTGCTTTCGGCCGTATCGTGAGGCCTGTTTGTAGATTTTTATTTTGCGTCCTCATGGTTTCGGTTAATATTCTAGAGTAGAGGTGAATCTCTGGGAAGACGGAGGGCAGCAAAATTTGAAGTAAAGACGATGTATAGGTACCTATATTGAACTGCATGCGGCAGCTCACTGTTCAAGCTTTGCCCTGGCTGCTGGTAGAAGACAGTCTAACGGTCGGTTAGCGTTTCCTGCCTGTTGCCATGAATTAACTACCACTAAGAGGGCAGAATTGCCCGCGGCATAGAAGAATCCTCCAAGTCAGAGCTGCCCTTCTGCATCCAAGGGAAGCCTGCTTGGCTTCGTAGGTGTTCTGCCCGCAGGACTTGGGGGAGGGATGTTTGGGAGAGAGAGAGCAAACACTTATTCCATCGCCACGTTAGCCAAAACACAAGCCATTCGGCATGTTTTGCTGTCTGATTCCACGTTTTGGATCTCCATTCCCACTCTGCTTGAACAGCCACGTCATGTAGGAATGCCACAAGAAGGTCTGCTCGGAGTCTTCCCTTCTCCCGGCTGAACAACCCCAACTCTCAGCCTTTCTTCATAGCAGAAGCCTTCCAGCCCTCTGATCGTTTTTGTGGCCCTCCTCTGGCCCCGCTCCAAAAGGTCCGTGTCTGTCTTGTACTGGGGACCCCAGAGCTGGACGCAGTACTGCAGGTGGGGTCTCAGGAGAGCAGCGTAAAGGGGGAGAATCGCTTCCCTCGACTGCCGGCCGCGCTGCTTCTTGTGCAGCCCGGGACATGATGGGCTTTCTGGGCTGCAAGCGCACGTTGCCGGCTCACGTGCAGTTTTTTGTCCACCAGTACCCCAAGTCCTTCTCGGCAGCGTGGCTCAATCCGTTCATCCCTGACTCTGTGCTGATACTGGGGATTGCCCTGACCCAGGTGCAGGACCTTGCGCTTGCCCTTGTTGAACTTCATGAAGGTCATGAAGGTCAACAGCTTGGTGTCATCTGCAACATCCACAGATGCGCATGGCTTTAAATAACGTGTGTTTCTGCATCCTTCGACCCAGTCTTTGTCCAGTGCATTTTAGTCAGCAGCTCTAGTATTTGAATTATGCTTTTACTGTCCAGATCTGTAAAAGTAGTCGGAAATGTGGTAGTTTGATCATCATCCTGCCGATGCATTGTTGTAAAGGAAATGGTGTCTTGTTTATTTAGTGTGGCACCAGTTTGGCTCCAGCACCTGAGTATGCGTGATGAACTTCTGAACCCGCAGTATTGCCTGTGGGGTTGATACCGTTTTAAATAAGTGAGCATTTGGGGTTTGCCTGGACATGATGTAATGAGATAATTACAGAACCCTTTGGCTTTTAACCGCAGATATAGCCTTTTTTTAATGTACTCTGTTTAGCTTAACCAAATAAAAAGACATTAATCTTCAGTCTCTGCCACTTCATCAAGTAGGAGAAGAATCGTAGGTTGATGGGCTGACACAAAACTCCCCCGAAACGTAGTTTTCAGGAATGCCAGTGTTATTTTTAACTGTCCCCAGCAGGAGGCTCTTTGTCTGGAAGGAATCCAGAGGTTTGCGTTGTAGCATGTGTTCGAATTCACATAAGCTGCTGGAGAGTCCTAAAGATCTCCTGAAGTTGGTTTTCTCGGCGGTTGAAGACATCTGCGCTCTACATTGCAAGATAGCCTGTGTTGTAGTGATGACTGTGGATAGCATAGGTAAACACAGGCTGCGGTAGTTGACTGCTCACCTCTGCTGTTTGGCTGGTGGTGGCTGGAAAATCTAGTGCGTGTCCCATGTGTGTGTGGTGGGATGACCCTGGCTGGATGCTGGGTGCCCACCCAGCCGCTCTGTCGCTCCCCCTCTTCAGCTGGACAGGGGAGAGAGAATATAACGAAAGGCTTGTGGGTTGAGATAAGGATGGGGAGAGATCGCTCACCAATTACCGCCACGGGCAAAACAGACTCGACTCGGAGAAATTAATCTAATTTCTTGCCAATCAAATCAGAGCAGGGTAATGAGAAATAAATCCAACTCTTAGAAACACCTTCCCCCCACTCCTCCCTTCTTGCTGGGCTCAACTTCACTCCCGATTTTCTCCACCTCCTCTCCCCGAGTGCTGCAGGGGGATGGGGAGGGGGGGTTGAGGTCAATTCATCACACGTTGTTTCTGCCGCTCCTTCCTTCTCACACTCTTCCCCTGCTCCGGTGTGGGGTCCCTCCCACGGGAGACAGTCCTCCACCAATTTCTCCAGTGTGGGTCCTTCCCACAGGCTGCAGTTCTTCACGAACTGCTCCAGCCATGGGTCCTTTCCACGGGGTGCAGTTCTTCGGGAACAGACTGCTCCAGTGTGGGTCCCCCGCGGGGTCACAAGTCCTGCCAGCAAACCTGCTCCAGCGTGGGCTCCTCTCTCCACGGGTCCACAGGTCCTGCCAGGAGCCTGCTGCAGCACAGGCTTCCCACGGGGTCATGGCCCCCTTTGGGCATCTACCTGCTCCAGCGTGGGTTCCTCCATGGACTGTAGGTGGATATCTGCTCCACCGTGGACCTCCATGGGCTGCAAGTGGATATCTGCTCCCCCATGGACCTCCATGGGCTGCAGGAGGATGTCTGCTCCACCATGGACCTCCATGGGCTGCAGGTGGATGTCTGCTCCCCCATGGACCTCCACGGGCTGCAGGAGGATATCTGCTCCCCCATGGACCTCCACGGGCTGCAGGAGGATATCTGCTCCACCATGGACCTCCATGGGCTGCAGGTGGATGTCTGCTCCCCCATGGACCTCCATGGGCTGCAGGAGGATATCTGCTCCCCCATGGACCTCCATGGGCTGCAGGTGGATATCTGCTCCACCATGGATCTCCATGGGCTGCAGGAGGATATCTGCTCCACCATGGATCTCCATGGGCTGCAGGAGGATATCTGCTCCACCATGGATCTCCATGGGCTGCAGGAGGATATCTGCTCCACCATGGACCTCCATGGGCTGCAGGAGGATATCTGCTCCACCATAGACCTCCACGGGCTGCAGGAGGATATCTGCTCCACCATGGACCTCCATGGGCTGCAGGTGGATGTCTGCTCCCCCATGGACCTCCATGGGCTGCAGGAGGATATCTGCTCCCCCATGGACCTCCATGGGCTGCAGGAGGATATCTGCTCCACCATGGACCTCCACGGGCTGCAGGAGGATATCTGCTCCACCATGGATCTCCATGGGCTGCAGGAGGATATCTGCTCCACCATGGATCTCCATGGGCTGCAGGAGGATATCTGCTCCCCCATGGACCTCCATGGGCTGCAGGAGGATATCTGCTCCCCCATGGACCTCCATGGGCTGCAGGAGGATATCTGCTCCACCATGGATCTCCGTGGGCTGCAGGAGGATATCTGCTCCACCATGGATCTCCATGGGCTGCAGGAGGATATCTGCTCCCCCATGGACCTCCATGTGCTGCAGGAGGATATCTGCTCCACCATGGATCTCCATGGGCTGCAGGGGCACAGCCTGCCTCACCATGGTCTTCATCACGGGCTGCAGGGGAATCTCTGCTCTGGCACCTGGAGCACCTTCTCCCCCTCCTTCTTCACTGACCTTGGGGTCTGCAGGGTGGTTCCTCTCACACATTCTCACTCCTCTCCCCAGCTGCTGCTGCCCAGCAGGTTCCCCCCCCTTCTTAAATCTGTTATCCCATCACTGATGGGCTCGACCTTGGCCAGCGGCGGGTCCATCTCAGAGCCGGCTGGCATTGGCTCTGTCGGACATGGGGGAAGCTTCCAGGAGCTTGTCACAGAAGTCCCCCCTGAAGGTGCCCCACTACCAAAACCTTGCCATGCAAACCCAATACAGTGTGCTCGCATTTAACATTTTTTTTTCAGGTAAAATTCATACAGTAAAATTGGTGCCCACATCTTATTTGTGTTTCTCTAAAGGGGAAACGTTGTGCCCAAATTAACTGTCACGAAAGGAATGCATGTTGTTTTCACAGATCTGTAAAGTATTACAAGGTTTCATAGTGGAGATTTCATTTTTTAATTTATTTGGACATCTACCATGGGTGTGCGTGAACATACTGAAGTTCACGTGTTAATTTAGTAAGATGTGGTGATTGTCATTGGTCATGTTAAAAGAAATTGTAGGTGCTTCTGCTGCTTACCATGTGTGGACAGAGCCTTACCACTTATGGTTTTATAATATCTGTATTAAATTCTGGGAAAACTGATGGTTGATTTTGACTGCCCACAATGTTGTTAGGCATTTAATGGTTTAATATTACATTGCATTGAAGTTACAGACATTTTTTAATAAGAAATAAATACCTTTTAAACATTTAGCAATTTAAAAGACGGAGGAATACAGTGTTGAAATGGCCATAGCTGTCTTTAAATCACAAGAAAATAGCGTTGCACGGTGAAGGCAACTTAATCACCTACAAGGTACAAGTTCAGTATTTCGAGTCTGAATAAACAAATAATTTCCAAACAGCAGTAAAGAGGAGACTATTTAAAACCTCAGTCACAAGCCACGGTAGCCTAAATTAAAGCACAGCAGTTGTCCACCTGTGAAGTATTTCTAGCAACAAATTGAGATTTGATTGAATCACGTTGGAAAATAAATTGTCTTAAGTCGTGGTCTTTTGTTTTGGTTTTAATACGATACTGAACTTGGTGCCGCTCACAGTATAAATTTTCGAGTAGCATCTTAAAGATGTTGTGGTTACATTGCAGCTACCAATTGCAAGAAGTAGGATGGGGAAGAATCTGGGGATTTGTCAGATAAATATTTTGCCTGGGTCTTATAAAACACACTCTTTGCCGTGGGTGAGAGATGTCTGGATGATTGAAAAGATTCTTGCTGTTTGTGTAGTAGATGGAGGTGACTTTAGGCATGTGGCATGGGGAATTGTATGTGGACATTTTAATTTCCTATCTTGCCCAATGATTATTGATCAGGGTCAGACTATATGAATCTCTTTTCCTTCTGCCAAGCAAAGTGGAGTAGCACGAGATCATTGTGGTATTTGGTTATGAAATAATTAACCAATAGCACATATATGTCTGCGGGACTTATCCTATCCCCAATACTATTATGCGTTCTTTGCAGTTTTAGGAATACAAATTTACGTAAGTCAATGCTTATTCCACATCTTAAAAGATCTTGCTTATCACAAGAGTGAGAAAAACTTAATTCTTTGATGTTAAAAACCCGAAATTCCGGAAAGTGTGAATTCTACCTGGCCTTGTTGTGTCCTGAAAGGATTCTCATGGCCTCTGTTCCCCGTGACTGAGTGCCGAAGGTCACTCCAGCAATCCCTTGTTTCTGGGGACAGAGTTCGGTAGTGAGACCACGACATGAATGGAGATGAAAAATCTCCCGAACCTCACTCCCATCCCAAAACCCGCTCCCTTTGCGGTGGTCTTTGCAGGTTTGAACCAATGCAAGTGAAATTCCTGTTGCTTAGGTTTTTCAATGGAGAAGGGGTGAGATAAGCCACTTGCAGTCTTGTCGTTCCAATATATTTCTCTTTCAACAAACATAGAGGTATGTTCTTTTGAAAGAAGCATGCTGTGAATTTCAGGAGGTTCTTGCATAAAAATAGAGGAGTTGTCAAAATAGGATTGATAATTGCCATTTTAATTGATAATTGCCATTTTAATTGTACGCGCATTAAAGAAGATTATTTTTTCCTTTTTTCTCCTGCATCCCACAGGTTATAAATGTTGATGGAACAATGAGGAAAACCCTCCTAGAAGATAAACTTCCACATATATTTGGGTTCACGCTGCTGGGAGATTACATCTACTGGACTGACTGGCAGAGACGAAGCATTGAAAGAGTTCACAAGATAAAGGCTAGCAGAGACATCATTATTGATCAGCTGCCAGATTTAATGGGCCTTAAAGCAACGAGTGTTACCAAAGTGTTTGGTAAGCATGAGCAATCGTAGGATGGATCTATAGTAGTTTCTAAATGAACTTGCTTTCATTAAGCAACTCTTGATCGCTTGGAATGAGAGTAACTGTGGTCTCATACGTTTGAGTCATTTTAAAGGAAACCAGCACCTATTGTTTGTAAAGTTGGGAGAATACAGTGTTGCAAAAGAAGTATGGGCTTCCAGTTTTTAGTGACATTTGGCATAAGTCTTCCACAGCTTCCACTACACTCCTTGAATTTTTGTGAGGAGAGTTTTATTCCTCCCTCCCATCTATAGGAATCATTACTTCTGGTGCTCACCGAATTGCTCCATCTTCTGTTGCTCTTTTCTTCCAGTACAAAGTCGCAGTGAGGTTCAGTTAGCAGAATGCTTTTTACTATGTCGGGTGGTATAGGCAGAGTTAGCAACCATTACAACGTTGCCTCAAAGCACGTGGCGCTTAAATATTAACTTTGCCACCGACATCGTACTTAAATCTTAACAATTAAATCTTGCCCTTAGCATGGGATCAGCAGCTGGAGCTCCATGTTCTTCCACTGCATCTGCTGAAAGGTGCAGCCAGCGTTTTAGGTCCTCTGCGACCGTTCTGTAGAGGAGGAGGTCACAGAACTTCTTGGCTTCCGTAGTACCTCATGAGAGGTGCGTGTTCGCCACGGATCTATCTATCTACTGCCTGGAACACTGGCGTCTGGGCACAGCAGTAAACAGATGCGTTGGTCGGCTATTAAAATGACTGAGAATAGTTGCAACAGAATCACATAAAGTAGGTTGTCAAATTACACCCTGCCACTACATGGATTTCCAGCCTTTCAGGAAGCTTTACTTGAAGGATAATCAAGTCCTCAAGCTGCAAGTTATAGCATGTCTGAAATATGTGTGCCCTAAAAAGGGAAAATTAACAGAAACCTGGTTGAGACTGATCTTGGAGATTCTTTTTTTGTGGTAACAGTCTTTAAACACCTAAATCCTTGGTTCCAGCAGACGGAGAAAGGCACTCATTTATCTTATGGTCCTTACTTTCCCCTCCACATTCCCTCCCCATCTGGTCACGGTTGTTCACACGAAAAAATAAGTGTGAGATTGTGGTGATCTTGTTGGAACTGCTTCTGCTAATGAATCTTCTCAGCTGTAAATTAAACAGCTGGCAAAGAAGTGCAGTTACCCAGCTCTTTTCTCCCCGTTTTGTATCATCGGATGTTTGTAAAACTGGTGGTTTTAAGATACAAGGATGGGGTACTTGGCCAAAAATAACCAAGCCGAGCGTGTATGTAATTACCTGCCTTCAGTGAAGGAATTTAATCTTTGGGGAAACTAGAAGGATATGTTTCTAGCTGTTATCTGTACTATAGGAGGGACAGGACCAGCTTCCTGATCCTTGGGTAGAAGGAAAGAAACCGTTTTGAATGGGGTTTTTTTGAATTCCCTGTTGACAACCCATAGTGTTAACTTATTTTGAAAAATTCTAATTAGACTGTGTTTCTGTTCAGCCCCCCCCCCCTTTCCCCCCTACCTCCACAATGCACCAATATCTGTTTTGTTTTGGTTTTTTTTGAAGGAACTAATTCATGTGCAGAGAACAATGGAGGCTGCAGCCATCTGTGTTTCTTTACACCCCAGGAGACCAGGTGTGCCTGTCCCATTGGCCTTGAGCTGTTGAGTGACATGAAGACTTGCATCATTCCTGAAGCCTTCTTAGTTTTCACAAGCAGAGCAGCAATTCATAGGATTTCCCTTGAAACCAATAATAATGATGTTGCTATTCCTCTTACTGGAGTCAAGGAAGCATCTGCTCTGGATTTCGATGTCTCTGATAACAGAATCTATTGGACTGATGTTAGTTTGAAGGTATTACTGACGTGTGAATTCCCTGAATATAAAGCCACAGAGCGGTTACTTTGATCTAACAAAGGTCTCTGTTACATGATCTGTCCTGCAGTTGCTAATGTTGTCGTTGAACTGCATCCAAGGAGACCCTTGGAGATGAAGACAGTTGCATTGTTGAGTGCACAGTTGGGTGACAGGCATCTTCCTGCTTCAAATAAAAATCCAAAGTGGCGTCTGCTCATACCGCATGCCTAAGTCTTGGACGCTGCATGTTTTGCACCCGTACATGTATCTATTGTAGAAAAGCTGTTTCCCTGTCACATAGTAGAGTAATTTAAACATCGAGCTTGGCAACCCCCCGAGCTTTCTGTCATCTTCCAGTTTTGACTTGGAAGGCAATCGTACTCAATATTAACATTTGGCAAGTGAACTTGGGATTGGTTGCTGTTAGTCTGTGGCTCCAGCTTGGCACAGAAAAGGCCAGGGAATTTATCCAGTCCTCTCCACACTGTGTTAAACCCCCGCCTGCCCCCAGTTCTATCTCGGCATGTTCCCTAGGAGTTTGACATCTCCTCTGACATGTTTGGTTCACATCCAGGTGCACGCTAAAGTGAGTGTCGTGCTGTTCATCAGTGCTACTTTGCTTTTTGAAGTGAATTAAGTAATGGTAGAAAATGACAGGTTCACTTCACTGGAACTGAAGTCCTCCGTTGAGCCTCTTAAGAGGTTTTCCAAGAGCAATCAAAGTTTCCTTGCCAACGTGCCTAAGCCATAATAGGGAAGAGCTCACTTTTAGCGGCTGCAGGGCACGTGCAGTTTCCATAGCCTCTCTGAGAAGACTAATGAGGGTTGTGCTTCAGCGTTAACAGTGCTGCTTGGGGTGTGGATACCTTTCCTTCAGGAACAGTGCCAACATAATAAATTAGCATACTGCAGACACAGTCACTAAATAAATCTCACGCGAGCATGTGGAGAGGTGGAGCTGGGGTCATCTTAACCGTTTGTAGCGGAAAATACATTACTTCAACTCTGTCAGTGCGTAGATACCAGTCTCACGCTATGCGGAACTGGAAAACATTTTATTTCTTTGTGGCCTCCTGAATTATCCAGCATACTGTATTTTCACATACGTATCAGCGTAGGTTTCGGCACGTCTGGGTTTTCGTTCCCCCTGTCCCCCCACCTCCTGCAACTAAGCAGCAGGTAGTGTCCCTTCGGAGCCCACAGTCAGCTCCCTTTCCTTTGGTGGCCACCAATGCCCTCCTGCCTCTGCTTCTATGAGGACTCGGTTTCAAAAAGGGATTGTACTTTTTCTGAGATGTGGGTTATACCTGTAAAAATATACGACATGATTTCTGGTTTTGCCATTTGCCTTTAAAAATATAAAATGTCTCTTACCCTGATACATTCATTTATCAAATTGTTAAGAAATTAATAGTTGAAAAACTATCAGGCATGTAGAATGATTGCTTAGTGTTGATAACAAGGATGGGTAATTGTATATTGGTCCTGGAAGTTACCAGTGATTTACCTGGGGGTTGTTTCAGTGCTCCTTGTTAGGAGTGGCTTATTTGTATCTACATATCTCTATATATGCCCTATGACTTGTTTTGTTGAGCGTGCATAACTAAAATGTAGATGGGATCGGCAAACATGCTCCAGGTGATTGATCATGAGAAACAATTTAATTCAGATTTCTCTCAATTGACATATGTTTCTGGGACTTAAAACTTTACAGTGAATGAAGTAATTTTAAAAAACCCAACTTTTTTGTGTGCAAATAGAAGAGAGGGAGAAGGGGCAAGGAAGAATCTGCAGATCCATGGTGCTTTCTGAAAATCATATCCTTGTAAGACATCTCGGACTGGTCATCAGAAACCACTAGCTTTCGGAAAATTCAGGTCTTTTTATCCTGTGAATTGCTGTATCTTTTTTGACAACAGAAATTGATTTTAAAAGACGTAAAAATGGCTGATTTTTTTTTACTAATTTATTTTTGTACACTAAACTTCATAATATTACTCCTTTCTATTTCAGTGGGGTATCCCTAAACACTGTAATATTTTCACACAATTGTTTTCCAGACCATAAGCCGAGCTTTCATGAATGGGAGCTCTGTTGAACATGTGATTGAGTTTGGGCTAGATTATCCTGAGGGAATGGCTGTAGACTGGATGGGAAAGAACCTCTACTGGGCAGATACTGGAACGAATCGCATTGAAGTAGCCCGCCTGGATGGACAGTATAGGCAGGTCCTTGTGTGGAAGGACTTGGACAACCCAAGGTCTCTGGCTCTTGATCCTACCAAAGGGTAAGGGACAGTGCTGTTTTTCAAAGCTTTGTGTGCGTATTCTTGTACGCGACGAGTTTGTATAACTCCATTTCTTGGGGTTCTTTGAAAAGACGATAAACACTCCACAACCCTTTGGGTTCCAATGAAAAATTCAGAATTGTCTATCATATTTTTCTGCTTTTGTCTAAAAAAGGAGTACTGTAATACTGCACATAACCACATGGTTATTCCTTTTTTTTTTTTTAAAGAACTGAAAATAAATTCAGAACAATCAAAGCATGCAGCTAAACACAGTCTTACGTAGCTGATGTACTCTTGTGGTTCCACTTCTCATTGCAGGTACATGTACTGGACTGAATGGGGAGGTAAACCTAGGATTGTTCGAGCGTATATGGACGGAACAAACAGCATCACTTTGGTGGATAAAGTGGGTCGTGCCAATGACCTCACTATTGATTACGCGGACCAGAGGCTATATTGGACTGACCTAGACACAAGCATGATTGAGTCATCAAATATGCTAGGTAATCTAGTGTTATATTATACCAGCCAGTACAGAAATATGCACTGAACACAGGAAAGCAATTGCATAATACAAAATTGGAATAATATAATTGATACTAAATCTGTGTGTGTATTTTTATTATGAGAGGAAATGGGGCCTCTCACTGCAAGAAGGACATTGAGGTGCTGGAGCGTGTCCAGAGAAGGGCGACGAAGCTGGTGAGGGGTCTGGAGCACAAGTGTGATGAGGAGCGGCTGAGGGAGCTGGGGTTGTTCAGTCTGGAGAAGAGGAGGCTGAGGGGAGACCTCATCGCTCTCTCCAACTACCTGAAAGGGGGTTGTGGGGAGGTGGGTGTTGGTCTCTTCTCCCAAGTGACAAGTGATAGGACAAGAGGAAATGGCCTCAAGTTGCACCAGGGGAGGTTTAGGCTGGATATTAGGCAAAATTTCTTTCCTGAGAGAGTGGTGAAGCATTGGAAGAGGCTGCCCAGGGAGGTGGTGGAGTCACCATCCCTGGAGGTGTTCAAGGAAGATGTAGACGTGGCACTGCGGGACATGGTTGAGTGGGCACGGTGGGGTTGGGTTGATGGTTGGACTTGATCTTAAAGGTCTTTTCCAACCTTAGTGATTCTGTGAGAGTTAAATGTTTAAGGAGATTAAAAAAAGCTTCATAAATTAATAACCGTATGGTGCTTGATAGTGATGGTGAGATAATGATGTCATTTCTCTGTATTGATGTGAAGCTGCCTGTGTTTTACCACAACAGATGTGACCTCGGAGTTTCTCAAAGTGAGGACAATGTACAGGCTCACTGTAAACCACCCCTGACTTTTCAGTCGGGACACTAATTTTCTGTTGAAGTATTATCTCTGTTCCCAGATTCAGACTAGTTGGATTAGTTCAAAACCAAAACCGAAACACTGCTTGCGTTTCCTGCAGTCTGAAAGGTCGTGCAGCTCCTTCTGCAGTGTGTCATAACATGTTTTGTACACAACTTTACACATGTTCATATCTTCCATTAGAATTTCATTTGTACATAGAAGGGGTGTGCTAAGATTTACTAAACTTTCACATTGATGTTGACATGATAACTACCTGGATAAAAGAAGGGAATTTTGTTTTCCGCAGCTGATGTAGAGCTTTTGTATCGTCCAGATGCTTTGTAAATATTAAATGGTCTTCAAGGTTTCAGCTGAGGCAGGTATGAATACCTTTCTGAGAAAACAGAGTTTATATAAGTTTCCAAATGCCACACAGTGAAGCAATGATAGGATCAAAAATGGAATCCAGAAGTTCCTGACCTGACATCCTATCCCTGTTCTCTTTCCAAGGAGAGGCCTTTGTGAGATGGGAATTAATGCCTCTGGGATTCCAATATAAGAATCAAAGTCTATGTGGCAGAACATATGGTATTTAAGCAAACTCATACAGGATTGTTACAGCAATGCTCTGTTTGATGACATATATAATTTTCCTACGACTCTTTTTTGTTTTTAATCTGTGACAAGCTACCATTAGAGTGCGATTATTTTTTTTAAGGTGTTACTGTGTGTGCATATCTTCAGAGTACAGCAAATCTACTAAGCTCAGGAAAACAGAGAATTTTGGATTCCAAGGCTGTCACTGATTTTGTGTTTCTTGTATTTGTTGCTTTGGGATGACAACTACTGAATGGATGTTACTGTTTAGAAATTGCAGTAAGATTGTTTCTTTATCTAGAGTTGGGTTTTTTCCATCCAGAGTGCATGATCTATCAAAGCTCTCACTAAGCTTCTGCATTATACTTCGAGAAACAAAATAGGCAGAGGCAAGCTTGAACTAGAAACCGATTGTGGCATTGAGAAGAAACACAATATTAAAATAATCTGTGGCAAATTAAACTGGTTCTAAAGCTGAACCTACTGCTAACATTTCTTTGTGGTGAGAAAGTAGAAGGATGAGCGCTGAAGCTGACAATGTTGTATGATGTCTTTTTAGTTAACAGATTGTAAAGACTCAGGTGGACTTCTAGCAAGTGGGCTCATGGGTTAAGGAAATGTTATTAGACTTGGCCTGTGTTCCGCAGTGCCGGTCTGCTTGCCAGGAGAGATCTGAATGAGTGTTGCTGATAGAAACGTCGACCCCACCAGCAATGAATAAAGCACTCTTAAGTGGATGAACGAACGCTGTCCCAGCTTAATCGTGGGCATTATAAACATTAACAAGCAGGAAAAAGTCGCTCTTTTGGGAGACTTTCCTCCATCTACCCACTGTCAAAATTCAATTAGACAGCTTATCTGCTTCCTTCAAAAGAGCCTATGCCCTGAATTCATCACTATGGGCCAGAATTGCTCTAAGAAGTACCTGAGAGTGTGCAGGATATCTGTGCCCCTAACTTGGCCACTTTAGATGCCTAAAAGTAGTTGGGAAGGTTGCCTCTATATTTGGTTCTGGTGGTTTATCGAGAAATGGCTTCACGTTCTAGTTTTGGGGTTTTTCATTCCTTCTCCAGTCTTGGCCAAATGGGAGAGGGCATGGGGAAGAAAAATGAGGTGTTCCGTAGAATCTAGCATTGGACGTTTGTTTGAGGCAGGAGCAGATGATGCTGATGAAGGCTACATCTTCATTTGATGTAAAATGGCAGATTCATAGGGGTTTATGCTTGAAAATGTTTAGGAATGTGATTTACAGTAAGAGTTTATCTACTTCAGTAGTGCATCTCTGGCAGAGGTCATCTAATGCTCTAGAAGGTGTTGAATCTGTTGTGAATGTTGCTAACTGAGCCACTGAGTGTGGGAGTATGGGGATTTCTGCCAAACAGACGGTTTCCTAATCTCTTGGGGTAGCTGTACGTTAAATTGCGCTGCAAAAGATTTGTGTTTCTTGAGTGAAACACCATCATTTTTCATAGCTGTTTCTCTGCGGATCTCAAGTTGTTGTCTGTTGTTGCTTTCATGCGTACTAGTTGTGTTTTTTCTTGGCCTAAGTGATTCCTGGAGCTGATAGTATTCTTGAATACGTTTTCCAATATCTATTTGGGATGATAAGCATGAGACATACAGAGTAGTATTTAAATGACAATACGCTGGCACAGCTTCAAATTGCTCTGTAGGCAAGAGGGAATCAGGATAAGGTTTTTGAATGCAAGTGTTTAGATTACCTCTTCAGCAGATACTGCTTAATCATGAATCCCATGACGCTGACTTGGGAAATGAGTTTTTATTTTAAAAATAGAAGAAAAAACGTTTTCTTGATGCCAGTCACACTTTTCCTTTCATGAATTGCGAATTGCCCTTTAGTTGATTATCCTTATTTTTGCAGGACAAGAACGAGAAATCATAGCAGATGATCTACCTCATCCATTCGGATTAACCCAATACAGTGACTACATCTACTGGACAGACTGGAATCTTCACAGCATAGAAAGAGCAGACAAGACCAGTGGGAAGAACAGGACACTTATTCAGGGCCATCTGGATTTTGTGATGGATATATTGGTCTTCCATTCTTCACGTCAGGATGGCTTGAATGATTGTGTGCAAAATAATGGCCATTGTGGTCACTTGTGCCTTGCCATACCAAATGGATTTAGGTGTGGCTGTGCTGCTCATTATACCTTGGATCCCAACAGCAGGAACTGTAGTTGTAAGCCTTTTTGTTTGCTACTATATTCTTCAGTGCTTGTGGCTCCCAGGTGCTTGTGATCCCTTTCGGTATAGAAAGGGAAGGGATATCACAAGTCCATTTCAAAGGTTCTGGCTTTAAAGGTGATCTTTAAATATGAGGACAGAGTATGGAGTTTTATATTCATTTTTGTGACATGAATTAGCGCTGAAGATTTGTATTTCAAGTCTTAGAAATAACAGCACTGTCAAGTCTGGTCTTTCTTGTTTTACTAGAAGTGCTTTCTAGGTGATTCAACTGTGTGATTGAAGCTTTCCCAGTCCTTACCTAAGTGTGTGGGTGGGTGGAAGAGAAATTCTAAACAAAGAATGCTTTTTTGTCTTCAGTGTTTCATAAAGTCAGCAAAAATTACAGCCAATAAGACAGCCTCCTAAGTAGTCTGTGCAACATGCACATGCACTTGAAATTCATATAAGTTCGTTTTCCCCCTGCGTGTGATATTATGAGCCTGCCGGTGCACTGGTTGTCCGGTAAGAATTTGAGTTCCTAGTAAAAATAGCAGATGACTAGAAAATGGACTGTTGACTTAAAAAAATAAACCAACAAAGCTTTGGGCATCCTGGCACAATAGCATATAAGGCAATTTTAACTAGATGAAAGGATGGGTTTATGAAAGGCAGGTCCTGCTTGACTAACCTGATCTACTTCTATGACAAGATGACCGCTTAGTAGACGAGGGAAAGGCTGTGGATGTTGTTTATCTGGACTTTAGTAAAGATGATGTTTCCCACAGCATTCTACTGGAGAAACTGGCTGCCCAGGGCTTGGATGGGTGCACTCTTTGCTGGGTAAAAAACTGACTGGATGGCTAAGCCCAAAGAGTCGTGGTGAACGGAGTTAAATCCAGTTGGCGGCCGGTCACAAGCGGGGTCCCCCAGGGCTCAGTTTTGGGGCCAGTCTTGTTTAATATATTTATCGATGATTTGGATGAGGGGATCGGGTGCTCCCTCAGCAAGTTTGCAGACGATACCGAGTTGGGCGGGAGTGTTGGTCTGCTCGAGGGTAGGGAGGCTCTGCAGAGGGATCTGGACAGGCTGGATCGATGGGCCCAGGCCAACTGTGTGAGGTTCAACAAGGCCAAGTGCCGGGTCCTGCACTTGGGTCACAACAACCCCAGGCAACGCTACAGGCTTGGGGACGAGTGGCTGGAAAGCTGCCCAGTGGAGAAGGACCTGGGGGTGTTGGTCGACAGCCGGCTGAAGATGAGCCAGCAGTGTGCCCAGGTGGCCAAGAAGGCCAACGGCATCCTGGCCTGTGTCAGAAACAGTGTGGCAGCAGGAGTAGGGAGGGGATCGTGCCCCTGTACTCGGCGCTGGTGAGGCCGCACCTCGAATGCTGTGTTCAGTTTTGGGCCCCTCACTCCAAGAAGGACATTGAGTGCTGGAGCGTGTCCAGAGAAGGGCGACGAAGCTGGTGAGGGGTCTGGAGCACAAGTCTGATGAGGAGCGGCTGAGGGAGCTGGGGTTGTTCAGTCTGGAGAAGAGGAGGCTGAGGGGAGACCTCATCGCTCTCTACAACTACCTGAAAGGGGGTTGTGGTGAGGTGGGTGTTGGTCTCTTCTCCCAAGTGACAAGTGATAGGACAAGAGGAAATGGCCTCAAGTTGTGCCAGGGGAGGTTTAGGCTGGATCTTAGGAAAAAGTTCTTTCCTGAGAAAGTGGTGAAGCATTGGAAGAGGCTGCCCAGGGAGGTGGTGGAGTCACCATCCCTGGAGGTATTCAGAAGACGTGTGGATGAGGCGCTCAGGGACGTGGTTTAGTGGTGGACTTGGCAGGGTTAGGGTAACGTTTGGACTTGGTGATCTGAAAGGTCTTTTCCAACCTAAATGATTCTGTGATTCTGTGATAATACAGGAAAACCTGTGACTGTGTGTTGCCCATTGTCACTGGTGTTACTTAAATTCCACATGGGGAACATACTTATTTTATAATGTGAAAAGGAAATACGTTCTGTAGGGGGGTGTGCACATTTACCCTCCAGAAGTACACAAGGAAACATTTTCAACTTAATAGCAAAAATCTCCAATTATGAAGTACCTTAGTTTTCATTGTGAATGTAATTGTCTCTCTGGGATTTTGTCTTAAATATTCTTTGTCTTCTCTGTGGGTGTTTTTTTGACCGTGTGAGTTCCATTTTCTTATGCATTCTGGTTTGGCTTGTTTCAGCCCCTGCCAGCTTCCTGTTGTTCAGCCAGAAATCTGCAATCAGCCGGATGATACCAGATGATCAGCAAAGTCCAGATATCATCCTGCCTATGCATGGTCTAAGGAATGTCAAGGCTATTGATTATGATCCCTTAGATAAATTGATCTACTGGGTGGATGGACGTCAGAATATTATAAAAAGAGCCAAAGATGATGGCACTCAGGCAAGTTTACATGGTGTATATAGTTCTGTGTCGGGTTTTTTGTGTGCTTTGTACTTTATGCTTGACTTTCCTCTTCCGTTCCCTGCACCAAGGAATCATCGGTTTAAACTTTACTCTTGCCAGCACTTATTCTTGTATATTCTATTTAGATGTGAAAATTACTGATGGCTTTTAGGATCGTGATTTTACTTTACAGACAAGGAAGTGTAATAGAATATAGTACTTCGTATGTATCTGAAACTATAAACCTTGAATTGCAATCTTTAGTTAAGGATGGGCACTGAAGTGAGGCAGACTCACTGTTTATACTCAGGACAGATAAATTGTGTTCTAAAATCAACTTTGTGCATGCCAATTGCGTGATAATATTGTCATCATTGTAAAGCTCTCTCAAAGTGAAAACTCTCAGCTATCCAAGCTGTAGTTAAACCCTGAGTGAAGGTAGAGTTGATTGCTGTTCCAGATAGGGATAGGCTTATCCACATGCTTAATTGAGTTGAGGACGTTATTCTTTTGCGCTAGTTATTCATACAGCAGCGGGAAGAAGTGTACTGTTCTTCCAGGCAATGTTAGGTGTTAACATAGCTTAACTCCCAGGTCAAGATAACAGGTTCTTTAAAAACTATGGTTTGAATAAGAATATGAAACGAAATGGAGAACGGGCAAGTTACATTTTTCTAGTTCTTGGGCAGTCGTATCTAAACAATGTGATATGACATCAATGGAAACGGACTGGTCTATCCATGCATCTAGGGACTCAGAGGTTTTACGGTTTCCTTTAAAGGAAGAGATGAGAATTTTATTTTTTGGCCATTTCTTTTAAGATTGGGAGGAGGTATGTTGGGATGAGCATCTAGCTGGGTTGTGGGTGAATTTTGAAGAAGTTTTGCTCTTGCTTTTTGGGATTATGCTAGGTGCTAATTACTGTAGTCTAGCTTCTCTTTGGTACTTGCTAGGTGCAAATTGCAATCGAGATTCATTTGCTCTGTGTTTTCCTCTACCTTGGTCACGCAGCTTTGAAGATGCAGATCTCCTGCAAATTTTCACTTTCCAATTTTCACTAGCTATATTTACTTAATTTTGCTAAATCGTGCTGTTTGCAGACGATACATATGAATTTCATACCTGGGTAATGTTACCTTTGATTTCAGGAAAAGAATGATGGCTTTTTATTTCTAGGGACGCTGTCAAGACAAAATAGGGGTAAAGCTTTATATAAAAGAAACAAGCCTGTATATCACTATGCAGAACTTGGAGGCTGAAAACCAAATTGTGGAAATATGACTTTCACAAGCAATGCTGTGTTGGGTAATTCATTTGACTTAAGCTGGGCACGGAATGGTGTCTTCAGTTTTCTTGACCCGTATGAACTTTCTCTAGTACTGTTTCGGTGTTTGCATTGCGAGCGCCGCATTAGGACGCTTAAGGAAACCACCGCTTTCCCCTCACCATTACCATGTCACCAGCAGCAGTCGCCTTTGAAGGCTGCTTTGATGTTGGGAGTCCTGCCAGCGGTATTACTATCCCAACGGCACTGGGATTGGCTGTACGCTGGTGGAGCCTGAGTAACGTTGAACAAACAACAGAAAGATTATTTTCCTTTAGGGATCTTTTTTTATATGCTCTAGTGCTCTTCATAGAAATAAAGTATTGAAGTCTATGTTAGTATTCAACATAGAGTTAAAAAGTGTAGTAAATAGTATGTTAGTTAGATTGGGAGGGGTTGAGGGTAACGATCCCAGGAACTTGGCAATAATGTCAAGTTTTGTAAGGTCCATCATAAAGACATGAGGGTGAAAGCAAGGTAATGCTGTTAGCATGGGTGTGAGGCAGAGCTGTAGCCATTTGACATGTAAGCAAACAGAACCAAGTTCCATTAAAAGATTTTAGTTTTTAAGAGAAGCCAGGACTTAAAGAAAATCAACATCTACTGCACTACAAATAATAAAGAGACTTTGGCAAGAGATAGAGATTTGTTCAGCTGACTGTAACAGTGCAGGTCTGGCCAGAAGGCTGCCTTCTTTCTTGCAATGTTTCATTCAAGGTTGTTCCATGCATAAACATTCACTATTGTTTTCTTCCATCTACTGCTAATTAATTCTACTTAATAGGAGGCCCCACAACTGCTTCCTGGGGAGTTCTGCATAATCTTACAGATTTTGTCCAGATGTTTTTCCTCTGTGGATTCACAGTTTGAATCAAATCTTTTTCTGTTAAGCTTCATCGCATTTCTAGTATTTGTTGTTTCCTTGTGGGTGGTTTTAGGTGTTTCTGGACCGTCAGGTGGGTAAACCATGCTTTCTGTGCAATCAGTGTCTTTCAATCAATAATCAGAATAATTACTGGAAATTGTTCCCCATTCGATGTCTTGCAGCCTTTCACTGTCATGAGTACTCCAAACCAAAGCCAGAACCCAGAGAAGCAGCCACACGACCTCAGCATCGATATATACAGCCATACCTTGTACTGGACCTGTGAGGCCACAAATTCAGTCAATGTCCACAGGCTGAACGGCGAGTCAATTGGGATGGTGCTGCGAGGGGATCACGACAAGCCCAGAGCCATTGTAGTGAACGCAGAGCGAGGGTGAGATTCCTTCCTGTACTTTGTACAGAGCACTCTGGGGATGTATGTCGGCTGTGCGTGTGAACCTTGTGTTGCATCTGTATATTTTAAAAAGGAGAATTTTTGCATATTTAATTGTTCAGGATGTAGGTGACTGCTTGTCCGATTCTGGCTTTTAAAGGTATCCAGCATTCTCTTCTTGTTCTCTCCTTTCCTGCCTCTTCTGTGCACCTCGAATCCTGTGTTCAGTTTTGGGCCCCTCACTCCAAGAAGGACATTGAGGTGCTGGAGCGTGTCCAGAGAAGGGTGACGGAGCTGGTGAGGGGTCTGGAGCACAAGTGTGATGAGGAGCGGCTGAGGGAGCTGGGGTTGTTCAGTCTGGAGAAGAGGAGGCTGAGGGGAGACCTCATCGCTCTCTACAACTACCTGGAAGGGGGTTGTGGTGAGGTGGGTGCTGGTCTCTTCTCCCAAGTGACAAGTGATAGGACAAGAGGAAATGGCCTCAAGTTGCGCCAGGGGAGGTTTAGGCTGGATATTAGGAAAAATTTCTTCCCTGAGAGAGTGGTGAAGCACTGGAAGAGGCTGCCCAGGGAGGTGGTGGAGTCACCATCCCTGGAGGTGTTGAAGGAAGGTGTAGTCGTGGCACTGTGGGACATGGTTGAGTGGACATGGTGGGGTTGGGTTGATGGTTGGACTTGATGATCTCACAGGTCTTTTCCAACCTTAATGACTCTGTGATTCTTCTGTGATTCTGCTGTGCTGACTTGGAGGTTCACACAGCCATGGGGTTGGTTATAGGGAGGAACTAACCCAGGTGGGGAAAGCAAAGCCAAACCACCTTACCCTGTTCGCTGCGTGAGTGCACAGCCCTGCCACCTGATAGGAGAAACAGGAGAGTTTATACCGTGTTTATGTCTGCTGGGGATCTGGCTCATAAGTGTAATGGTATAAAGTTGAACAAACCCTTTATGTTCTATACATTTTAAAGTTAATTCTGCCTTGACATGTATCTCAAAAACTTCTGAAATGAATTAAAAGAGGTAGGATGCATTACAGTGATTTCCCACAGGATGAAAATATGTTGTTTTGCTGCAAAGCAGTTTTGGTTAGATTCAGCAGACTCCATCCCCAGGTGGTTAGTAGCTTCATTCTTAGAGGTCAAAGATGGTCCTTTACTGTTCTCTTTAATAAGTTAGATGCTTAAATCCTAATTTACTACTAAGTGGCTTACCATGTGCTTCACAGATGTTGAATGGCAGTAATTTGTAACTGGGGATACAGTAGTACCCAGAGACGCTATCTGGAGCATCTATAGGATTGGTATTTTGTACAATACTCAGTGTACTCTGCACAGCTCAAAAGCTGGTGTGGGGAGAGGGGGATTAGAGGAAAGATTCTAATCTTAGTGGGACCAAGTCACTTGGATATAGTTTGTATTTATAAAAGCTTATCTGCTTTATCCATTAAAACGGGAGTTTGGGTTTGCTGATCTCTAAAACTCTCAACTTTTCTAGTCAGGTTTTCAAATGATTTAAAGATAAATCTGTTTTGAAATTCAAGGAGGAAAAGATGGAGGAGAGACTATGCTGAACACTGTGACTACCTCTGAGAGCTGAATGAGTGATCTGTGTACTGAACAACTTCTGCCTTAGTTCCAGAAGTCCTTCCCTCCACCTCTCCCTTGGCTGCACGTTCTGACTGCTGCCTCTTCTCCTTGTGCCATCACGAAAGGCTACGCAGCGATGCAGCCCACTGTATTAGGGAGTTTGCCCATGTTATCCACGACTGCAAAAATAGTGGACTTTTCCCTGGGGGAGTTCTCAGTTCATCACATGGGTGCACAAGGCCTTTTTTCCCTATGCAGGGGGAGGGCAAAGACTGCTTCTGTTTGCAGCTGAACTGGCTTAGGCAGATACAAAGAATTCATGGAATTAAGACATCAGGAACATGCCATCCTCAGTTGTTCTTCCTTCTGTGATCTTTGCTCCTTTCAAGTTTGGTAGGAACTTCTACTTGTTGAGAAGGAAGGCAACCCAGAAGGAGAGGAGGTGACAGTTAATGTTTTTTGTCAGAAAGAGCTGCTGGGCTTTGATTCACAGATGGGGACAGCTTTACCCAAGGATGGTTGCAGAAAATCCGTGCCAGTCTCTTACAACCCCCAGCTCCACGGCAGGAACAGTGCTAGCAGCGCTGAGTGCTGAGGCATTTTACAGCCTGGTGTATTAAGGCCAAATGCTATTGATTTCAGGCTATCTCCATCTGCCAGTTAGCAAATGTTTGGGGTTCTGCAGCTGACAGGTCTGGATCTTTGCAGACGGGAGCAACACCCACCTCAGTCATCCCTGTGTAAACCGTTCCCACTTACAACGTGAGTTGTAACGGGCAAAGGTGAGTTGCCTCCCTTCTGAAGCTCTCAGTTAAGCAGCTGGTGTCTGTGTTCTCAGGTACATGTACTTCACCAACATGCAAGAGCGAGCTCCCAAGATTGAGCGTGCAGCCCTTGATGGCACAGAGAGAGAAGTGCTTTTTACAACTGGCTTGATCCGACCGGTAGCACTGGTGATTGACAACAAACTTGGAAAGCTTTTCTGGGTGGATGCAGATCTGAAGCGCATCGAAAGCTGTGACTTGTCAGGTATGTGGTATGCGGTTAAACATTTGGAGCGGAGTGTGTGTATGTGTAGGACATCATTCCCTCTTTGATGCTGACCCCAGTAACTTCTATCTCCACTGTTGCCAGTTCTGTGTAGGCAGTCACAGATAACAATTGCCGGAGGGCTCCCATCTTTGATGTGACTGGAATAAACATGTCTGTAATGATTGCCACCCTCCAAGACAGCCATTTGACTTTTGATATGTTCTGAAAGCAACTCTTGCAAGGTCAGATTTAAATAGGCGTTGCCAGTCATGGAACCCCTAAATCACCTCCCCCGTGCCCTTTTTTTTTCCTTATGGTCTGAAAACTTTGCATAACTCTTCAGTTTTTCTTGCCCTGGAGTTTACAGCTTAGTAAGTCAAGGTAGCTTGAAAAACAAACAGAAGGAAGGAGAATGGCTTTTTAATAAGGTGGATGATAAGGCAGCTCATCTGGAATACCAGTATGGCAAAACAGCGGAGAGATGTCAACTCACTGCAGTTTTACCATACTAGTAAAATAAGGCATTACTCCATGTCCATAGCAATAGCACCACATAGATCTTAGAGAGCAGTGTTCGTCATTGACTTTTAAAAGCACTTGATAGTGCTGAAGAAGTGGAGAAATGGGCTCGCTCATCTGGTGAGCAGTATAGCACAGAGGATCTGATGGCCCTACTTTCTGGCTCATCACTTGTTCTCTCGTCATCATCCATGTATCAAGAAATGAAACTCCTAAAGGAAGTGCAGAGAAGTGAACTGGTGTGAGACAGTAGAAGCTGGGCAGTTCTAGTGATTGGCATCTGCCATAAAAGGCTGTTTCTCCAATTTTTGGTGACTCTTCTCTTCTTACCACGTAGTCACATCCTTCCCTTGTGTTATAGTGAGGCAATGAACTAAAACAGGAGAAAACCTGATCACTTTTTTACAAGGATAGTTCACTTTTGAGCACCTAAAACTGACTGAAGGTCAGGCTCGGGTCTCTTCTACCAGAGAGGGGATAAAAACATGAAGCTGGAGCTGGGAAGGTAAAGCAGCCCATGTCTTTCATCAGTTATCTAACTGGATGGGGGGTATTGTCGAACTGCCTTTGTAGCCACAAAATATCCAATCTGGGATAGGCATCAGAGAACCTACAAAAATCTGTAGGAGAAGAGAAAATAGGAGGGAGACAAGACTTGCCCTATGAAACAACCCATGTTTGAGAAGAAAAGGTTGGCAGAGTGGGATGCATAACACAAAATACGTCGGAGATACTGAGAGGGTTTTGTCTAGTGATGAGGTTGTAGAGAGGTGGGTGCTAATCTCTTCTCCCAAGTGACAAGCGATAGGACAAGAGGAAATGGCCTCAAGTTGTGCCAGGGGAGGTTTAGACTGGATATTGGGAAAAACTTCTTCACTGAAAGGGTTGTCAGGCAGTGGAACAGGCTGCCCAAGGAGGTGGTGGAGTCACCAATACCATCACCATCATCATGGAGGTATTTAAAAGACGTGTGGATGAGGTGCTTAGGGACATGGTTTAGTGGTGGACTTGGCAGGGTTAGGGTAACGGTTGGACTTGATGATCTTAAAGGTCTTTTCCAACCTAAATGATTCTATGATGCTATGAAAGGAGAAGTGCTGCAGGAGGAAATCCAAAAGTAAAAGGACAAGACAGAAAAGCAGCATATCATGCAGGTATTGTGGCTGAAGTGGTATTCACAAACACAAGAGAGAGAGAAGAGGCACCAAAGAAGATTCTGTGGAAATCGTATGGTTTGGGAGAGGGGGAATGTACCAGGGAGAAGTTAATGAATTGAGAAGGGAGGATGGGATCAATAACTAGTGCTGCTACTGATAAAAAAGTGGCCCCCATGTAATAGGAAGCGGTATTACGTAATGAAGCTGTAGCATACAGGGGACCTAGCTATGCCTAGGTCTTCTACTTGCATGTACATAAGCGTCCTTTTTTCCCCTTGGATCTGGCACGCGTCCGAGGTTGAGTCACAGCTAGCAGATGGGGGCGGGCAGGGGCAGGTCCTTCTTGCTTGTCATGTTACAGGTTGGAAGATGGACTGTGTCCTTGCATAGTACAGCACAAAATGCAGAGGAGTCTGTTTATTTTTGTTTTAGATCTAAGTCTTGAATGAGTAAGACCTGACAATAGGACTTAGGTAAACTGATCTATGAATAAATCAGCAGCTAGGCCATCACGTGCTGGTAGTGGTATCCTGTGATTGCAGCTTCCTTTGTATGTGTTCTTCCTTTCCGTGACATTAAAACTCCACGTAAGCCTACGTTTGCGTACTGGATATATATTTTAATCCAGTTTTTTGGATCTTTTTACAGGGAAAACTAAACTTTCTCTGGTTAACATTGAACCAAAGCTTTTAGTGCACACTTACTTGATGGGGTCACAGCTAAAGAATCAAACCCTATAGGTAAGATAAAAGCAGGGGAAAGCTATAGGGTTAAAGGAAAACAATGTTTATTAGCTAGAGGATATGTATCATGTAGCCAGAAAACGATGGTTGTATTTGATCCACCTGAGCACACTGAGCCGTTGATTTTTTAAATGAGTTAACAGCATATTTTCATTTTTAAATATTTTTCAGTCTTGCATCACAACTTCAGAAGAAATTTGACAGCCAAAGTTATGTTGGCTTCAATTAGTTCCTTGAAAAAGTATTTTCTGAGCAAAACACTTTAAAATAGGCATATATTAGCAAAAGGATTTTAGTGTAAACTGAGGCTGCTGAATAAATTGGACCGAAATTGGGTATAGCAACCTTCATGCCAATAGACTGGTCTAGACAACCTTATTCCCTTGTAGGCTTGGGGAGGTGACACGGTTATGGAGGATTCTGAAGCTTGCGCTACACCCTGATTCACATCATCCTGCTAAATCATGGAATAACCTCAGATGCCCAATGCTCAACTTTCAGAGAGGGATGAAAGAACTATAAACCTGTCTAACAGTTTTCTGTACGAGGTTCTTGAATTTTTCAGTTGGAGTTGTTAATGCTTTTTAGACATTCATAAACCATTTGCAAATAACTTGTATGCCACGCCAGTCAATTAAAAAGTTGTGGTTTATATCATTGTTGAAGTGACTGGAAAAGCTATAAAATTGCTGCAGTGAAAACATGCTTTGTTTCCAATTAGACTTTGAACAGAGGAATTGTGTGTCCTTCCAGCTTAATGTTCTTTACATTTAACTATTGATTTCCACCTTGAAAAGACTACACATCTGTTTCATTCTGGGAATCAAAGTATTTAATTACGGTGGAAATTCAACTCTTTTTTACTTGTAACATGTTTTCTCTTCTTTTTTCTAACCACATCTGTTGGAAATATCCTTTTACTTATTCAGATCGAGTTTTTCATTTTGATCATTCTTCTAAACAACAATTTAATGGTGTCACCCAGTGCTATAGGTGCCCTTTGCCTCTCCTCTTAAAATGATTCGTTAATGATTTGGACTGTCATTTACTCAAGATCAAATCCAATGTAATTATAGTACAGATTAATCACCTTGTCCAGCGCTATCTCCAGCAGCTTCCCAAATCACCGATGTTCAGCTTTTTGCAGATGAGGGAGAAAAAAGATGATGCTTGTGTACACCCCCAAACCGCGTTAAATGTAGCCTGGTTTCAGCCTGGATTTGGGAGACTCTTCCAACAGGCTAGGATTCGAGCAGGACTGCTAACTTGCACGTGCCACCTGACACCTCACGTATTGATGATTTCAGGATGCCCTCAGAAGATCCTTCAGGAAACCAGCTTACCTTTTATTTCTAAATGGATGAGCAATTTAGCACTTAAAAAATCATGAAGGCAGGAGTTTTCTTTGTTTCGAGTTGAAATGAGGCTTTCCTATTCTTGCGGTATCTTGAATGCAGCTGAAAATTGTGCTTTTGGGTCAAAATGTGAGGCTTAGTCTGGCAAAAGGACAGTCGTCCTTGAAAATCCAATGACAGTGAAGTTCATAGGAGCTGAGGGTGCTCAGCAGGTTGCAGGGCAAATGAACAAAGCGCCCTGTGCTTTGTTCACTGAGAACCTCCTTCTGTCAAAATGTTTCCCAGCATTTCTAAATTTTAAGACCTGTTTAGGCAAAGACAAAGACCATCTCAGGAACTGCACTGCTAGAGAGTGGTGGGTACTAAGGGTCAGGTTGAGTGCCCATTTCGCGATATTAGTGCAGGTGCATCTATTCTGTTCTTTTACTCTTTCCAAGAGTAAAATCCGCTGGTACCTTGGAAGTGCGTACAATAATAGACACGTCAGATTACAGCCATGACCGTACTGTCGCGTACAGTTCATGCACGTTTCTTCTGAAAATGAATGAAACAAAGATGTCTTCCTCATTGGTTTGGAAACAAAAGAAATTCGGTGCTAAAGAACTGAAACCCCGGTTGCAAGTCCAAGGATTTCTGATCTCTCTACAACTAAATATGATTTGAATGCATGCTGTTTGTCATGATGGTCAAGCAAGAGTCATTGTAGGCGGTAATTTTATGTGCAAAACTAATAGAATCTGTAGTTGAAATAAATGTTGCATTCTTATGCTTGGCTGAACTCTACATAACTTATGCAGCAAATTAGTTGACTCCACTGCTCATAGCATTTTTATTATGTATCCAGATTCTATAATCTCATTTTGTGTAGATATTCAAAACTTTTCTTTTTTAAATGCAAGCAGACCTAAGGTCTTTATACCAAAATGAAATACGAGAGCAGAAGAAGCACCAAGTTACGATTTTCTTTTGATTCCTCATTTTTAAAATCAAATATATCCAGTCTACATAGGCATACACAGCCTCAAAATGGTTTCTGTGAATTAATAGAATAATTTGGAATCTCTTGTTCACCCTAGACAAGCATAACAAAAGCAACAATTAAACTCCACTAAGTGCAGGGCAGCACACAGTAGAAGACTGCAAGCAATTCAAGTTAAAAGCAGTCATAAATGCGTTTTTACTTCACCTGATTTTTACACATTGGCTGAGAGCAGATTTTTGCACGTTTCTGTAGAGCAGAAAACCTGAGCATTTGATAGCGTTCCTGTTTAAAAGCATACTGAGTTACTTGGAGTTGGGGTTTTCGGGTTGTTTACTGAAGAAAAAAGAGAAGGTGAAGAAAGAACTGTGGCTGTTAGAATACGAGCTTTTCTTTCGCCGTTGTATCTCTCTGATAGAGCATGTGACAGGGTTTGTGTACTTGCCTCTTGCTTTGCACGCCGAATGTGTTTCATTTGAGTAATGGCAGTGAAGCTAAGTGGTTGTATTTCACTCCTGCTTGTAGATTCCGACAAAGCCGACTGCTCGGTGTGTGAAGGTATTGTAAAAATTTTGGCCCAAGAGCTGCGTCTGTATCGGTGACACAGGCTAGAAGCCCCCCTAGAAGGGACTGCACACAGTTACATGTAACGGAGCGTGTCAACGTGAGGCTGATCACGGCTGGCTGACCGGCTGATGAGCTGTGTTTCGTATTGTATCTGCTTGCCGTCATGCCATGGCAGCTGGTTGCATTTACCTGAGATGAGGCTGAACAAGCAGAGCCTTGGTCTGCATAGACAAATGAAGCCGATAACCTTATTACAGCTAACTATTTTTGGGGTTTCATTTGGTTTTGGTTGGGTCTTCTTTTTTTTTTTAAGAAATGAGTTAAAAGTCGACTGGTGTAAAACTACTCTTCGTTTTTGTTGATCTCAGGTGCTAACCGCGTGACCCTGGAGGACTCCAACATCCTTCAGCCGATGGGACTCACTGTGCTGGGGAATCACTTGTATTGGATTGATCGTCAGCAGCAGATGATTGAGAGAGTGGAGAAAATGAACGGGTACAAAAGGACTAGAATTCAAGGCCGAATTGCACACTTAACAGGCATTCATGCTGTGGAAGAGCTTGATATGGAGGAATTCTGTGAGTTTATTTCAACAGCTGATGTCTCTCACTCTTGGTCACTGTCTCTCAAAGTCCTCATCCAGTTGCATAGTGTAATAACGTTGCGCAGTTGGCTTCAAGTAAGCCATGGAGTGCTTTCAACTTGGCCAGTCGGATACCAGAAGAGGAGGAGAAACAAGTTCCTCATTCTTGTCCAGAGGAGTATTTCTGCCGAGCTAGAATATGTGATTTCATGGCACTTAGTTACCCGCTTTGTACAAGCTCACATGAAATTGAATTCACTTTAAAAGCTACTTATAGTTATGGCTGTTATTTTTTTAAGTACGACCAAGTAATAAGACTTGGAAAAACCTTTAAAAGAAAGAAAAGGATTGTCCTTGCCTTTTCTCCAGGGGTTTCAGACCCCTGTGTAAAGCATGACTAGTTTGACTCAGCACGATCGATGATGTAAAAGCCTCCAGTGAGGGAGGGAGAAGGGGCAGGAAACTCCTGCAATGACTTATTGTGGACGACCTACAGCTCCTCCTGCTTAACAGGAATATAAAAGAGAATATAAAAGCACAAACAAGATGTGGGAAACAGAGGGCTGATGACAGTCGCCTCTTTAAACTTCGTTGCCTGTGATGAGTTGTCTTATATAGAGAGGGTGCATTTGTATATAGTGCTTTAATTTTCAGAAGAAATGATTGCACTTCGCAACCCTCTGTGCCACGGTTCTGTGATAGCTGAAAGTATTTTCAAACTTGCCTATGTGGATAAGCTGTTACAAATAAGGTAGCGTAAGTATTTAAACTGCAGTAGATTCTATGTGCTAATTTACATCCAGATGATCTTTTTTCTTTCGCAATACCCAGTTTTTCTCCTTCTGTGCCATTTCTCCTATTTTTAGTGTATTTCAAGGCTAATACTGAATGATGCAAAAAGCATTTTTTCTTTAATTCTCAGCACTGTTAAAAAAAAGATTATATCCCATGTGTTTATTAAAAATGTTTATTTTTTTATGGCAAGAGTACTGTTTCTTCTAAGCCACACTAAATCACCTTTTGCAGCTGAAAACTGTCTTACATAGGCGACTTCTGTTACAACAGGGGAGTAAAAATACATATGCACATGTGTGCGCGCCCACACAAATATACACGCACGCGCTTTTTCTGCTAGCGACCGACGCTTCAAACAGTAGTGTCTCCAACACCGTATTAAATTAACGAATTTGTTAAAGGTGAAAGCAGGTTGCTGAGAAGCCTGAACAGATGGAAAACAACTTTGGCGTAGAAATTATGATATCCATACCGTTTCTTCCCTGTGGAAATTCTTGGTCCTGACTGGTAGTAAAGAACGCACTGTTCAGCAGCATCACGGATAAGCCAGGCTGTAGCCCCACAGATCGCTCCAGCAGATGCTCAGCTGTCAGCTCGAATAAGCAGGCGGGAGACTGGGTTTCTTCTGGCTCTGTTGGGCTGGGTCCTCAGACAGTGAACCTCACTCTGTGCCTGGTTCTTGTCCACCTAATGTTCATTTAGAGTGATTCTATTAGGAGCTCTCGGGTACTCAGTGCTTCTGGGTAACCGATTTGGGAACACAACCGTGTAGCTTTCCTATCTTTAAAAAAAAAATAAAGACTCAACCGTGTGTGCTTATATTGCAGTTTTGTGAGTAGCATGGAAGTGGAGGGGTTAGCTATTAAGAGCTCTTTAAGATTAAAGGAGAATTCCTGGGGGTTTTGGGGGTTGCCATTCTGCAGTGACATACGTTAATTCTTGATGCCTGGCTACCCTGGACATGCAGGTGGGGTGTCTAGGTACGCTGTAAATGCATCCTTCTCAAATCTACCTTCTCAGTCCTCTTCACCTGAGCTCCCAAATTCTTTTTAGAAGTCCTTTAAAGGTCTCCATATCACTGTGACTGGGAGAAATGTAATCCTCATGAAGCAGTAAATCAGCTTTTGAGCACTGAGCTGAAAATTCCTGCATTTATCTTCCTATTAATTTGTAGTGAAATCTTGGTTACTCAAACACAAGTGGTTTGCGAGTGGTTTTCTGAGTTTGCCCTAGCTAGGTGTAGTTACGATTTCTTTTATGCTGTCTAATATTCTTTTCTGTGTGTTTCTCCAGCTGTGCATCCATGCTCCCGTAACAATGGAGGGTGTTCGCACATCTGCATTGCCAAAGGGGATGGGACGCCAAGATGTTCATGCCCCGAGCACCTTGTGCTTCTACAGAACCTCTTAACATGTGGAGGTAAGTTATGTTTAACAGTACTGCTAAGCAGTTTACATCAAAAATGGTCACTGAGGTTGCATTCCAATCCAAAATGTGGATTTACACACTAGTGTTTTCCTACACGTGGTGTGTTGCATCATGTGTTAAATTGACCTTTGATTCTTCTACCAGCTGTTTTCTGCTTCACTTTTTGGACGTACGTGACTTTTCATTGTGAGCAGAATATTTTGACCTTAAATACTCGTATCTTCTACTGAGATGTTTATAGTTGTTTAAATGTATAATTGTTAAAGCACAGGTTTGTGCTTTAAACAAATGGTTGTAAGATGAGGTTGCATCAACCCGTGATGACCTAGCAGCAGAAATTGTGCATATGATTCCCACAGCTTGATACTCCAGTCTTTCAAATTAATTTGGCCTCATAACATAATACATTGTACTGTCTAGCTATGAAATGTAGGCCAAAAGCTCCATTGCAGTCCTTTTTAATTAAGGTAGCTCTCCGCTTTTCACACGGTAGACCTCTCCTTTAGACTTCCCTTTCACAATCCTAGGATTTTTGAAAATTGTTACGTGACACTTGCAGAGGGGATTAAAAACAAAACAAAAAAAACAGTTTGTTTTTGGGAGGCATCGTAGCTTATATCGTTTGGCTCTGTTGGTCCTCTTGACTTCTTTTTATGTATTAATTTTGCTGTGAATTTCATATTCTGGCTGAACTCTGACCTCCCATGGGACAGTCATTTCCATTATAGACTGTTTTCTTTCCCATGACCACAACACGCTATGTGGTTTTAGAGTAGTGGTGGTTACATCTGTGGGGGTGGGACACGGACGGACAGAAATCAATCTACTTATATTTCTTGCTCTACTGTCGTTGCACAACATGGCCAATGAGAGATTCTTACATCCCACTCCTTTGTTACCTTCAGCTATAAATCTGAAAATTAAGGGGCCTGCATTTCAGCGTCTGGTTTTTTATTCTAATCCTTCACTAAGCATGCAACAACTTTTTAACCTATCTTGTCTGCCGTAGTAGAAGCCAATAGCCAGTATTTCAAAATAGATCAATAGCTATTTTGACTGGAGAACGTTTGTCCATGTAGCCTTAAGAATGCTCTTGACAAGTTTTTAAATGCAAGCTTGTGCCTGCCAAGTGCAACCATAATGCAACATGTGGCTCTAACTGCAGAAGTAGGAATCTGTCTGTTGAATTATCTAAATAGCACACTCATACCAAATTTAATTCAAGAATTATCTTGATGTGTGTATCTGGCATCTTTATCTTACCTACAGCTGTCAGGTCACTGGCTCATTTGTAATTCTCATATTGCTACACCAAATAATCATAAATCAGAAACTTAAAAATCAAAATTTTCAAAGATCCCTTGCATTTAGATTTTTATTTGCATTTTGTTTTTCAAGCTCTTGATTATACTTGAGTCTCGTTCTTGAACATTTCTCCCTAATGAAGGAAGGACAGCAGCACTTTAAAAACGGTTTGTATGTCATTGCATAGCTCTAGGATCTGTAACCACCCTCAGGAGAAAAAACACTCGTACAAAAGTCTCCTCATTGGTTACAACTGAGCGGCTTTCCTTATGCTGGATTCTTTGTGAAGTCCATTCCTGAGCCTGAATGTTAATAAAAGCTCACTGGGCTTCCAGAGGAGTGTTACCATCCAGTTACACCTCCAGCTTGCTCAGTATTGTTGTCATAGACAGGGTATGATGTGGTACTCTGTTAACCCAAGTGGTAAAGCATCTACTTGGAGCATTAGCTGGCAACAGCAGCTGTGGGGACTAGTGACTGCCTCTGTTAACTGATTTAATCACGTCACAGGGATTTGGCTCAGCAACTTTTGAAATCGGTGGAAACGCATCTGTTTGCTGCAGCGGTGTTTTGAGATGCCCCCTTGATTTTGAGCATAACTGCTACCGATAACAACTGAAGGGACTTAGACGTTGGCTGATTCTTTCATTGATACTAACGGTGAAAAAGTGCGTGCTAATTTGCTGTGTGTAAGAATTAGGAGCATTTTTTACAATAGATTCTTGACCTGGATTGTCTTTGTCTTTTGACATTCTGAAGAAAGCAACCATGAATGCCCTATTACAGCCTAATTGTTGCATCTCTACATGACGCTGTAGCTGCTGCTTAATGCTATCCGTGCGTGCTTGTAAGTTGAGCAACAGTATGAATTTGGAATGGATTGATGCCAGGACCTTGGGGTCCATGAAAAGTCAAATTTGAAGGAAGTCCCAGCTTTCTTAGGTCCAACAAACATAAAAATGGCTGTGCACAAGGTCCAGCGTTCTGTCTCTGACCGTACTGAAAGAATGTGAGATCAGGGCAGGCCGACAGCGCTCCTCAGACTGCTCTCTGAACCTCCACTGACCTGCAGCCCGGAGACTTTCCAGCAGGAGGACTTAGCTTAATGTTTAACAAGCCTTTACAGATATTTTTTCTGCATTCATATTTTTCAATTCCTATCTGACTCGGAAATTTGTTTGTGGAGAAACCACTGGAAAAATAGAGAAACAGATATTGTACAAGCAGATGTTATATGTTTTACGTGTATTCATTGCCAATTAACCCAATGTGCCAGGTTTTTTATGAAGAATTGTTCCAGGCTAGTATAATTGCAGGGATTAGAATTGTGTAGAATGTGGTTTGCAATCAGAAATTGAGTAGACATTTGAATTTATGTGTATAAGCGTGTCTTCCAAAAGGTGGCTGTTAGAGCCAAAGTAAGTATTTGTAGTTCCTGTCCTTAGTTCAGTGCTTGCCTGCTAGAGCAAGTTTCTTCAATCAGCGTGCATCCAGGTTTTGTTATGAAGTTGGCAAAATTTCATTCCCTATGCAAAATCATGTTTTCCTCTTTGCTGAAATCTTAATATTGTCACAGAAGAACTTCAGTCCAGGCATAAGTGTGTTTTTCTTGAAAAAGTCCATCACGTTTTTACTCTGTTGTAAGGGCTAAAATTGAATGTACAAATGTGATTTGTTGGCTCTTTCTCCAGAACCTCCAACTTGTTCCCCAGACCAGTTTACCTGTGCAACTGGAGAGATTGACTGTATCCCAATGGCATGGCGATGTGACGGATTTCCAGAGTGTGATGACCAGAGTGATGAAGATAGTTGCCCCATATGCTCTTCATCCCAGTTCCAGTGTGAGAAAGGACAGTGTATCAATGCACACTTGCGGTGTAACGGAGAAATTGACTGCCAAGATAAATCTGATGAAGCGGATTGTGATAGTAAGATTAATTTTCCTGAACTCATGGTTCTAACATAAGCATCCATTTGGGATTCTAACTGTTCTTGATATATATAGATATATAGAGAGATATGTATGTGTATATATATGATTTTTAGTTTCAAACAGGGAAAAACAGCCTTAACCATAAGCCTAAGCTATCCACTGATTCTGTTTCTCTTTCCCTCTTTCTCATTCTGTTGCTCAAATTAAAATTCTCTGTAGCTACATAAATTGCTGACCATGTAACTATAGATATGGGGGGGTGCTGGGGAGAGTATGTTTAATCCACATTCAGAATGAAAACAGGAAAGAAACTGGCAGAACTTTCCACGTGCTTTTTTTTCCTGCATAATTACCATTTTGACTTGCACTGTTTCCACGGTGTCCACTTCACCTTGGCACAGTGGTCACTGCAAGGTGCCACAGGGATGAAGAGATGGACTTAATCCTGTGGCTGAATTGGCTGTTCTGAGAGTTCACTCTTAGCAAACTGATGTTTATAAGCCTGGATGTATCTTTCTATGAGAAATCCGTGGAACGACGTCCAAGGAACTCTTGCTGTGGCAGCTGCTTTGTATGCAGTCACCCATAGGGTCTGGCTCCAAGAGAGAAGCATGGATGGCTGCATTTGCATCATCCTTTGGTTGACAGGAAAACTTGCATATTCTGTGTCTAGTAACAAGGCATGGTTGAAACAGACAGGCGACTATCAGCTGGCACCATGGCTTCTTATGGCTGTACAAAATCCCAGTAGCGTGGCTTTTGCCCTGTGAAGCCTCCAGACCCTTGGCTCTACCCGCTCAGTGGCTAACCATTGTCACTGGGCCAGCGGAATAGATTTTTGTGGACATTCCCATGAGCAATTTTGTGGATTTGCAATGTCTTCTGTAACTCTGAGCCTGGGCACCAGAACACCAGTACCTTCTTTGCAAACAAGAAGAGGATCAGCCATGTCCAAGTTCCTGTCTTTCTTACGGGAGGTGGTGCTCACTACCTGTACTGCTTCATCAAGAGGCTCTGCTTTGTCCACCGTGGAGCCCATATGCAGTGTAACGGTGCCCCACACCCAGGGTCAAACTGGAATGTGCATTTGGTCATCTCCCTGTGAAATGGTGGGCACTGCTAAGCAAACTTAATGCCAATGTTCCTGGCACCATATGAACTGTAAGCGCCTGCCTTGCCCTGCACAGCCCCTTTGAGGCCACAGATGAGCCTTACCATCTGGTCTAGAATAGTTGAAGACGCGTTTCTTCAGCAGTTGAACGCTCAGCGGTTGTACGCCTAGTCCTCTGCAAGCACTTGGGCCACCCAAAACTAGACTTTTGTCCAGGATGCTGCCTGACACTTCCCTAGAAGGGCTATGAACATACTCAGAGTCCAGGGTTAGACTGAGGGAGATGTGCCAGACGTGGCCCCAGGAATCTTTACAGGCCAAGGCCTGAGTGGATTCCTAAGAAAAATAAAACCGATAGGCCTTTCTCATCCCTTAGCGTGTGTCAGCCTGTAACCCCCTGTGTTTGGGGAAGGGAAGGTGGCATATAGTACATTCTTGTTCTTTATATGAGGTTTATTAAGGTGGTGAGGCTAACCAGGCTTAACAGAACTTTTCTACTATACTTCATGCATCAGAGAGGAATTGCCTTCTGGTCAGAGCAGTGATAATCCCTGCCTTTCCATAGGTCTGAGTTCAACGCCTTGATTCTATCAGAAGCCGCTTCTCCTGTCCCCTGGTTTCCCAAGGCATGCTTTTGGAGAGTTGAATCTGAAGCATTGGCACAGGGGTTGCAGACTATGACTGGAAGTAGCCAAAGAAACGTCCCTAGATATGTTCATCGTTCTTGTCCCACATCTTCAAGACTGTGGCTTTCATCTTCTTGAATTTATTGTGGCACTGCTAGCTCGTCCTCTCGTACCTAGTAGAAGTCACAAGGTTAACAGTCTCTTTGTACTGCAGCTGGATTACCATGCCACTGAAGCAACTTCATCTCCTGTACAATAGAGGTTCAGTGCTCCAAGTTGTCCATTGCTGGATCAAGAAGAAACAAGGAGTCCAACAAGGCAGGACAGCAACAGAAGATACGGCACATTAAGAAGGGGAAGGATATTAAGACAGAAGTCTTGATGGAAGACAAGGGAGCAGCAGGCAGTTGCGAGAATAAGGAGAGGGCTGGCAGTCGCTGGCAAATAGGAAGGTGCACACAGAACTTGGCCCTTCTCATAGTGCAAGAACCTAAGTGGTGTGGTGGGAGCTTTAGATGCTTTTAGAGCCTTCTAGCAACATGTGTGTGTTTTGTATGCACTGTAGGACCTTGTGGAACTGCATCCTATACTGGGGGCGTAACAGTCCAAATCAGGAGCTGATGCATTTGGAGCTTCTAGCTAAGTCTTTTTTCTCCATAGATAATTTAGTTCTCTTACACGAGAACTGCTCTGCAAACTGGACCACGGCAAAGTAAGTATGGCTGCTCAGGAGGTCCACTTCACAACACCACCAGTGCTGTGATCCAGAACATGAATGTGGATCTTTTCCTCCAGAAGAAAAGAACCTTTCTTCTTTTTGAGTTGAATAACCTGTACTGTGAACCTTCCAGGATTGCTGGTTACTCATAAGCCCTCATGAGACAGTCTCTTTACTGATCATTTAATATGCTTTGACTTGATGGAGATTCCCAAGTTAATTAACAAGTCCTTTTTGCTGAAACAGAGGCTTGTGAATATAGATAAGAAATTTAGCAGTTATTTAGCAAGGTTATATTATACAGGGCTACATAGGATAGTATAGACTATATAAGATTTTATAATATGCCAAGTTACTACATTTTGTTAACGTGTCAGGTGATCAGCTACACTTTGTTAGTTATTGTAAAAGATTGTTGCTGATTTGATCCCAGTTTTGCCTCAAGAGGACTGATTTGACAAAGGATGGGGAATTACTGGGATCAGAATTTTATTTTAGCCCCGCTGAGTAGGATGTATAACAACGAGAAGGAAGAATCAGAGAAATGCAGACTTGCGTTTTACCCACAGCTAAGCAGGTGTTCTGGTGCCTACCTGGTCATAACATAAAATGCACTGTGGCTTCATGTCTCACTTCTTTTGGTTTTCTTCAGATGCTCAAATGCTCCCATGTAAGTAGTACTTAATATTTTCTTTCTTTCCATGCAGCAATTTGTCTACCCAATCAATTCCGATGTGCAAGCGGCCAGTGCATCCTCCTGAAGCAACAGTGTGACTCCTTTCCAGATTGCATTGATGGTTCTGATGAGCTTATGTGTGGTGAGACGTCTTTCCTTGAGATTCAAGTGCTGTGTTCAGGCCTAATGTCCTACACCCCTATGCAGAGCCCCCCTGTCTTTGCATAGTAATATTCTTTCAGGGAAGCTGGGTGAATCTTGGCCAAATAACTCTCACAGTTGTATCTGGCTGCTAAATACAGTTGTGCTCTTCCATTGGTCTGTGCGGCAAAAGAGCGTGAGCTTGCAGCATGGTCTAGCAAGTCTGTAATGCTGTTATTCCAGGTAATGCAGGAACAGCAGTAGTGAAGATGAACTGAAATCCCAATGTTACTTCAAGCTAGTTCTAAAATCATTGAATCACAGAATCATTTAGGTTGGAAAAGACCTTTAAGATCATCAAGTCCAACCGTTACCCTAACCCTGCCAAGTCCACCACTAAACCATGTCCCTAAGTGCCTCATCCAAACGTCTTTTAAATACCTCCATGGTGATGGTGATGGTATTGGTGACTCCACCACCTCCCTGGGCAGCCTGTTCCAATGTTTCACTACTCTCTCAGTAAAGAACTTTTTCCTAATATCCAGCCTGAACCTCCCCTGGCGCAACTTGAGGCCATTTCCTCTTGTCCTATCACTTGTCACTTGGGAGAAGAGACCAACACCCACCTCACCACAACCCCCTTTCAGGTAGTTGCAGAGAGCGATGAGGTCTCCCCTCAGCCTCCTCTTCTCCAGACTGAACAACCCCAGCTCCCTCAGCCGCTCCTCATCAGACTTGTGCTCCAGACCCCTCACCAGCTCCGTCGCCCTTCTCTGGACACGCTCCAGCACCTCAATGTCCTTCTTGGAGTGAGGGGCCCAAAACTGAACGCAGGATTCGAGGTGCGGCCTCACCAGTGCTGAGTACCCGGGGGGTACAATGCTGCCTTGTTTAGATGGGCCTTCAGATCTATACCCGGGGGACCTGATCCTACTGTCCCCAGTACCTTGGAACTTGCAAAGCTGCTGCTAAGCTCGGGGTGGCTTTTAAAAATGTGCAGCCCTATCCAATGCAATTATATGGTCAAGCTGTAGGCTAATTACGTGGATGAACTAGCATGCAATGAGCACGTATCCACAATGCTTGTTCCCACAAGCTGGTCTCTTAAAGTGCAGATAGGAAAAGAATATAAGGAGAGACCTTGATTTTTCTGGGCAAAATGTTACTTTGAAGTCTCATGGCAGTAGGTGTATGCAAGTTACAGGCACGCTGATGGCAGTTGCTGTATTAGTCTTTAGCGGGGTCGGTTATTTTGCAGTCCGAAGTGGACAGTAAAATTCACTTACTTATGCTCTGCTTGCAATTCACCTCTTTTTGCATCATCGGGGTGACTAGTGCATGAAGTTTTCAGGCAATGGGGCAGATAAAGGGAGCATTTAGTAGCTCACGAGTAGTTTAGCAAAATAGTTGGAACATAGCATTTTAGAACAAAAGCAAATAGATGTGCTGATCGGTAATTCATTCTGAACAAATACCTTGTGTTGGGTTTGTGCAGAGAAATGCTGCACGTTGCTTAAGAATGTTGCCTGTAGGACCTTGGCTAGTGGCGAGGTTTTTAGTGTCTTAGAGTCTTGTCAGGTTTTGAAGCACCAGTTGTGAGAAGCTGTGCCACTGCTGGGATGAGAGGAGGGGTCACCAGGTCTGGTTAGGGTAACCTTATTACTTCCTTCCGTCCTCACGGTGCGTACAGCAAGGAAAAGTGTATTTCATGAGCAAGAGTGGTGAAAGGAGCCCAAGTGGTGAATAGAAGAAAAGGCTGAAATAGTGGCGACAAAAACCGTTTAGCTCACCTGTTGGAAATTTCAGGCTGAACATGCTTCTCACGCTTCCCCCGCGTCGTCTTTATCTCTCAGCTCTCACCCAGTTCCCTCAATTCCCTGGATAATGTAAAGCCACTTCTTCCTTTTTTTTTTTAGTTTATTTTCTTTGTGCACTTGGCAAACTTTTGTGCTGCCAGGTTAATGCAGCTGTTTCCTGTTTGCACTTTGGGGTCCAGTCCTGCAATTAGGTCTTAACTGGTTTAAATGTGTCTTTACGTAGACATAAGACTGTCTCCTCTGGACTCTCTTTGTGGAACAGAGCATTCTGTGGTTTCTTGCTTGGCTGAGGGAAAGAACTCAAGTAGGGAATAAAAATGATTACTACTTTCTAGAGAAGGATCTTGCATTCAAAAGAAGCTAGGTTTAACCAAAATGCGAGTTGTGTGTTTTAAATTAGCTAATTTGGGAACATGTTTTACTTTTGGCTTTGATTTTTTCTGGTATCGTATCTGAACTAACCTGACTATAGGGCCTCATGCACTAACAAGCGTGAAAAGTAGATAAAGACTTTAAGACAGAAATGAATTCTTGATGCTGAGCTGTTAAGAGTTTATTGGTAGATCCTTTATCTTCCTTCTCAAAGTCCAGTTGTTTTTCATTCCCTTTCACTGAAGGGAATGAAACCAGAACCACTGGAGAAAAATTTTACGAAGTGAAGGCTTGAATCTTACGTGAACCATTTCACTTCTTACAACTTCATTAAGGGAGGAAGGGGTCTATAGTTTGATCTGAACACGTAAAATTGATAGGCTTTGGCCAAGATTCTTTAGATTTTTTCACTTTATGAATATATATACTTGGGTCTGTAAAAAAATAATATCATAAATGTTGTGTAAATCATGTGGAAAAAATCATTTTCACTGAAGAATGTCACATATGTGAAAAACATAGAGGTGTCAGGTTTATTTGGCAAGAATTTTGAAGGCGCTACCCATAATCAGGGGGAGGTAACGATACGTAACTCATCTCAAATACTCAAATTGTTTCACATTGGGCTATATAGGGGAAAAAGAAATACAAAGTAGAAAGTATTTGAGATATTCTGGATAGTGTTTTCCTTCCAATTTGTAAGGGTTTTTTTTAGAAAGCAAGACATATTTGAGGAAGGAAAAGTATTCTATTTTAAGACCTATATTAGCTGGGAAGACATCTACTGCTTAATACATATGGTAGCTTCCCTACTGATAAAATCTTTAAATTTTTTGATGTTATTGTTAGCACAAATCAGTTTTCAGAGAACAGATTCCTCTCTGATTAAGGACTTCATGTTTGTAAGTGTCCTATATCCTTAACCCGTAGACTTCGTGGGGGGAAGAAAAAGAAACTTTCTAGGCTGTTCTCACATCAAGATGATGAGTAATCCTGTTACGAGACGAATTGCTAGGCAGAAAGGAGAGTACCTTGCTAATACTGCTTTATGTACGTGGAGGGGAAGAGAAGGCGTGAAGTCTTGTGCATTGAATCAGAATATATGGAGTTACAGATGCCTGAAATCGATGCAGATACTTTCAGAGACACTGTGTGAATGACTGTGAGCTGACTGATGTGCTGCACGAGCTCCAGGACAGCAACATATATTTTGCTCCATGTTTAATGACCGCCTTTTTTTTTTTTCTCCTCTCTTTCCAGAAAAAACAAAGCCAGCCTCAGATGAGTCACAGCCACACAGTAGTGCCATCGGTCCTGTCATTGGTATAATACTGTCACTTTTTGTCATGGGAGGAATGTACTTTGTTTGCCAGCGAGTGGTGTGTCAGCGCTATGCCGGGCCCAATAGTCCTTTTCCACATGAGTATGTCAGTGGCACCCCTCACGTCCCTCTTAATTTTATTGCTCCAGGAAGTTCTCAACATGGCACTTTTACTGGTAAGGATGGTAAGGACCCCGCATCTCATCAGTACCATTACATTGTCTGGATTTGGAGTTTTACAGGTTATTAAGAGTGCTAGATGTGGAGTTTTCAAAGAGCAGAAAGAAAGATGTTGTTGATCTGCTCAGTGGTTTTGGTGTAAATCTGTCATTTGGATCAGATATGCAAAAACTATTAGATGCATTTCATTAGGCATATTGCCAGATTTTCAGATGTCGTTTTTGTGCTAGGTTGCATCTGCACAGGTATCTATCTTTTTGGTAGAAAATCTACAGTATTTTGCCAGTGAAAACATCCTCTTTAAGTAGTTTAGTCTGGTGTATGTAATAAAGTCTGGGGTTTGCATAGTACTTCTTACCTAAGTCCTGCAAAACACTATGAAGAGTAGTGAACCACGTGCAATATTGGAAACTAAGAATGCATGTGCCATTCAGCATTCTACTGAGAGCTCTGTTGAGTTGATCTTCGTGTCTTGTACTCATAGAATCATAAATGGTTTGGGTTGGAAGGGACCTTAAAGATCACCTAGTTCCAACCCCCCTGCCACGGGCAGGGACACCTTCCACTAGACCAGGTTGCTCAAAGCCCTGTCCAACCTGGCCTTGAACACTGCCAGGGATGGGGCATCCACAGCTTCTCTGAGCAACCTCTTCCAGTGCCTCACCACCCTCATGGTGAAGAATTTCTTCCTAATTTCTAATCTAAATCTCCCCTCTTTCAGTTTAAAGCCATTACCCCTTGGCCTATCGCCATATGCCCTTGTAAAAAGTCCCTCTCCAGCTTTCTTGGAGGCCCCATCAGGTACCGGCAGGCAGCTAGAAAGTCTCCCAGCGCCTTCTCTTCTCCAGGCTGAACAACCCCAACTCTCTCAGCCTGTCTTCATAGGAGAGGTGCTCCAGCCCCCTGATCATCTTCGTGGCCCTCCTCTGGACTCGCTCCAACAGGTCCATGTCCTTCTTATGTTGCGGGTCCCAGAGCTGGACGCAGTACTGCAGGTGGGGTCTCACGAGAACGGAGTAGAGGGGGAGAATCACCTCCCTTGACCTGCTGGTCACACTGCTTTTGACACAGCCCAGGATGCAGTTGGCTTTCTGGGCTGTGAGCGCACACTGCCGGCTCATGTCGAGCTTCTCATCAACCAACACCCCCAAGTCCTTCTCCTCAGGGCTGCTCTCAATGCATTCTCCGCCCAGCCTGTATTTGTGTTTGGGATTGCCCCGACCCACCTGCAGGACCTTGCACTTGGCCTTGTTGAACCTCATGAGGTTCGCACGGGCCCACCTCTCATCCTGTCAAGGTCCCTCTGGACGGCATCCCTTCCCTCCAGTGTGTCGACCGCACCACGCAGCTCGGTGTCGTCGGCAGACTTGCTGAGGGTGCGCTCAACCCCACTGTCCGTGTTGCCGACAAAGACGTTAAACAGCGTCGGTCCCCATACCGATCCCTGAGGAACGCCACTCGTCACAGGTCACCACTTGGACATCGAGCCGCTGACCGCAACTCTTTGAGTGCGACCATCCAGCCAATTCCTTATCCATCGCATGGTCCATCCGTCAAATCCATGTCTCTCCAATTTAGACGCAAGGATGTCGTGCGGGACAGTGTCCAATGCTTTGCACAGGTCCAGGTAGATGATGTCAGTTGCTCTTCCCATAGCCACCAATGCTGTAAGCCCGTCGTAGAAGGCCACCAAATTTGTCAGGCACAATTTGCCCTTAGTGAAGCCATGCTGGCTGTCACCAGCCACCTCCTTGTTTTCCATGTGCCTTAGCATAGTTTCCAGGAGGATCTGCTCCTTGATCTTGCCGGGCACAGAGGTGAGACTGACTGGCCCGGAGTTCCCCAGGTCTTCTTTTTCTCCCTTTTTAAAAATGGGGGTTATGTTTCCCCTTTTCCAGTCAGTGGGAACTTCACCAGACTGCCACAACTTCCCAAATTTGATGGATAGTGGCTTAGCAACTTCATCTGCCAGTTCCCTCAGGACCCGGGGACACATCTCATCAGGTCCCATGGACTCGTTCACCTTCAGGTTCCTTAGATGGTCTCGAACCTGATCTTCTCCTACAGTGGGCGGTTCTTCATTCTCCCAGTCCCTGCCTTTACCTTCTGCGACTCGAGTGGTGTGGCTTGAGCACTTGCCAGTGAAGACTGAGGCAAAAAAGTCATTGAGTCCCTCAGCCTTCTCCATATCCCAGGTAACCAGGTCTCCCATTCCTGAGAGGCTCCACATTTTCCCTAGTCCTCCTTTTATCACCGATGTACCTATAGAAGCTTTTCTTGTTGCTCTTGACGTCCCTAGCAAGATTCAATTCTATCAGGGCTTTACCTTTCCTTACCTGATGCCTGGCTGCATGGAAAATTTCTCTCCCATGCTACGTGTCTTTGCTTCCAGCCTCCGTAGACTTCCTTCCTGCTCAGATGTCCTTGTTTCTGTCCTGTCCATCAAAGGTCTTTACACAGTTTTTTTCCTATCTGCTTAGGTTGGATAAGTTATTCCACAGTGGAAAGAAGCAGAGGAAAGAAGTGAAGCAGCTTCGTTTACTATAATACAAAAAAGTGGGGGATAAACCTCCCTCCCCAAAGTTAAAACAGCAAATGTGGAAGACCACAAGCACTCTGGATGTGGTTTTGTAGTCTGGCTGCTCATTGCCTGAAGTGTAATGAAAACATCCCCCTTGGGTTAGCCCATCTCTGAGACAGCTTTCCTGTTTGCTTTTGGACAAAATATTTATTCTCTCTGTGTCTCAGTCCTTCATCTGTAAAACAGCAAAGCTTCTCTGCCTCGCAGAGGACTCAAAGCGTCCATTTGGAGAAGTGCATGCAGCTACGATGCTGAGATCGAAGGAGGACTTGAAGTATACATAAAAGCTCAGGATATTCAGCTAATAGATAAGAACCCAGAAACCTCATATAGACATCAAAGTAAACACTTAAATTATGTACCTCAAATTATTTTACAAATGTAAAATATACTTTTCATAGAGGAAATAGCAAATTCTTAACTACAAAGCCTTGAGAAGAAAGAGTATCTCTTCATATTGTTCAGGAAGCTGGGAAGTAAATGTTCGCCTGTAAACCTGCCAAACAGGGTCGGAATACAAGAAATCCATACTTTGGAGTGCTTGGAGTGTGCTTTTCATGTCAGCTGAAAATCAGATAGATGATAAACTTAAAGACAAATGAAAAGATGTGGCACTTCTTCATATTAAACAAGTTTTTGACATGTGCTAATTGTTGTTTTCTTCTAGCTATGGCTTTGAAGATAGCCAGATACAACTTAGGTTTAGCCTTTCTTGCACTTTAATGACTGTGGTCAGCTGTTCCTGCTTAAATTATGTTTTTATAGTTATCAAGAGGTTTTTGTGGTAGGAAATAAAATTTGAGGATGGAATCATTGCAGGTGAAATCTTTGCAGTGGTGTTTTAAATTGGACTTCACACTAAAGATTTTTTAATTAAAGCAAGTATCAGTGGTTTTCGTCTGAACCTCTGTAGGTGCTAAACTAAGCTGTCATTCTGATTCTCGTTCGTATTTGTGAGGTTTTTCTAATCCGTATTGCTGTGACAAGTTACAACAGCTGAAAACATTACCATTGATGTTAATTCTAAAGAAAAGACATAGGTTCCTGTTACCATGGCATTTCCAAAAAAGGTAAATATTCATGAATGACGATCACAAATAGAGTCACTCTGCTTGTAATAAATATTGCCTGCATCTGAAAAATTTCTGAAAACTTCCCAAACTAAACTCTTCCATTAGCACTGCATAGTCTGACAGGAAGAAGCTGAAAATGTATTGTCTGATTTAAGTGTATATTGGAGTAAAACAGATTGGAGAATGTTATCTTCCCTTTTCCTGTCACCCAGGTTTCCTTCCTTTTGCCTCTGCTGATTTTCAGTTTAAGCAGTGATTTTGTTTCAATAAAAATCATTCTTTTTTGCTGTTGTTCATGCACTTGCAATTGAAATTCTTTGGATGAAAATTAAAACTTTGGAGGTCTCTAGCTTGTTTTTCTTGGGCAATGTATAATGCTTTTTTTGCAAATGCCCGAGTTTGTTTATTTGGAAAATTTCTTAGTTAAGGATTTGGGTGAAAAGTTTGGATCAGCTGTTCTGGAGATTCCTTTCTCAGCAGAGTGTGAGAGCAGGTTGTGAGGAGTTCAGTGCTGCAGTGAGACAATAGGTGGTCTGGGGGTGAGATGTTTTCTTTACAAAATATGTTGTTCCTTGTACTCCTGAAGTTTTTACGTAAAACACTGTTCCCAAAATGACAACCAGTAATGTTGCACAGGTTTGCCAAGCTGTGGAATTGTTTTCTGTTTCGCACTGGTAGATAAAATTGTGGTTTACCTAACCTTGTTTTCCTCTCTGTCTCACTGCAGGCATCTCTTGTGGAAAGTCCATGATTAGCTCCATGAGTCTCATGGGAGGAAGCAGTGGTGCCCCCTTATATGACAGAAACCATGTTACTGGAGCCTCTTCGAGTAGCTCATCCAGCACTAAAGCCACTTTCTACCCACAGGTATGTCTTGAAAATATATCTGTGAGTTAGAGATCTCCCACTTCTGAAGAAAAGGAAGAAGAAAATTTGTGCTACTAAATAGAGTGTTAGTAACGGTTGTTCTTGGGTGTCACTGTTTATGACATACGGGCCCAGTCCGACACCCACTGAACTTCACCAAAGGGCTTTGTTGTAGTTCATCGGGATTACACAATGCTATAGGGTGTCTAAAATGTTTTGTTATTAGAGTGATACTCAGCTGGGTTGTTCCTGGGCGCTTCTGTTCTTCTGTCTTGGCTCCCTTGGAGATGCCACCTCCTTTGTTCTTTGTAAACTCTGATGTCAGTGGCCCAATGACATTTTGCATTGCGTAACGCTGCAGGCACACAGGGAATAAAAAGACAAACAAGACTCGACAGGACTGGAATGCAAACGCATAAGAAATAAGCTTGGCTTGCTGCTTAGATAAAGTGTCGATTGTTGATTCAGAAAACCAAGTGCGTGCACTGGGAGAAAACACTGGTACCAGCAGAGGTTACTCTGCTTGAGTTTTTTCAGCTGTAATTTAGCTCCATTTCTGGCTTTTAACTGTTGGAAGTGACAGAATTTTAGTCCCCATATCAGAGTTTCATGAATTCAAAGATTTATAGGATGAATGGAAATTATTCTTTAAGAATATGTAGGAGAGACATACAAAGGTTACTGTTTGCCAGCATTTTGTCATATGAAAAGTTTTTTTCCTTAGTGCTTCCGAGCAATACATACATTCACTCTTCTGTTCACACAAGCTTGCAGAGTCAATCTGCTAGCTATTGAGGTGATTTTTTGGTAGCATTTAATCAGGAGCCCACATACTGTGTGGGTATATGTGCATTTGTGTTTGCATGTAAACTGTTACGCTCTGTATGGGCGTTTTGATTGATATAGTGTTTTGACCAGTGGCAAATGTGGTCCCTCTCCCCTGTAAGAAGGACAAAGATGGAAAAGAGAGGCTTCTGAGCTTATCTATTGATAAGGTAAAATTGGTTACTTATTTCTCGCATTACCTTCTTAATGAAGCCATCAAGAAGCTAGTCATAGCTAGCAGATGTTTGGAACTCAGCAGCCCTCCTAATTCAGCTTGTCTCATGCTTCACCAGTGTCTCTGTAACATGCTGAACAATTTCATACTAGTACCTGATTGATGTGTTAGTGCCACACGAAAAAGGATGAACAGAAAAAAACTTAGCAGAATTTATATTAAAAAAAAAACCCCTTACTTGAATAAATCTGGAAAAAGGAAAGCAGCCCAAGAGCTGATCTGCCTGTGCCATTCTAAGGGATCTGTGTTGGCCAAAAGATCAACTCTTCCGTTGGGACTTCTGGCCTAAGCTCATCTGACCGTTACTGGGAATTCTTCTTCCACACTTTCTACTCTGGGCTATGTCAGCCAGGGCTGATGGATGATATCAGCCTTTCCTTCAGGAAAGGCATGCTGGATTCTTAGAAGGAAGCTGTTACAAGGGCTTTGTTACATTAAAGTTACAGCTTAATCCAAATATTTTGGTCAGTTCTACCTGGTAACTAATTACCCAGCTTTAGGTTAATAATAAAAAGTAGAGATCTGAGCATCGAGTTGTCTTGGCTTTTATGTTTTGTTTTGTTTAACACATCTTAGTGGTACTGAGAGATGGCCCAGTGAATAGAGACTAGGAAAGAATTGACATCAGTGGAATTATGCCCGTTTATATACGTGAGAACCTGGGCACAGGCATCCTGGCTGACACTCTGCTGTATTTAGTCTGAACGTGAAGTGGTGTTGATGCAGCTGAGGGTGCTAGTAGGAGGGAACCCAGAAGTAGCATGCAGTGCTCCTCCAAGGAAGAGAATTTCTGGAAGATACTCTTGGGACAATTACTCATCATTCCCCACAGCTGGCAATGGGTGCTATTCAAGCTTGTCTCCCCTCGCGTGAATCTGGATGCAGGGCTTGTCAGCATCAGTAACAATGAGCTCAACTCCGTGGCCAGGAATTATTTTGCTAGGCGCTGCACAGTGAAGACCAAGACAGTTATCTCCACTCCAGTGATTTTACAGTATTATTATGAGAGAAGAGCAGAGGCAGAGGAAGGATGCTGTCATGGTCGCTGTGGCAGGCCATGCCTTGGCAGAACGCCCGGGACAGGCTGCGTACGAGATGCTCGCATCAGTAGGAAGGCCCTACCATCAACAGCAATGCTGTCATTTTCCACGGTGGAAGCGATGAAGCGCTCCCCTTGTTTTTAGGCCAGTGTCCTGCTGGCTGTGTCAGGGATTCTGCTTCCTGCTAGGGGAAGAATCCTAAAGGATTCTGAAGCATAATAAACTGTTTTTCTAGTGTGAGGGTTACCGGCAACCGTGTATATGCACACACAGAATCACAGAATCACTACGGTTGGAAAAGACTATGACTATTTCTCAGCTCTTAGGCTCTTTGCATTGTGAATTGTGCCAAAATGATACGTTTACAGAACAGCAGTAAAAAAGAAGTATTCAGGGAAGGATGGAGTTGTATTAGTTATAGCAAAGGAACTTGGCCTCCCGACCCTACTATTGACTGGGGGTACGTTTAGAGGCTGGAAGTGGAACAGACTTTATTTCCCATTAGCATCTGCTGAGGATGATATCAGTCCTTATGTCAAGGAAGTACGCTGAGATTCAGCAAAACTGGGTCTAATTTCCAGCTTTACCCCAGCCTTCCAGCATAATAACAGATGTGGCAAGGAAGAAAATTCCTTGTACTGTGAGAACTTTGAAGGTCTGCAGCGTACCTAAGCCCAGAGTAAAGTCTCGTAATGAACTTTTTAAAAATGCGTTAACCCACCCAAGCAGCAAGGAGAGGAAACTAAAATAAGGATGAGTGACAGGGTGAAGGCATAAATAATATTTTCAAAATAAGTAAGGTTGTGTAATTAACCAAACTTTCGCACTGCTTTTTCCTATTCTTCCTAGATCTTGAACCCACCTCCTTCCCCAGCTACTGATCGCTCCCTGTATAATGCAGAGATGTTTTATTCCTCAAACATTCCTTCAACCACGAGATCTTACAGGTACAGCTCAGATAAAAAGGTTTGATAAATCTTCTGTTGATCTGTCCTTCAGTTTTGGATCTACAGCAAAATGTTCTTGTTCAGACTTTACCTTGTTTAAAAAAAACTTTCCCTCTCTTAATAAATGACCGTTCAAATGGAGGTTTTATGCCAGTTTTGATGTTAAACATTGGCTTCGTGTTCTTATTTTGACACAACAGGGTTTAGCGCCTTTCAATACAGTGTTACTGAGTAATAACGCAATATAGATAGGTTATATTGCTATGTAACAGTCACTTAGCATCCTGTATAGAGAAGGTTGGTGTTTTCTGTTCAGTTCCTCAAGCTAATCTTAAAACTCTTTGATGAGCCAGCCTAGACTGGGCTAAATGGTCACGGTGGTCTCCTCTGGCTGGTCAGGGGCTGGAAGAGCGCACCGCTGGCTGAGGGTGGTTGTGCCGTTCAAATCTAACACAGGTTCAGGAACCCCTTTGTTGGGTTCCTATGAAAACCTGAATTAAGGCTGACATAGTGTTAATGAGCAGGCATCTTGACTGAGGACACAGAGCTGTTCATTTTCAATCTCTTTCTTTCTTTTTCCTTCCTTTTTCCCCAGATTGCAATTAATGCATGTGCTTTTTTTTTTTTTTTGCAGGCCATACCTTATACGAGGGATAGCGCCACCCACAACCCCATGCAGCACAGATGTTTGTGACAGTGACTATACTACTAGTCGATGGAAGGCCAACAAATACTATATAGATTTAAATTCAGACTCAGACCCTTATCCCCCTCCACCCACACCTCGCAGTCAGTACATGTCAGCAGAAGAAAGTTGCCCTCCGTCTCCCGCCACGGAACGAAGCTATTTTCACCTCTATCCACCTCCACCCTCTCCTTGTACAGACTCCTCATGACCTCAACAGAAGGAACTTTTCCTGTAAATATTTTAAAATATGAACAGATTTAAAATATATATTTTATGAATTAAAAATAAATCGGGGTGGGAATTAAAAAAAAAAGAAATGTGAATAAAAATGGGTGGGAGGGATGGGGCTGTGAAAAATTGTACAGAGGAAGAATATTTATAAAATTGATTTTTTTAACTTAATTTCCATTCTTTTGTGCCATATTTGCCTTTTTGAAGTCATGAAAATGACTCAATCTCCAAAGGATTTGGGGAGGGAATGTTGAGCCTTTTTGCATTTTTAAGTCACCTTTTTACACGCAAAGTGTATGTAATTCTTTTTATTAATGTGAGACAAGAAAGCGAAGTGGCTTCTGGGAGGAGGAGTCTAAAGTAAGATGTAAGTTTATTCACAGAGAAGAAAAACACATTTAAATAAAATTGTCAGTATCTCATCCGTTGACCACCCCTGGGAGATCACAGCCCTCAGATGCTCCTGTTTGCAAGTGAGCTGAATGCTGCCCAGCAGAACTCGGATGCTGAGACCTGGATTTCAAACCTCCCTCTCCATTTGCTTAGCATTGAACTGGAAGAACACTTCTTTCGGCCAAACCTTCCAGCTGAACTAGGCCCACAGGCATCGTGCCCTACCTCATGTCAGTGCCATTCTGCACATGGCCAATTCTGGAACTGCTTCGAGCTGAAATGATAACCAGCCCTAAAAAGCTTGGTTTAGCTCCAGTCAGTTCCCCGCTTGACTGGGTGAATGGTAGCAGAAGCAGTTGTATTGACCTGCGGGTGAGAGCAAGGGGCAAGTTTAAAGTGGTATTTAAGCTAAGAGAAATGCCTGACAAACTGCAGATTTGGTCAGACTCACCATTTGAATTTAGATGAAACCAAGCTCCTTCATCCTTCCTTGTGACGCTTTGATGACTGTCTGGGAAGAGGCGACAATAGTAAGCTGCTTCTCAAAATACAGTGCTAGTTCGCTTTTCCCGAAAGTCCAGTAATTCACTGTGCCGGGTCTCTGAGAGGTTCACCTCTGTTCATTTCATCAGTGAATTGCTTCATCTCTAACGTTCATTTTCCAAAGTGAAATGATACGGTTACTTGTATTCATTTAAATGAGGAAGTTGTTTGGTTTTTTCATCGGTGTTTGTAGATAATTATATCTGTATAGCTCAAAACAAAAACATCTGCCATTCAAACAGTTTAGTCATATCTCATAAAAATTTGCCACAAAATTAGTTCAGGTTTAGAAATAGACAGAAAAAGCACAGGGGAGGAAGGAGAGGAGATAAATACTTCTTTCTAATTGTGTTGAAATACAAAAGATCAACTCTCGTACAAACTGCTGTAACCTAAGGACATCATGATCAGCAAAGTGCTCATGTTCCCAACTCCTACCAAAAAAACCCCTTTGGGAATGGAGGGCTAGGATCAGTCCCTTTCAAAATACAGAAGCTAAATTTTTGCTTTGATTGCTCTCTTGCCATAACAAAAGGGATTGGGTATTGGACGGCACTTTATGAATTCAGCTCTGGCGATGATAATGTGAGTGCCTACTTGGGACATCTGAGGGAGGTTGTGAATATGCAGACTCACACCTGTTTCTGCAGCTGCTGAATAACAGATGTGTTGGGCCTTTGACAGCCTTAATATTGCTGGCAACAATGAAAACTCTTTTCTTGTTTGAACTTAAATTGTACTTGGTTTGGAGTCTTTTTAGCAAGTTGTTTGAGAACACGTCAGAGGAACCCTACAACTCAGGGACGGAGGTCTTTGTTGTGGTGGTGGAGGGGCTGGGACCACAGTGTTCTGATCCAGTTTGTGTTTTCAGATTTCTTAGTCCACATCTGTTCTTTCTATCTACATTGTTCAAGGATAGGATTTGTGCTGTCACTGCTGTGTTACTAAAACTCTTAAAGTAGCTTTTACTACCTTCATGTCTAAATTTTCACTTGAGAGATTGAGCACAAAGAAGATGCCCACCATTTTTCATGGAGAAAAATACAGAATTGGAGAATACAGCATTGGAGTTTAAGAATAGGTTCTTTCCCCATCCCCTATCAACATTAGTAATTCTGTAGTGTGCCAAGAGGGACAAGGTCATAGTTTGTTACTCTTAGAGTGACTTGGCAGATCTCTGAACGAGTGTTAATGATTTGGTGAAACAAAGCAATTCTCATGTGATCATGTTTCAGTGAACTAAATTAGGACTATAGGTCCACAGGATGTTTTATGTACCACATTGATGATATAAAGGAGTACTTGTTCTGCATTACAGCAGTTGGTAGTCCAATTTCATAGCGTATGTAATTTTGTGCATGATAACTATTCACCATTTATAATGAATTGATTAGTTTAGTTGTTTCGTGTTACAGTTCTAGCTTAAAGACATACTACATTAATTTTCCTGTATTCCTGTGATGACACTGGATGCAAAATTACATTGATTTTTTCTTTTTTTCCATTAAACCACTGATCTTTTTAAAGAGCCACAACTATAACAATTCTAACCACTTCATCTGAAGACTTGTCTCCTATTACAAAGTTTGGAGTTGAGTCCAAGAAAATTAGCATTCTTGCTGAGAGCTAAACTGTCTTAAGAGTCAAATTCTTTTGGAGCTTCGGTATCCAGAAGGAAGGAAGCACTTGCTGAATGGGGTGAATTAAGCATGTAAATTTTTATTTCAGTTGCACATTCATAGTCTCTTGCTGCTGATGTTTGCTGAGAAACTGCCTCCTCTGAGGCACTTGAAGTTTGGTGATCAGAATCTAAGCCCCACACTGCTCCATAATACTGACTTTTAAAAGCCTCTTCTAAAAAGAATTTGTATACAAATATAGCATCTTAACATTTAAATAAGAAATATTATTTCTGATTGCTGTAGACTATATACTTTAAAAGGATTACTGCACTCCTGGTGCTAGAAAAGACCAGAAAGAAAATTTGAGTGACAGGAGCTACTTCACTCCGGAAATATCCTCAGTGTGCTCTTAGTGATTTCCATCCTGTGAACTTTCAGGCTAAAACAGAGAAGGTGATAGGTGCTATTTTCTTCTAGATTAGGATGAGAGAAAGAATTGCAGGGAATTAGTGAATGCATATGACAAGTTGTGGCAGTTCAGGGATGAATAGGAAATAAGTGGGGGAAAGTTGTATTTTGGGGAGGTTTAGGCATAGTTTTAATAGTGCAAAAAGTTTTCTATGAGAAAGCTGACTGAAATGTAAGAGTTCTCCCCTGAGAAGCCGCAGGGGGATGCATGTGGCTGGACTACCTGCGTCAGCTTGCGAGTACTTGAATCCGTGTTTTCAGCCACTATTTTCCAAGCCTGTTATGACTGCATCTTAGCACTTGAAACAGCTCTGGGTGTAATAGAGAACTGTGGCTGGAGAGCAGCTAGTCGTGGGCAAATGATGTGGTTGATTCTGTGTCACATTTAAAGGACAGATGTCCTAGCAGAGAGCAGCTTACCTGCCTTCCACTGCAGTCAGGAAAGCAGCTACTTGGGTTGTCTTCTCTTTCGTAGAGTTTGTCCTATCTGCAGGACAGAGGTAGCAGCAGTGTGAAGCTGTAAGGTAAATGGATAAGTCATGATCTTCAACAGTGAAGTATTCTTTAATTTCAAGCAAAAGTTTTGTGTAAATTATAGCTTGACTTTGCTTCAGCTAGACTGGTCAACAGCCACTGCACCCTGAAATTTGCAATCGAGGTAGTTAATTTGTTCGTTATTGCTGCATGATTTTGAGGAAACGTCATTAGCACTATCCCTACTGTCTTACTGGTTCAGTTTTCTTCTGTCTGGACAGATCACTAAAGAGCACTTAGGCTAAGATTAAGCTAAATTCATATGTATAACAATGTTTTCTTTAGGATAGTGTCATAGTACAAAATGCCCCATGTCTAAAAATGAGACTATGCCATTATCAGCACGTTCTAACGAGGAAGGTGGAAATGAGTGGAAACAAGTTTCTTCTTTTGGAATAATGGGTTTGCTTTTCTATAATAAACCTTGATCTCTCTGGTTGGCAAAGGGTGCAAGCACTTCCCTAAAAGTTCTGATTCTTTTCAAAGTAACAACGGAACGGTCTCTTCCCTCAATACCTGTTCTGCACACCTAGGATGGGCCTCCTGGAAATCTCCAGGCCCATTTATCCTAGATCTGTTTTCCATCTGACATCTAGAAGGTCATATGCTAGATCTAGGACTCATCATTTTCTCCCTATTTTTATGCCCACTGCCGCCTCTTGGATTCTGGGGCTTTCGAAATTCTGAAGCCCCGTGCACAGCAGTGAAAAAGGATTTGGAAGCAGGAACACTCAGTAAGGGCTGGTCACGCTGGGCTGATGTGCCAGTCACAAGGACGTTCCTCCATTGCCTGCAGGGTCAGATCCCTGTGCTGCCCTTCATCAGAGCCTCTGGAGCACGTTGTACTACTTTACGAGTGTGGTCAGTCAAACTTGACAAAAGTTGTGTGTCCTGTTTGCTTCGAGCATTTTTGGAAGCAGATCTTCACTCATGTCAGTCATTTTGTTGGGTATATGTTGAGTCAGCCTAAATGTGTAGCTGTGCTTATAACTGTACAAGTGATATCCATTAATGTCAGGAAATGAAAACAGAAGGCAAGCATGTTCCCAATAATTAATAACATGCAAGAGTACCTGGCATGGAGCCCTGAATTAGAAGTAACATACTTGCTGTTCCAGTGCTGAAGGACATTTTATAAATGTCCATGTTTAGACAAGCTACTGTCAAAGATGATAGTCGTTTACAGATCAGTTATTCAATTGTTTCTATGTTTTTATTATGACTCCGTTATGAATTATGAGCGCAGTCCTCACCGTGAATTTGGCTTGTCTGTAGAAGATTCAGGGAAGGCTGAATCCTAAATGCTGAAAGGTGTCTGCTGGTTCTGCTGCGGTTCCCTTAGGTATTGCAACACTTTCTGTTCATCATTAAATGTAAAAAACCCTTTCTTCAGCTATTGTAAGTCTAGCTAAACAGCTTAAGGTATTCACATGTTAAAAACAATGTTAATATACATAGATATTTTCAATCCTGTCATGTCTTCTAGCTCTCCTTCCTGAGAACACTTACTCTAGTTTTTGTAAAGGGTATTTTTCTTTAATTTGTTTATTTTGAGGTTGGCCAACTATGCTGTGGGCCTTTTCATATAAGGTTTTACTCCCTGGAGGGAAAAAGGGAGAAATTGGGTTTAAATCAATGATGTTAAGCCTGCTGATAGGAATGATGGAAACCAGTCTGATACAAATGGCTTCTGCATTCCACGACAAAATCCTTCAACATGCCGTGTCCTGACATAGTGACAGTGCTCCCAGCCCCCCCCGTGACAGCAAGCTGCCACATCGTGGCTGTTCCCAGCATGAACCACGGCCCTTGTTGCAGCCCACCTCTGGAGACAGGGGCTGGGTTCCTCCAGCCAACGCAGAATCCTGGTGGATGGAAGACCACAATGGCAATTCCTAAATGGGTAATTTTATATTGACAAAATACGCGCAGAGAATGTGCTTAGAGGGACTTACTAGAGGAGAAAAGCAAGTTTGACAGCTGCAATAAGTAACAGATTAATTCACCGGCTTTCACATCTTTGAAAAGCAAGTACTCCCACTGACGTACCTTTCTCTAAATAAGAATGACACGACTCCTGTGGCAGCATTCCCAGGGTAGCTGTGTTTGACAAAGGGAGCGATAATTCCAGTTTGATTTGTACAGAGATCCTGCAGTATGTAAATAAGTACGAAAGTATTCTGGTTGCAACTACAAACACAATGCTTGTAAATGGAATCCATCAGCCTACGGAGATAAAACAAAAGCTGTTGAAAACAGAGGACTGCTTTGCTGTTGTATGTGAAATCTGGAGGGCATCATAAACAAAACTCTAACCCAGACCGCTTTCTTACTTACCTAACTGTATCGCAATTGCTGCTATTCTAAATGTACATGAATATACAAAGAGTACCAAGAATTTTTATGATATCCCCCCCCACAATCTTTTTTTATATTTATATTAAAATGTGTATTCTGCAAACAGCCTAATAATTACAGCTTTTTATGTGTATCATCTTGTAGCATTTGTTACTACAAAAGACAACCAAACCCAATACTTAAACCCAATACTTCAGTGCCTTGCGTATTTTAAAGAGTTCAGCATATTAACTGGGGAAAAAAGTAAAGCCTTAAACCACAAGTGCCCCCAGAATCATACGCGGATTGTACTCCACTGGTTTTAACAAAGCTTTGTGTCATTGTTAGGGTTCTTTTCAGTTAAGGTACATACATCCACAAGTTGTGGAACTAACTGAAAGCTGACAACTTCTAAATTTTTTTAGAGCATGCATGTCTTGAATTTGTCATATATTGGAATTTCTCTCAAATGCATTATTTCAAGTGAGCCTTGATTTATATGTTCATATCTATTTCAACAGAAATCTCGATACCTGTCGAAAACACGTAACATTTAAAAAAAACCATAATGCCAGTAACTGACGCTTACGTATTTGGGGTTTAATTTGATGCTATTTTCAGATTATCACTACAGTACTTTTCATTAGAGCCATAAAAACTTTGTTGTGTTACAGAAAGCCTTTACCAATTACTTTTCCAAGCATGGCCTTCTAGCATACAAATGAACTTGGTAATACTGTCTTAAGAAAAACTTCTTTGAGGCTTTCATCACTTCAGACCATTATACGTTAACAATTTTCTGGTCATGAAACTGCAATGGTTTTTTTATGTTAACAAAACCAAAGTCTTGTTTGAAGTAACTGGTATTTTGTAAAAATATCTGTACAGATAACAGACTCTGCATTTGTACTATAGATTATGTGGATTTGGTTTTATAATAAATACTTTTAAAAGATTTTATTAGCAGCCCTTTTTATGAGCGAAGCTGTTTCATCACCTACAGTAGAGATAACCAGCCAGTATCACAATTGTTTTCGATACTATTTAAGATAAGGAGAGTGTTGCTGTCTCCTTGTTTTTAATTTTAAAATGTACAATAACAGCAAGAGCAAGGAGGTGAAGAGGTTGATTGGAAAGCTGATCGCCTTTAGAATTACAATTTTTAGCTAGCTGTAGAGCTTACCACAAGTTTGTCAGCATCATGACCTTACCAAAAACGTTGCACTCCATAGGAATAATCTGTGTTTTGACTAGACCAGATCAGATCTGTATTTCTTTTTTCAGTAGTATGGTATCTTTTAAATTGATGCTACAGGATGTCAAAGTAAACCTATTAACTAATGACTTGGGTTTTTTTATGGAGAACATACATAATTGAAAATCAGTTCCGTTGAGTCTAGTTTGGTCTTGATTTCTGCAGTCGATATTGGTGGTCTCAGATTTGTGAAATTTACCATCTTAACCTGAAAGTCAAAATAATCTTTAATCGTGATATCCTTTCTCCTGCATGCTGGTTAGATGACACTCAGAATGAAGGAAGTCTGAACAGTTATCAGCAGTCCTGGTGATATCCAATTCCATTCCTTTGGATTTTTCCAGGGTAGAAAAAAATAGAGCATACAAACTCAGAGACATACTTCCGTTTCCTACGACTTTCTTTCAGGTTTTGTATTGTACTGAACCAAAAAATGTCCAAAAATTTTTCCTCTTAGCCACATTACTCTTCCTAATAATGCTTAATATAAATGGACCCTCAACCAGCCATGTGATGACCGCCTAACCCTAGTGATTTATTCCATCACTATGATTAAAATACATTTTTAGTTTGAGGAAAAAAAACGAAGGATCTGGACTTCTGGTGCTGTGCACAGCCTGGAAGAGGCCATCCATCATCCTACTGTGTTAGAAAAGTTGGACCAAATTACCCAAAAGAACAGAAAGCTTTTTAGGATTTTGTATGGCATGAAGCAGAGGAGCCAAACGCTTCTTTCCAGACCTCCTGGCTGTAGTTGGGCTTTCTCACCTGAGAAGATGCACAAGATCTTCATCTCGTGGAGTGGACCCTGACTTGACACAGTGCTGGTTGCAGGGAGGTGTTCGATACAGGTAGCCTACGCAAGGAATACAGATTTCTGCATGGCATACATTCCTGCTCCTCCGGTGCCTTAATCCCAGATGTTTCAGGGTGTCTCTTGAAACTGGAGGAGACGGTATTCTCTTTTTGCACCAGAAAAGCTTGCTCAGCTGTCTGGCTGGATCTCTGTAGTCTTGCACTCTCACAGCTTAGATTCCTTAATGCATTAATTGGGAAATACAGCTCTGTTACATTATTTGTCCCAATGGAATCTGAGTACGTTCCCAGGACCAAACCTGTGCTCACAGGGAAGGGTGCCTAATTTCTAAATCCCCTGGTCCTGATCTTTTACAAAATTGCCCCAGCTGTTATTGTCCATGGCAGGGCAGATCAAGGTGTTTGGCTGATTTAGTGCAGCATCACTGCGGAGTCAAGTGGGTAACAAATTGCATCTGGATACGCTAGGAAGTGGCTAAAGCGGTCAAAATGCATTGTGCCAGAGTGTGGGTGACCCACAGCTGTGCTGAGGAAAAGCCTGATTCCAAACTATGCAGCTATCTGGATCTCCTTTAATGCCAGCCCCAAAGCAACTAGGAATGAAATGCTAAAGAGAGCGGTGTTGAAGCTATCGATGTTACAGACTCTAAAAGGTAATTAAGCGTGCGGCCAAGTGCTGCCAAAAAGCCCACGTAGAGTTACGGGGAGAAGAAAGTACGTTCTTCATGCAAAACTAATGCTTTTTAGGCCAGGTATTCCCCAGGTGTGTTTGCCTTTCACCCACCTATGCTCTGAGGGGTTTTACGCAGGCTGTCCTGTGCGAGCGGCCAGGGAATGGCGGTGCAGCTTTTTACGCAATGCACACCGCTGTGGAGAGCAGGGTGGAGGGCAGGCGATCGAGCGTGCACGCTCTATGGCTTCCACAAGAGTGACCGACCACAGCAGGCTGCTCACATCCCTGCTAACAGCACAGAGTACTACGTACCACAACCTTTCTCTGAAGAGTCCAGGTGGTTGCTGGAATCTGCGCAGAAAGCACAGGTAGGAAGAGGGTTGGTGTGCACAGGAGCCAATGCTGTTGTGGTTTTAGGCAGTACGAAAGTGCCCCTGCCTATAAATAAAATTGGAGACAAAGCTAGCATTTGGGAAATGAAGGCTTGTTGAGCCAGGCTAATTGCTGGACTCTGAATGTATTGCAGAAATGAGATGAGGATAGTAACTGCAAGGGGTATTGCCAGATCAGCTGGCTAAGATGATAGCTACAGTGAAGATTAGGACAAGCAGTTTACTTGGGTCTGCCCAGTTTGGGTTTTTGATGGATTCCTCATGGAACAGAAGAACTAGAAGAAGGATGGCAGGAGCAGGCTAAGGTCTTGAATTTCCTCTCACACTTAGTGATTAGTCTCCTGTCTGGAATTAACATGAATAGTAGGCTTGAGGCTAGAGCTGGCTTTTTGGGATAGGAAGATACCAACAGCTTACAGATACTCTGTCCTGCAATGACAGGATCTGGGCTTGCCCTAATTGAGGCTAATGCCTTCTGTTACAATTTCCTGAAGGGAGAGCTACTTTGGCACTAAATCTGATTTGAGGGATAGCAACAGCTTTGACAATCTATTACTTAGGGAGTGATGTTTGTTACTGAACTTTGCGTGACCTAGAAGGGTATGAGGACTCATGAGAACAAGGCCAATGCTGTCTCTTGTATTTTAATTTAGCTTATTAAGCTATCATTACAGGTTTGATTAGGGCTTAAGTCTTAGATGATCTCTCCCTCTTTTGTAGAGATCTGAAGTCCTCCTAGGTTGTAGGGAAATAGATTTAGTGCTTACATTCATTTTACTGTAGGCATTGTACTACACACAGGCAGTCACTAAAACTGGGAAGCATTCAAAATAGAATTTGGAAATCTCAGGCTCCAAAAGTTACAGTCAGTTCCCATGTTATACACAGCCTGCAGCATTAGGAAGGGTTGGTAGCCTTAGCTTCTCTTTTCTGTTGTAGGTTACAGTACAAAAAGCCCATGTACTGGGAACAATGGAGTGGCGAGAGTTCAGTAGCTAGATTCCCTGGAGCTAGAGCTGGGAGAAATACTCATGTAGGTGAGACTGTGCCCTCAGCTCCTCTTGCACAGCAGATTTCTATCCTTTACCTACAGTTACAGGGAAATGAGCAGGTTTAGGGATTCAAATAATAAACCTGTTGTTTGATTCAGCAGGATCCTGAAGCCAGGAAGGGTGCTAACTGATAGTGGCAAGTAACTGGTCTCTCAAAGCTTTAGGTTCCCTAGTCCTACACTAACCTAAATGTTGAGAACTAATCATAACCAAAAAAAAAAAAAGAAAAAAAAAAGAAAAAGGAAGAAAATTGCTTCCATTCAGTTCAAACCTTCTTTTTAACTTCTGATATGCTACAGGAGCCAGCGATAAACTGAAGCGTAGGTGTTTTACGTTTCTCAACTTGAACACTAATCCTGCCCCTTACAGGAAGGCTGACAAGGGATCCTGGCAGAGAGGTGAGCATCTCATGGGCTCTAGTCCTCATCCTTACCCCTTTTCTCTGCAGTTCTGGCAGGTGCATCCAGGAAATACTGAAACATAAAGTGAGGAAAGAGGTATGCAAGCGTTCCGAGGACCTGTTTGTCACACAGTTCTACCCAGTTCCTGGAAAACAACGTCTCCCATGTTTGTTCACATACAGCATTCATCCTCCAGGTAGAAATAAACAGGGTTAGGGAAAGTTCAGAGTTTGGGAATCCAAAACGTAGAGTTTATACTGCTGTGTCTGTACAGGATCAGGCAGTACACTTAAAATGAAAGCTAGACTGAATGGGAAACCCCTTCTCTCTTTACTCTAGACCTGCTTGGAGGATCAGACCTGAAAAATCAGGTCTTGGTGATGAAAGAGAGATTGAGGAATATGTGCATTCTGGAGCCCACTGTCCTAACTTGGGCCTTGTGAGAGATTGTGTTCACCGGGACAAGTGTTTTGTCTCTTTTTATAAGTTGGTATCTTTTTTCCACCTACAACTAAGGCTACGTTTTGAGAATTGAGCACTTGAAGAGTCCAGTTTATTTCCAGATCCTGCTGGATTTCTAGAGATGCAGTCAACAAGGAAATGCTTAGAACCCCTGGGACCACCGTCTTCAGTTTTGCTCCAGAAGTGTTTCTCAGAGGTCAGGCATTGTAAAGACAGCAACAGATGTAAGGACAAAAGCTTCTCAGTCTTACAACAGAAGATTGGATTTCATTGCCATAACTTCAGTAACACTTAGGATTGCAGTTAAGGTTGGGGAACAAAGACTTGAAGAGGCGTAGGATGGCTTTCCAGCTTGCTCACAAAACAAGGGAGAGGGCGGGTGTCAGAGGGACAGCATCCTTTCTTCCAATTTTGCTAAAAGGTTATTTTTCCTCTGGCTAAAGAAAAATAAGTGACAGTCATTTTAAAAGGAATTTTCACTTCCTTCATATGTTCTGTTTCATTCAAAGTTGTTTCAAACAGTTTGAACTACTTCTTTTGAAGATGGATTAGTGATTTTTTTTTTTTTTTTTTTTTTATTGGAGTGGCATGTTCTCTCCCACATTCTTATGTCAACCACTTTTGGTTTTAGGAACCTGTCAAATTCTGTTTCTTAAGATTTACAACCAGACAGGATTATTCTGTGGTATTTTCTCTGCAGAAGTGATATTCTGCAGCCTGTAATGTAAGACATCAGACAAGTCATACTTCCCTAGCACATGCATGAGCAGAAACACAGAAACATCCATCTTCCAAAAATCAATCTCGGGGGTCTAAAAAGACTGAAATCCTCAGTATTACCAACAATTTGTCTCATTTGAGTGAAGCAGTTTAGTTACAATCAGCTTAAATTGTATATAACAACCAACCTCTTGCCTTATTGGTACCCTTTTGGTCTTTGCTACAAATCCAGTGTCTATCATCTGTGATGTTTTTACATAAATATAAGTGGCATTGAAACTCAGTGCATCTGGTAAGTTTTGGCAGGGTCACAGTGAGTTCTGAGTATTAAGCATCACCTGTTTTCCAAAGGTCTCAGCGCGCCTCTGATTTAATAGAAAACAGATTAAGGATTTGTGAGAATAATTAGTTCTGTTAGTTTGTAACTGTGGAGTGAGGGAGAACTGACTGTACAACAAAGCCTAGGGAGAAGACATAAATCAAAAAGGATAAGGAAAGACCCTGGGTGTCCATAAGATAGGTTCCTCAAAGATCAGTCAGGTAAGTCAACAGGCTGGAGAGACCAGACAATCCCCCAAATATGCAAATAACATCCGTCTGAGATCAAAGCCTGCAGTTATGGCAGAATGGTTCTGCTAAATCAGACATAACTTCTCCCATTTCAAAGACTGGGATCAGACAGCCAAAATACTTACTTAAATCTGCTTACAAGAGTTTAACATTTTAGATAATAATGTCACAAGTTGCATGTATTTAGATAGTGAGCTTCTTAGTAGAGTAATTTCTTCTTCTTTGAAAGATCACTCACAAATTAACATTATTCTGTAGTAAAAATAGCTCGTACCCTCTCACAAGTTAATAGTTCTAACAACAAATGACATATTTGTAAAGCCTCCAGGTGTCAGCAATATTTGGAGTAACAGAGATGAGAATCTGGACTTGGATTTCAAAAATCTCTAGCATCATAGTATATGAAACCCATGCTTGGAGATAGAAAAGCTACTTAAAAGGCTGGAGAGGGGGATGAAACATGAGAGTAGGAAAGAACAGATTTTTTAACAAAAATCAAGTTACAGGGATCAAAAGGGCAAAACCTATCCAGGCCAGAAATCTACAACCAACCACCCATGGACCAAACGCAGTAGTTTAGCAGGTGTAGGGCTGGCCTGTGCCAGGTACAGGTATACAGAGGTTCAGTGATTTGCCCAAGATTGGGTAAGAGGAAGACCAGGAACAGAATCCAGTCTCCAGGGTTCTGATGCAGAAACAAGATCATTTCTCCTTTTGCTTAAAGGCTTCATCAGCCTTGTTAGAAGGACCATTTCACATTGGCACAAGCAGCAGGGGTAAATTTCTGATCACCACAGAGGGTGTCCACTGGTGGGATTTAAACCCCACGAGTGGTTGTAAGTGGTCTTTGATAAAACTTCCAGTGTGGCTTTCAGTCTGGAGGAGGACAGTGGGAGGAAACCAGTTGTGTGAAGCTCCTAGGGAGATGTCAACGTGTGTCAGTGAGAGTCTTACTTGAAAGCAGAAATTTTATCAGTAAATTCTGTAAATCTTTAAACATCACAAGACATGGGAGGTTCGAAATACATCACCCTTTAAAGTCTCAGCTGCAGCGGGATAGATACATTCAAAGGTCAGTGCACAGCTCCTCTCCTGGCTGGCTGTGACACCTGGTGGCATCTGGTGATGTTGTAGGTGGTTCTTTTCTTTCCTAAAGTTAGCTAATTAGAATGAAGAATTTCCTTCTCATCTTAGGGAAGTGTAGGAGTAAATTTGTTTTCATTTCAGCTTTTCCTTTTTGCTGCTCTCACTATCTGTAATTAAAGTTGCCTGGGGCAGCCAAGCCCTCTGCTCACTATCTGGCTGCTTAGTTACCTGAACAACAACAAAAGGACTTAATGGCAGTTTAATTCCTCCTGCCAGTCTTATGTGTCAACACTACTTGGGACAAGCCAGTGGCACATTTTGAAAAGAGACTGGTCTTTGAGAGTTTAGTACCTGTGCTGGTTTTGGCTGGGATGGAGTTAATTTTCTTCATAGTAGCTAGTATGGGGCCATGTTTTGGAGTTGTGCTGGAAACAGTGTTGATACACAGGGATGTTTTAGTTACTGCTGAGCAGGGCTTACACAGAGTCAAGGCCTTTTCTGCTTCTCACACCACCTCACCAGCGAGTAGGCTGGGGGGTGCACAAGAAGTTGGGAGAGGACACAGCCAGGACAGCTGATCCCAACTGACCAAAGGGATATCCCATACCATATGATGGTATGGAGTGAGGGGACGAGTAAGCAAGCAGCTGTGTGGTGCTTAGTTGCCAGCTGGGCTTAAACCACGACAGTACCATTTGGTGGCACTGCAAGCCAAGAGACCTTGTGGCTTTTCTTCATTTTGTGATTGATCTTGATCTGTGATCTTACTTTATAGGTTGTATCACTTCTATGTTTCTGCTGGCCTTTCTTCCCTTCAGCTGATATGGAGATAGGGCAGACTGCCTCCATCCATGAACAGAGTCTGGTCCCAGGGACCCTCCACATTAATCTCAAGGCCACCAAAACAGACGCTGGCCTTTTCCTTACCGAGCTCTCCATCTGTGCCCTCCTCAGATGCAGCAGGATCCAGCTGGTGCAGGCAGGTTGGGCATCAAGGATGCACCTGCTTGAGCAAAAGCAGCATAGACATGATTTGTGGTGGTGCCTCTGCTGTCAAGGTGCTAAAGTTTCATGTGACTTCTGTTAAAAAACAACTGCAGTGACCAAAGATTATCTGACCTTGAAGATTTCAGGTTAAGAAGTACCAAGAATAAACTGCCCTGCCTCCAGCGTAGAAGATAACTACTCATTTGAAGTGTTGCTCCTCCCTTTAGGCTGGTAGGTTGAGTTGGGCATATGGGCAGACTAGTGTGGAATGGTAAGAACAACAAATGTAAAGTTATTAGAGCTGACTCTTGACTCCTACTGTGTTTCTTGTGGTACTACTGGGCATTTTTTCTTGCTGTTTCACTAGATCCGGCATTTACAGGGAGACATCCATGTCAAAAGTATAAATAAATACTTTAGAGGTTAGCACTAACCAAAGCCACGAGGTGGCACAGTCATCTGCTGCGAAGCCTTGCTCACCAAACTTCATTTCCCAAAGGAAACACAGCTCCAGAGCTGCTCTTTTCAACAGGGAATTACCCTGCCTCTCTCCTCCCCTTGCACTACGTTTCATAGAGTAAACACTGATGGTGGGTGTAGCTCTTCTCAGAGTGAGATTTTTATTAGAGAATAAAGCCCTACCATGGAAATAATTACATGGCAATAAACATTTGGTGCTGTTGCTAATTTTCCTCAGCCCTCAAAAATCTGTAACAGTAAAACCCCCTTTTTTGCTGGTGGAAGCAGCATCTCTGCTAGGCAGCTTTGTCTGTGTAGCTATAGCAGCAATTTGTTCGGTGCCTGACTTTGGCTTTAGTATCATGAGACCAATGCAGGTTTTTAGAACTAAGTTAATCAATCAATCTCCTGCATTTTCTTCTTTGGAGGGAAACATGGAAGGTATGAAAATCCAGAGATGAGAATCAGGAAAAGGCAAATGCCCAGAAGGATCAAACGATCTTTTGAAAAAAAAAAAAAGAGGCTGTCCTTATATCCCTTGTTTACAGAGACACCCACATGGGGCAGGGGCATGGGGAGGATTTAGCATCGCCAGGAAGAAGCAACACAATAAAGGGAATCATCAGCATGTCTGTCTTTCCCTCTATTCTTCTCACCAACCATAAGGTAAGTGCAGAATCTTGGAGCTACTTTTGTTTGCAGACTGTGTGCTGTCTGACAGCAGGTGGAAATAATTTCTCTCATGTAGACTTGTTTGTTTTGCTTGTCTCTAACAGGAAATATGCCCATGCCTGACCTGCCCACGGACAGCCTGGTCCTTTGGCCTGGAGCAGCCCATGTTTTGCTGTTCACTTCTAAGATGAAGACACCCAGCAATGATGCGTCTCTTGACTAATGCTTGGTGTTTAAACAGTTCTGACAACTGATCCTTTGGTGTTGTCAAAAACAGATCTCTATCCGTCTATACATATATATACATACACATTTGCTTCCCTGTCCCTCACTTCTGTACTGTCCGGTTTTTGATGTTATATATGTATAATATCTCTACATATATTTTACCTCTCTAGATATATATTTATAATCTCTACATATGCTTAGATGCGTGAGTGCTTGGGAATCCTGGGGAATTAACTAACTCTCCTTGACTCTGTCCTATTGAAATCAACTCCTGCATATAACCCAAGCCAAGCCAGATTCCCAGGAAGAAAATGTGCATTTATTCCCCTGTCCATCACTTCTGTACTGTCCCTTTCTTGAGCTTTGCTCCATGCCACAGGCTTAAACGGCTGTGCTGAGCCTCCTGTCCTTTGTGAAGACTTCATGCATGGGGCAGATCAGGCCTGAGGGACACCAGTATGATTCTGCGGGGACCCAAGACTGCTGCAGGAGCTGGCAGAGCTGGAGAGAGCCAGACTGGGGGCTGGGTGCTTGCAAATAGTCTGTCCAAGCAAAGCCGGCTCTAGACTGTGCTGTTTATCAAGCAGTTGTGTAAGCCCAGAGTTTATTTCAAATAGAATGAGATCAAATTTCTGGAGCTGCTTTGCTTCTCCTGTCCAGAGGGCAGGGATTTGCTTTGAGTGGCCTTTCTTTTTCTAATTAGTGAAATAACTGGAGCCTTCCTCCTCCTTGCATGGAAAATCAGAAGCTTGAAATGTCTGTGAACTCAAACCCTGTACATGAGGCATATGGGGATACAGCATCCAACTCATTACTTAAATGAGAACACGTAAGTAATTAGAGCCCAGTGTCTACTCCTGGCCCCTATTATTTCTTTCCGTACATTGCATGGGCTTTCACCACCAAACCTCACCAAGGGTCTAGAAAGCAACAGCAGTGTGTCAGCATGGGCAAATTCCAATGGCAAAATGGGTATATTCTCACTCCATCCCACAGGCTGAGGTGCCTGAGCACCTTCACCCAGGCTGCTGCAAGGGGAAGCACCACCCTTCCCCTCCTGTTGGACTATCAGTAGCAAGAGGAGGCAGGACTGCCCAGACAGAATTTACCTTTCCAGTGGCAGCTTGAAGTTATGATGAAAAATTAGTGAAAGGGCATCTCTACTGCATTATTTCTTTCCCATTCCCTGTGCATCTTCCCCTGCCAGCCAGAGTCTGAGACAGAGCACTTACATTCTTGATCCAAACATGCCACCTGCTGTTTGTCAGAAGGGAGACATTGTATAGGCAATAAAGCCAGTGCATAAATTAACAAAACCAGAAACATATTTGCATTGCAAAACCAGCCAAAGGACCCGGGTACCACAGGTTAGAGTCTGCTCTCCACCACCATGCAAGAATTTTTTCACAGAATCAGTAAGGTTGGAAAAGACCTGTAAGATCATCAAGTCCAACCATCAACCCAACCCCACCATGCCCACTAAACCATGTCCCAAAGTGCCACGTCTACGAGTTTTTTGAACACCTCCAGGGACGGTGACTCCACCACCTCCCTGGGCAGCCTCTTCCAATGCTTCACCACTCTCTCAGGAAAGAAATTTTTCCCAATATCCAGACTAAACCTCCCCTGGCACAACTTGAGGCTGTTTCCTCTTGTCCTATCACTTGTCACTTGGGAGAAGAGACCAACACCCACCTCACCACAACCCCCTTTCAGGTAGTTGTAGAGAGCGATGAGGTCTCCCCTCAGCCTCCTCTTCTCCAGACTGAACAACCCCAGCTCCCTCAGCCGCTCCTCATCAGACTTGTGCTCCAGACCCCTCACCAGCTTCGTCGCCCTTCTCTGGACACACTCCAGCACCTCAATGTCCTTCTTGGAGTGAGGGGCCCAAAACTGAACACAGTGTTCGAAGTGCAGTGTATTACCCTGCAACGCTATGCTTTTGACCTGCAAATCTGCAAATGCCGTGGAGCAGCAAGGCCAGAGCCTGGACAACCTTACAGACAACCACCACACCATCCAGAGCCAAGGCACATAATTGGCACTGCCTGAAAAAGCTGCAATGCAAGCAAATACCGCTGCTGCCTCCTGCTGAGGGTTTCTAACACAGGGCTGTGAAGGGGCTAGCAGGGACAGGACAAACTGGTGTTGAAGCGGATTGCAAGGCAACACTCAAGGGCTGCTTTGTAAGAGCTGTGATAGCAGAGCAGGCCTCTGGGAGGAAGCAGTGCCTCTGTAAAAGGGAAAATTCTGAACGGAGAGACTTCATAACATGCTTTAACTTTTGGTCAGCCCTGAAGCGGTCAGGCAGTTGGACTGGATGTCGTTGTAGGTCCCGTCCAACTGAACTGTTCTATTCTATTCATGAGAAGCAGGATGGATATTTCCGTTTTACCCCATGGGTGCTGGTGACCAGACTGCCACTGAGCAAACACAGCATCCCTGTTCAGCATGGGGAAAGGGTGCCTAAGAAGTTTGTGGGGAAGCAAAAGGCTCTCTCAACGCTGGGCCCAGGAACCTCTACTCAGGCGGAGACTACTGGGACGCTACTGGGGTGACCTTCTGTGGCACAGAGGCAGAACTGGAACCCTCTGTGATGTCGTGTGTGCGCCCCGGCTTCAGCACTGCCTCCGGGATTATCTGCCTGTCGATGCGGAGTGTCACCCCTGGTCCTCAAGCAGTCTGCCGGACAGCCACAGCTCCCTGGAAGGGCTGGGAGGCGGCAGATGCTCTGCAGAGAGGGAGGGAGGGAGGGAGGGAAGAAGGGGTTAAAGGACAAAGGGAGGGACAGGCTACAGTTAGCAGATGTCCAGAGCTGAAAAGTAGGTCACCTATATCTCCCTGGGGCAGGGGGGATTTGAAAATCGACACTACATCAATGCACAAACAAAGCCAAGTAATACAGCAAGGAATAAAACTGAGCCTTGGAAACCTGACAAAAGTCCTCCAAGTACACACGGCTTCTCTAACACACCATACATGCCTGTTTATTAAGATTGGCTATTAATTAAGATTGTCTAATTAAAAAAAAATTATTTTTGCCTGCATATACATAGATACAGTCACATAAGAGGAGAGGCTAATGAAAAAAAAAATAGTGAAATTAGAAAAACCTTCAAAACCTACAAACCCAAGAAAAGCAGAAATTCTCTTATTACCCACGTACAAGGCTTAGACAGGTTCTTCTCAGCAGCCTAGGCACATTATTTAGGCCTACGTTCTCAAGGCTAAGTAGTAACTCCTGTTGACACCTTTGTGAGTCCTTAGAAGACAGACACTCGTAAATACTTCTGAGGTTGTGGTCCTTGTTGTGCCTGTGTCTCTCTCAATATAAAAAGGTTTAAATAGCATCACCCAAGCAGGTCATGAGGTGTCTGCAAGGCATTCCCTATCTCAGATGCTGGAACTACATGAACAGTTAGTTGCAATCACGTACACTTTTTAGGAACCTACTGCCTTTGACTGGCACTCCTCACGTTTGCATACATCTACTAGGCTATGGGGGCAGCAGGTCAGAAGAGATGGGAAGAGGGGGAGATGAGATACAGAAAGTTAGGTGGGTTTCTCTGGCCCGGTTAGGGTAGAGTCATTCAATAAGTATTTGTAGTCTCTACTTTATTCAGAAAAAATAAATTTGAGGACAAATTCTGACTGACATAAAAGCAGCCTCCAGCACATACTAATCGCTCCCGACACCACATTATCACCAAAGGATGAGAGGTATTCGACTCACTACAACACAAAAGATCTTTCAGGCAGAAAAAAAATGGACTCATTACTTTGTACAATTTGTTCAGAAAACAGAATATTTCTTAACTTCCACAGATTTTTAAAAGCAGTCTGGGCATTAATGAGAAACTTCTGAAATATTTTAAATGCTGCAGAAGGCACGTGGGTGGGTTTTTTAGTTTGAGGGTATCACAGAATGGTTATCAGGCACTCTTTAGAGCTTTCTTGTGCAGGATGTTCCAAGCCCAATTTCAAAACTCTTATCCATTGATGTCCTCCCATTTCTTTCACACCACAGCCAAATTATTCTTGGGAAAGAAGCTGTCAGATGAAATCCTCAAGCACAAGGGATTAAATCAGCTACCTAAAGCCCAGACTGGGGAGGCACATTTGCTACAAGTCAAGTCCTTATTGAGATCAGTTGAGTTTGGAGATATTTGCTCATGAAAATCTCAATTAGGGGCTGCAAAACTACCCCTCAACACTCTGGTATCTGTCTTAAGCCATCCTAAGGTTAGCTCAAGCTCTGTTCAGCCTGGATATGGCATCCTTTACATGCCTGTGCCTCTTTCCTAGCTTAAAAAGGGTTAAATAGCATTGCCCAAGTGGGTCATGAGGTGTCTGCAAGGCATTTCCTATCTCAGAGGTGGGAACTACCTGTACAGTTAATTGCAATCACTTACACTTTTTAGGAGCCTAATCCTTTTGACTGGCACTCCTCGCGTTTGCATACATGTACCGTACTATGAGAGCAGCAGGTTAGGAGAGATAGGAAGAGAAGGGGGCTGAGATAAAGAAAGCATCTTCATTTTCCTAGAAGTACCATGAAGGTAGTTTCTCCACCTTGTTTTTCCTGTGCTCATTTAATCATCTTAGCTACCAAAAGATGGGCTAGCTGATCACAGTGGTCCTTTCTGGCCTTCAAACAGGGAAGCATCTTCTCTTTCCTCTGTTCCTTCCTACCCAGTAGAACAAAGCGGGGCAAAACTAGAGTTTGGCTCTGTATTTCAAGGCGGCAGTACTTAAACTCTGTACAAGTTTCCCTCTTGACCAATTTAGGGGATGACACACCCTTTTCTGCGGTGGAATTGAAGGGGAAGAAAGAGAAGGGAGTGGAAGGCTTAAAACAAAAATAAATTGCAACTGCTGCTTATGACACGCACCTGATTAGGTGACTATTCCCTGTGTTCACAAGTTTGCCTGAGTGATCCAGCCTGTTTCTATCACGTCTGTCAGTCCTGTGCTACAGTTTCACAGAAATGTGAACTCAGTAGTTACTAGGCAGCTGTATCTTGGCTGGTTAGGAAATGACACATGATATATGCACTTTGCACGCTTGGAAAGCACGTTAGTTTTCCTAGGAGAATTACCATGAAGGTAATTTCTCTAACTTGTTTTTCCTCTGTGCTAGTTTAATCAGCTTAGCTATTAAAAGATAACATGGGTTTAGGACTATCATTAGCCCAGAGTGGTCATGTGGTTATGCTGGTAATTAGCACTGCTGCTGAACTCAGTGTTACTTTTTTTTTTAATAGCTAACTACATAGCAAAAACAGTACCCACTGCACATCTAAAGAAGCAAAAGAAAAATGAGCACTCTCCTTGAATCTGTATTCAATTATTTGTTTAGCAGCTTTTTCACTTTTTTCTCCTCTGTGATATTAGTATCTATATCCAAAGCATTTAACTGCTTGAAATGGGATTAAGACACTCCAGTCTAAAATTGCAATCCTGTAATCCTCCTGATCAGCTGCTCTGTAAGCTTTAAGGTATCAAAAATCCCTGGGAGGGCTCTGAGAGGTCCAAGCAGCTCACATCCAAATCATGATGCAGAAACTCTGTATTGCTTGGCCTGAGTCCCCAGGAGTTCAGTTTGGTCAGCATCCCAAGTCCTAGGCGTGCTTCCAGGACACTGGACTCGTCACAACTCACAGTCCTTGGCTATGTTTTCTTTTGAAACACAGCCAGAGGGAAAAGAAATGGAGATGGGTGCTCCTTATATACAACAGTCCAGGGCTTAGCTCACTTAATGAGGCTGCAGGACACCAAGCTCCCATTCCCTTCTTTGCCCATGGGAATTTCAACCTACACCTCTCAAGTGTACCTCTAACCACCAGATTACAAGCTCTCCTGGGGTGGGAATGGGCTGCCAACCTCCTGTCAGGCCAGCAGGACTAGAGGAAGATGAGTGCTGCTGTAGTCCAGTCATCAAAGGCAACATCTCTGTGTCTGCTCTGGGTGCTGCAAGTGTATTTAGTTCGGTGAGTATTTAATGGATATTTAAGTTCTGCTCACTTTTATCCCTAGACTTGGGTTTTAGCCTCAAATGTGTTGGAAACTATACTTCATTATTTCTTCTGCTTACAGCACAACCTGTTTTATTATTAGAGCATAATTTGGTTCTGATGTTAACAATTGTTGTAACCAGGTCTTCCCCTGTTCCCCGTGATTTCTAATTAACAGTGTTATGTTTGAATGGGAGATAAACTGTAATCATCCAACCCTTTTAACTGGACAAAAAACCCACAGGTCATTGTTCAAGGGAAACCACCCTGACACATACATGGGGTCTGTGCAGCACCAAGGAATAACGTTCAGGATCATCAGGTTTCCATTTCTGCACCCATTTTACCATGTAGTATGGTACAAGGAGTCTCCAACAAACTACGTCAAGTTGCCTTGTGCTGCACAAAGAGCTTCTGACCATGCTCTGCCCAGTACATCACTGTTTCCTCTGCTCTTTTAGAAAATGGATGGGGAAAAAAAAAAATCACAAGAGGTACTCAGCTAAATAACCACATTTCCTAGTTGTGCAATACAAGTAAGAAAGACCACACATATGTATTTGCACATAACACAGCATGGAAACACAAAACTACCTCAGAACGCTCAAACCATTTAAAAGGACTGTATACTACCCATGTGGCAATAGGACAGAGTCAAACCTGACAGAATATTCCCCACAGCTCTTTACTACAGTCATATTCACTGTTCCTAGCATATTGTGCAGCCCTTAAACTTACCAGATAAAGGACATCACAGTCTCTGGTCCTCTAAGGATTTTCTACAGGTGGATAAGACATGCTGATACTTGCAGGCCTTTATCAATGCAATGTAATTGCTGTCCATCTGAGCCCAGTTGGAGAAGTGGGAGAAACACAAGTTTGAACAGCCCTTTAGCTCCTGGTACAGGGGTTTCTTGCCTCTGTGGAGATGACAGTCCATTGTAGAGCTCAGTAGTTTTTTCTGTATCCTTCACAGTTAACAATCTTTTTACTTGCTTCCTCTCAAGGCAGACTTTCCTCTCCTACAGGGCTCACTGGAAGACTTTGATGCTAAAACAGGGATACATTTCTCCTGATACACTTGTGAATCTCTTTACTCTTTCCTGCCAAAGCAACCCCCTTGATCACTGCAGTGCTTTTTTGGGAGAGAAGGTCAGCACATTCTACCTCCCCATATGCTGCTCATCTATAAGAAAGTTCAAATTTCCCCACCACCATGTGCAATAAATTCCTCTTGATGACTTCACAGCACTTGGAGCCTTAACCAGCATCTGCCTCAAACTCACTTATCCTCTCAATAAATCTCAGCTGCCAACTTCACTGGTCCTTCAGTGACTTCCAATTTCTCCATTTGCAAAACCTCCCTGAGAGAGGGTATACATTCCTACTAACCTCATGCAAGCCACAACCTTGTCCAGTCACATCCCAGACCCAAGGAACCTATAACTCCCGTAGGTTATTTCCTTTTTAGCTTCCCTCCACACTCAATATCAATCTCTTTATAATTAGGCTTCACTGCCTCAGGAATCTCCTCACTGCTGCTCCCTTACTTGCACCCCAAAACTGCCCTTTCCTACCCTCAGACCAACACCTCCTCCAGCAGGAGCAGCGCAGAGCTCATGCTGGTGAGCCCAGTCGAGCTTATTAGGGATTTGCCCAGTGCTTTGCCCGTACCGCTGGCACACCTTGCCAGCCTCCAACATCCCCTGAGAAAATGCGAGAACCATCCTGCCAAGAGGAACGGGGTTGGTTAGCCAGGACACCCCACTCCTCTGGCCACCCAGCAGGCTCACGCAGCCCATCAGTCTGTATGCTGTGCTCACACTGTGCGACTCGCTGGCAGATTTTCTGTTTGCTTTTTGCTCCCGGCTGACATGCCACGATTGCTAGTGCTGGGCAGGTGGGAGAAAACATGTGAGGAGAGAGGAGGACCACCAGTACTGATATATACTCTCCCATGGTGATGGAAGTGGGATGCCTAAAGCACTCAAGGCTCAGGTGAAAATCAAATGGGCTGGTGCCAAACCTTCCCTCCATGCCTATGCTCTTTCCAGCAGGGCCACAGGGATGGTATGGAGGTCCCATCCTACTCCCCAGCAGCTTTGCCTTAGAAATGCTAATAGGATCAGTGCTGAGAATGAGATTAGAAAACTGAATTTGAACATTTTGTTTCAACTAAATGGATTAACTTGTGGGTTTGGTACAGCCAAACATCCACGTTCACCCTCAGTAGCATAACCATGAAGTCATTGTTCTGAAATGCTCTTTCCTTCTTCTTAAAGCTACTTAGCTTTCACAATTTTAATAAGATGTTGGGCTAAACATTAAGTCATTAAAATTCTTTAAAGGGCTTTATTCTCTCCTGAACTATGAGGGGGATAAAGGATTTTGTAAGGGCTATGGCTAAATCAGAGGTGTTTGTGTCTCGGCTGACCTTACTCTACAAACATTCATTCAGTGTTAACACAGCTGGGGACTTTTTGGTGCAAGGCACCCAATTGTCCCACTCTTTCTAGGTCTGCTTCCTAAGTGTAACTTGCCAGTGCTCAGAAGAGTTGACTACAATCAGATTAAAACCGGTTTAGACTATGGCTTCATTTTTATGCCTGAGGTGATCAAGCGGCCCGATGTGGCCAGTGGGGAGGTTCAGTTCCAGACCTGTACACAGGTGCTCCCGCTGCCTTGCAAGCACTGGTGCTTCCCCGCTCCTGTGGGGAAACCCAAGTCTGCAAGCTGGGCAAACTGGAAACAAATAACTCTTCACAGGGTCCCTCAGCTAGGTCCCCCCTTGCCCTGGAGGGGCAAAGGGAAGACAACACATTGGTAGGGACAGGACCATAGTCCTCCTGGCAGAGCTGAAGCAGAAGCACACCCCACATGCTCACAGTCTGACATGATGGCTCTGCAGCAGCAGCTGGTGAAATGCTGCTGAAAGGGTACAGTTCTGCCTCCCCTCCTCTGGTGTCCCATCTAGCAATTGCAGAGCCATGGGATGAGCCGGCTTGGCAGGCTGTGCCACTGCTTGGGAAGACAAGCTTGTTCTCCAAGGTGTGGCGGAGCTGCCCCTAGCAAACGCTCCCCATGGCAGCTGTGCAGGGGGGTCCGCCAGCCCCCACCGGCTCCAGGAGATGGTAGTAGCTGTGGCTGAGGGGTTAATGGTGCACAGGGAGGAAACACGCTCAGCATTGGTTGATGGGGTGATGGTAACTGAGCAGGCTGATTATTTTTTTTATTTGCATACCACTTTATGTTGAGGAAGTGGCTGATTCGAATGATTAGAGGAATCCATCAAAAGTGGCTGCCTCTGGAAGTGCCCCAGGCAGCAGCCATCACAAAGTTAAGATACTGACTTTTGCAATGCTAGCAACAACCCATTTAGTAAAACACCATCAAGCTTCAGGTCACAGACCATGCCTCTAAGTTCTCAGAGTTTCCCTGCCAGCAATTAAATACTACTGCCACCCAAAGCAGGCTAGGGTTTTTTTTTCTGATTTGCCTGTAATCACAGGTATAGGAATGGTGTGGAGGTCTTCAGATTTGCACACAAGTCGCAGGGATAAAGGACTGGGATTTCAGTATTTTGCCTCTGGTTCAGCTTACTGTGTGACATCGGGCAAGCCACATAACCTCCTCATTTCCCCTAAGTGTTCAGTAGCGCTTTGAGATCCTCCTTGGAGACACGAAGTGTTTCTGCCTTGAGGTAGTAGCACCCTAGCATTGCCAACTTACATGCTAACGGTAGTATCACCTGGAGAGTTGTAGTTTTAAAAAATAAATACACAAAATCAAGACTTAGAAATATATTGACAGGAACTCTATAAGACAAAAACAGTGCCTGTGATGTCCCAAACATTTCCAGAATTGAGATGGCAGTGATAAAGCCCTGAAAATCAGATGTGTGCCAGTGCAAACATCTTCCTGCTCCTTCTGAGTTGAGATCCATCCCTTACATCCAGGGCACATTTGCTCAGGATATAGGATGTGTCAACAGCAGCACAGTTTAACACTACTTTGTTGTGAAGACAAGCTTTATGCTTACGGAAACTATATTAGGTCATTAACTATTTTACTGCAGTAGCTGTTCTACAGTCAAACTATTAATCCCCTCTCCAGATACTGCCTCTGGTACTTGCTAAAGGTTATAATCTCATCATCCTTTTAACAGCCTAGTTGCTTGTCCTGACAATGCCGTTTAACATTGTACTCTCATTTATCCATTATTTAAACCCATAGACCATTCTTTCCTGTTATCTTCCTGCTCACAGTTTCCAGCGCAGTGTCTTTCCTACAGACTGTCATTGACAACTGACAGTACAACCAGAACTGCCTCTATACACTTTATATCATGAAATCTCCATTTGCTATAGTCAGTGCAGGTACTCACTGCTAGAACATGCAAGTGGCATGACATAAACCAAACAAAACAAAAAACAGACACAGTGAAAGAAAAGAAAAAGGAGACAGCTAAAATAAATGTGGAACAAATACAGTCTAGAGAGCTTTCTGGACTGAGCACCAGCTGAAATAATGAAAAAAGAAACAATGTCCCATTTCATGTTGATTGTTTTGAGGATAAACATTTTTTTGTACATTTTACTAAATAAATCTGCTTGCATGAAAAAGAAAACAAAAACGGGCTCTACACTCAGAGACCTAACTGTGCAACTCTGTGGATCAGCAAATACGTTTTATGCTGTTGCGTTTTTACCGTGTGTTTGCGACACATTAAGATCACATGCATCCATAATTGCTGCAGCTCTACTAACTTATTCGGGCAGAATGAGATGATCATGTGTCTGAGCTGGCAGCCAACAATCTCCTTCTAATGGAAGCAACCCACTGGGCCCACGGCTTGGGGAGGGCTTCTGTTCACAGAGGTTTTGTGAAATAAGGATGTGCCATCGTATGCTAAAGGGTAACGTGAGCAAGGATGGCTCTCAGTAAGGTAGAGCGTGCTGTGACTCAATCTTTGGGAGAACGAGTAATGCCTACAGAAAGCACAGGAGCCAAAGCTTGGTCAACTGGTAAGAAAGACGTAGGCACAAAAAGAAAGCTGACGCTGTGTCCACCCTTTTATGCAATGGACATTATGAAACCAAGCACCTGCGCAGCTGGCAAGAGTTTCTGCTGTGTGAGTGCCTGGACATGTTAGCCTGTTTGCAGCTATTATAAATCCGATGGCTACCTTTTCTTTAGAAGCAAGCATCTTAACCTATCTTTCTGTATTTAAAGTTATAAAACCCAGAGGAATCCCAAGCAGCCTATATCCTATTTTAAAGTTCCTGAACACAATACCGGTGTGAAGTGGAAGATGTGGACTCCCTCTGATCTGCAGGCAAAATTCAGTCCTCACTCTGAAAAGGAGGGTACACACAGAAAGAGAAGTACACAGCTTTACCTATTACATCTTCCCTTTGTCCACAAAACAACTTGAAGATGTTTTATGCAGAGACAGGCTCCCATTAAGACCCGACTCTTGTAGCCCAAGATTTGAGTCCATTTGTAGCTTGACTTGCTGTTTCTCTCCTGAAAGAGACACTGCTTTCTGCAGCAGCACCCTGATTATTTATTGATGACCTGGATGAGGGGATAGAGTGCACCCTCAGCAAGTTTGCAGATGACACCAAGTTGGGCGGGAGTGTCGGTCTGCTTGAGGGTAGGAAGGCTCTGCAGAGGGATCTGGACAGGCTGGATCGATGGGCTGAGGCCAATTGTATGAGGTTCAATAAGGCCAAGTGCCGGGTCCTGCACTTGGGTCACAACAACCCCATGCAACGCTACAGGCTTGGGGACGAGTGGCTGGAAAGCTGCCTGGCGGAAAAGGACCTGGGGGTGTTGATTGACAGACGGCTGAAGATGAGCCAGCAGTGTGCCCAGGTGGCCAAGAAGGCCAACAGCATCCTGGCCTGTATCAGAAACAGTGTGGCCAGCAGGACAAGGGAGGTGATCGTGCCCCTGTACTCGGCGCTGGTGAGGCCGCACCTCGAATGCTGTGTTCAGTTTTGGGCCCCTCACTCCAAGAAGGACATTGAGGTGCTGGAGCGTGTCCAGAGAAGGGCGACGAAGCTGGTGAGGGGTCTGGAGCACAAGTCTGATGAGGAGGGGCTGAGGGAACTGGGCTTGTTCAGTCTGGAGAAGAGGAGGCTGAGGGGAGACCTTCTCGCTCTCTACAACTGCCTGAAAGGGGGTTGTGGTGAGGTGGGTGTTGGTCTCTTCTCCCAAGTGACAAGTGACAGGACTAGAGGAAATGGCCTCAAGTTGCGCCAGGGCAGGTTCAGGCTGGATATTAGGAAAAAGTTCTTTACTGAAAGGGTAGTGAAACATTGGAACAGGCTGCCCAGGGATGTGGTAGAGTCACCCTCTCTGGAGGTATTCAAGGAGCGTGTGGATGTGGCATTGTGGGATGTGGCTTGATGGGCATGGTGCTGTGTGGTGTGGGTGGGTTGTTTTGGTGTGGGTTGTGGTGTATTTTGTGGTTTGTGGGTGGGTGCGTTGTGGGGGTTTTTTTGGTTGTTTTTTTTTTTTTTTTTTTTTTAATGGTTGGACTTGATGATCTTACAGGTCTTTTCCAACCTTAGTGATTCTGTGATTCTGTGACTCTTTGTAATATCAATAATTTTGTTTTAATGGGAGCAGATCTGCTGAGTTGGTCATTGATTTGCAGTAAGATGTAAGTACAGCTGTGCTGAGCTTAACTTTGTATGTCAGAAGAGCATGTGAAAGATGTGAGATACATTATTTAAAGTGGACTTGCTTTATCCTAGACTGCTGATTCATAATGAAGTCAAAGAAATGTATTGTTTTCCCCTTCCTTCGGTATATGAAATAAACACAGTGATCTGTGCTACCCTTCAGTTTTCCTGTGCTCTACATGAGGTGCCCGCAAGAACTACCCTATCACTAAACTATCTTTTCAGCTCTGTTGTTTCCCCCCATTGTAAATAAATAAATAAGACCTTGCCTTATCCATAATATACCTGTTTCTTGTCTTAAACATATTATGAGCAGTAACTATCAGAACGAATATACGTAAATGCAAAAGAAAAAAAATCACCTCATGCATGATTCACAGGCATTATAGAACAGAGCTCTCTGCCACCATTCACAGAAAGCACACGCTACCCTCAAAACGGCCAAGGCAAATGCCAGCATGACGGAAAATCAGCTTTGGTGAGCCTGGACTGCACCACACGCCCTTCAGCTACTTGCTTAATGCCATGCTATCATGGTGCAGCAGCGTCCTGAGTGAGCAAGCCTCCGAGAAAGGGAGTGTTTTACAAGCCCATGATGTCTATTGATAAGGAGCACAGCAGGCTTTCCTGGCTCTGTTACTATATCGGGAAGGGACGTCGAGAAGACGGGAGGTGCGGGAGATGGGACTTGCAAACAGGCTGTCTCCCTTTGCTCTAGGAGGTGACACCCCCTCTGCATGGTGGCCCCTCCCCATCCACCTTCATTCACAGATAGGAAAACACTTTATATCCATAAACATCAAGGAATGTGTTCAAGGAACGCGTGGACGAGGCATCGTGGGACATGGTTTAATGGGCATGGTGGTGTTAGTTGATGGTTGGACTTGGTCTTACAGGTCTTTTCCAACCTTAGTGATTCTGTGATCATTGCCAACCCTAAACTTTTTTAAAAAAAACCCCAAACACACAACATGCCATGCTGGGTCAGGCGTGGTGGCTCCGGCTCAGCAGAGCCCCTTTCAGCTGCACCTTCCCAGGAAAACCGAGGTGGGTCCGGGGAGGGAGGACCAAAAATAGTTGCAGGTGGTGAGCAGGCCAGTCGCCCCAGGGTGCGAGCAGACATTTCTGGCACTCCCCGCCTTGCTGGTGCCACCTCCCATCAGCAGCCCCCAGCCCCAGCTCTTCAAGCGCCACACACAGCGGAAACCAGCCAAAACCACAATAAAACCAGACAAAACCCCATTGAAACCAGGGAAAAGCCCACCAAAACTGGACAGAACCTATTGAAACAAGACAAGGTGGTTATCTGATGGCGGCACAGCTGCCCACGGGTGAAGCGCTGTTGACCACGGTCAGGTTGTCTCTTCTGGGGATGGGGAGGTCATCCTGCCAGCGACATTTTGAAACCTGGAGGGCTGCCCTGAGGGGTGAAGGGGCAGCGGCTGGAGGGGTCACCACCATTTTGGGTGAAGGGGTTACCACCATTTTGGGTGAAGGTGGGTCGGGAGGCTTTGTGAGGGAAGGCCGCAGGCATCCCGGCTGGCCAGAGCGTGTTTGTGCCTCTAAGACACAGGGCACGATGGAAACACCGCATTGTAGGGTTTTTTTTTGCCAGTTGTGGGACACACGAGGCCACCTGTTCAGCTATTTTTCACCAGAGCTTTCAAGCAGAGCTCCTCGCCAGTGGGGTTGCGAAGCTGCCGCCTCAGCCAGCAGCGCTGTGGGCGACACGCAGGGTGGGCAGCGGGGGCCGGGCCGCGGTGCCTCCCCTGCTTTCCACACACGTTTATTCTGGTGCACTTCGGTTCAAATACACTGCCGGTTCTTGGGTAGAGTTGGAGGTCCCAGGGGCGCCCGCAGGGAGGCTCAGAAAACGGAAAGCCCTGCTTGGGGAGAATGCGGGAATCGATCCCGCCATCCCTCTGATGCGAAGCGAGCGCTCTACCCTTTGAGCTAACTCCCCCCCCCACTAACGCCTCACGGCGCCCCCCCCCCCCCCGCCTGCCACATCGCCCCCCCTCCTCCGCGCGCGCCGCCGACTTGTTGTCAGGCAGTTTGGCGTCCGCGCCGCGCCCTGAGGGGCGTGGCTCCGCGCGCTGGCCAATGGCGAGGCGTAGGGGGTAAGGCTACGGGGAAGCTCGTCAGCACATGCGCCCACCCCTCTCGCCGTGGCCTCCTGCCGGGTCTGAGCGCCTCAGCTCTGGATTGGGTGGAAAAGGTTTATTTTTAAAAGGAATCTGCTCTTTCTATTGGGTAAAGGAAACGCCTGTCAGGGTGACGTTTCCTTGTTGCTAAGTCGGGAAGGTGGGAAGCGAGATGCATCCGCCCCATGCGTTGACTGGCCAGCAGGAAGCCGAGAGCCCGCCTCCATCCCCGTTCGACCCTGTTGCAGTCGCATAGCTGAGTGACTGACATCCGCCAGACTGCCAGTGACAGGCCGAGCTCCGCACACAGCCCAATAGAAAGGCGCGAGCCTAGGAGGAGGGTGGTGCCGGGGTGGTATGATTGGCAGGCGGGGCGGAGGGAGAGGAGGGCTCGCAGGAGCCGATATGTCCGCCATCTTGGAGCGTCGGTGATGGTGGCAAGCGGTGGCTTTCCCGCCTGAGCGGAGGCAGCCTGGGGCCTGTGGCGGGGGGACGCGCTTGCCGAGGTACGGGCGGGTTAGCGGTAAGCTCTTCCTGCCGCCGCTTCGAGCGGACCGGCGCTCCGGTAGCAGCTCTTCTGCGGCGGCGCGGGCCTGGCGCCTGCTCCCCTCCGCGCGGGGAGCTCCGGACGCTCCGCAGGCGCCACCGGGCCGGGGCCTGGCGGGGCTGCCGGGGCCCGTCGTGCGCGGCGCCCCCTCGTACCCGCACCACTGAGCCCGGAGCGCCCGGGCTAGGCGCGGCGGGCCACGGCGCGGCTGCGGGGTGTCGCGGGCCTGGGCGCGGCGGGGAAGGCCCGGGCCGCACTGGAGGGAGCCCTGCCCGCCCGCCGCCTCTTTCTTCCCATGGCCGTGACGTTGGGTCCTTCGGCAGCTGCCCTGGAGCGTCTGCCTGGCGTCTGTGGTGCTTCATCCCGGGTGGGGAGCCGGCCGGTAGCCGCGGAGGGGCGGGGACGCCGCCGCCGTTCCGCGGCAGCTTTTGGGCGCGGAGTGTTCGCGGCCTGGCGCGGCGCGGGTCGCGGCGCGGTTGGGCATGGTGGGCGGCGCATTGTTCCCCGGTAGACCGGAGGAGCTCTGAACTGGGTGAAGTGTTTTATCGAAATGGGGGAAGCTGTCTGCACTGCTCCCTCCCCCGGCAGTCACTTGTGCTGTTGCTGTAACTTGCAGAACTTTATTCTGGCCTTCACTGTTATCTCTCGGATAATAAAACAGATAAGCCTTGTTGATGGCTGATTTTGCATTCACTTTCCTTCTTCAAAATCAGTGCCTCAGTATTCCTGTCAGGACGCTAGCTTTTTTTTGTTGTTGTTGCTGTGTTGTTTGTGGTTTTTTTGTTTGTTTGTTTTGATTTTTTTTTTTAACAAGGCAGCTTCTTTCAATTAGAATTTTTTTTTGAGTATAGCAGTGTTTGGGTAAGCTTTAACTGCTGTTAAATACATTTGGCAAAATCTGACTTTGAACCTGCCAGTTCTTTTGGTTTTCTTTTGCTTTAGTCGCCAAGAACTTCTCGAAGTTTAAGAGGGAATTAGTGTTATAGTCCTGTGTCTTGTATGACATAAGTACAACTGAGGCTAAAGACCATCTCTGTCAGGATAAACGTTATTTAAGTTAGAACAGTAGGATACTTTGCGCAAGTGTGTTGCTATTTTAAAAAAAGTGTTCTGAGTGGAAGAGTACAGAAAACTTACAAGTGGGTGGCTAGCTTTAGGAAGTGTTCCTTGTGACATGTTGACAACTTAAAAATGAAAGGTTGTGTTACTGCTAGTGATTTTACTTAGGTTTAAAATCTCCTTCAGTGGAAGGAGTCTAAATGTACTCTAGCAGTGCAGGGTGTGTTTGGTTTGGGTTTGTGTGTGTTTTTGGTTTTTTTTTAATTGATAAATATTAGGCTAATTTAAAATTTTCAGTTAGTATATACAAGTAGTTTGTGAATGGCACAAATAAATGTGTGCTGCTTTTTTTTTTTCCTGGAATGCTGAAAGATAGGAAATCTCCCTGTTTCAGTGTTCCAAGTAGATTACTGCAGTTATTTGAACTGCAGTGTGTATTTTCAGTGTAACTTACATTCTAGTAAGAGTCTGTGATTACTTAGCTCTGTGTTGTTTATTTATGTTTTCAGGAGTGAGGCATGGACTAACTGTAGCTTGCAAGAATCTTTATTATACAAATATAAAAGAACACTACAGAATTATCTTTCAATATATAACTTGTTAATGAGACTTCATGCAAATGTGGTATCTAGTCTGCATGTTTACTTCTTGAAAGTTTTTAGTTCTAGGTACTTGTTTAAGTTCACTTAAGTGATTTGTTTCATTCATCTGTGATATTGTTTGAACATAGGTGATGCTTCTTATGTGCTTCCTGTGTAAAAACCAGAATGTGTATTGTGGTATTGAATCCTGCACTTTCTGAGTTACTAAAGGAATTTATCTTCTAGTACTACTAGAAGATTTTATTTTGGCCAGAGGAACTGTTGAAGAGGGCTGTTTACAATGAACTTAAGGAAAACACTGAGTTAAAGTGAGAGTTGTAGTTCAGAAATCCAGGAAAAGTGGCCTGTTTAATAGGAATGTCTTTAAGTAGGGTAGTGCATTATAGCTTCTTTGCAAGCAAGTTAGATTTATATGTAAACTTCTGTGACTGTAGTATCTGGATTCTTTTAAATATAAATCAACTAGCCATTATTATTCCCTTATGGAATTAAAGATACAAAATAGTTTGTGTGTCTCTTCACAACGCTGCCTGCAAACTGTTTGCTCCTGTTGACTTGCTAAAGTGAGAAAAGGGTCCTTCAGAACCCTTTTTGCTTACACTTAACAGAGGTGATGCTATAGCCTGTATACCAATCAGAGAATCAGATGATGTTCTAAGCGTGAAATTCAGGTCAATTAATAGAATGGAATCTGAACTTAGCAGTATTAAAGCAGAAAATCATGTAGGTAGTTTTAGTATTAACCGATGGTTAGAGAGTGAACTCTGCTGTTATGGCTCAACAGCTTTGCTTCTCTACTCAGCTTAAGCTTGAAATGCATGTACTATGAAATGCTGAAGAGCTTGCTCAAAATCGACCAGTATGGGATCAAACCAGTCAGAAGGGAGGAGCACTTTGAAGAACTGTCTGGTCCACTCTCCTTTCTCTCCATTGATGTCCTCTTTCTTCCAAGTGCTTAAAAAGCCTTGAAGTATTTACTTAACTCTGCAGTTAGTTAAGATCACTCTGTATCAGTATATTGAAATAAGACACTTTCTAGCTTCAGTGTTCCAGCATACTACATAGCATCTTTGTAGGCAGGAGGTGTGCCTGTTCACTTCTCACATAAAACTAGGTTAATTTATGGCCTTTGGAAGTTATGATGGAAACCATGGCTTTTCTGCTTGGGCAGAAGAGGCACTAGTGTGAGCATAGTGATCTGTTTCTATAGTAAGGTAGGATGTCTTAAGCATATCGTCTGCCGTCTAGATTCAGCTTTCATAGTAGCACCTTCATCTGTGCCCCCTAAGATTGCTGTGTACTCTGCTATTTCATAAGCCAGGTTTAGGAATAGTGTGTTATCTCAAAGTAGACACCACATCCAAATTCTAGAAGACCAAATGTCGGATTGGATTATCCTAAGAGCAAAATGTGGAGCCATTGTTTTTGGCAAAACTTTCCACAATAATAAAACAACTAGGGATAAATGAGAAATAATATCTTGCTTGTCTCATCTTATTTTGTCAAGTTGGAGGAAGAGAGCAAAGAACTTGGGAAACGGTTTAGTGAGCACATTTGATCCTGATATTTTCAGGGCAGGAGACAAGCCTGGAAGGTCAATCAGAAAATACATAGAGAATATGAACATAATGTTGAAACGTTTGCACAGCATGTTTAATTGTTTTTGTGGTGTGTCAGGGTGCCAGCATCTGTTTTAGAAACCATATGCTACTAAGCAACTAAAGTAAAATGTTTTTCTACTCTTGGATGTTATATGCAGCTCTATAGCTAGCTTGGGACACTGCTCAGGAAATGGGATAGACTGAATTGATAGGATCGGGAAGACATTTGGTATAAGCTGTTAACAGCTTGCTTGTTTATGGAATAGTTCTTCACACAATATTGGGAGAAAAATCTGTCACTGCGAAATACAAGAATCTTCATGACCTTTGTTTATTTAATAACTTCCTTAAAGTGCCAAGAAGCATGTTTGAAGTAGTATATGTGATTCAGAGTGGGTGAAAAAGTTCCCGACTAACCCTTTGACTGTTCTTTCTTGTTGCTGTTACTCTGTAAAAACTAGTGACTTGTTTCTGAGTGTGTTAAATATGTTCTAGAATATAGCAATCCAGTACTAAAAGCATTCTCATTGTTACTCTGTATCAAGTGAATCCTAGGCCTCTTTTATCCCTGGTACTAACTGGATCTGATTATATAAAGTAAGATTCTATTGTGCAAATTTTAACTTCTACTAGAGGTTTTTGGAGTGAATCTCATTATTTCCCAAACTAGTAGTAGAGAGAAAGAAGCTTGCTGTAAATGTACGTTATGCACCTCTAGAAGAGCGAAGTATAAGACCATAGTCCCCAGTTAGGTGATGCACATTTCTCACTTGTAGTAGTGCCCTAATCGATAGATCAATCAAAAGCAAGTTAATAATATTTCAAGTAGTGCTTTATACATTGGCTGTAGGCAATGCTAGTACAGATGTGATTACATCTCCTTTTTTTTTTTCATTGTACTGTAACTGGTTTCAGTGGTTGAGTTAGAGCAGAAAACAAGGGGGTAATAGACATTTCTAAAGGCTTGACTTGCTACAAATTGATATTGCTTCAGTGCTGCTTGCGTTGTGAAAGGAGTATCAGCTGCTGCCTCCACAGATTTTTGCATCTTTGTACCAGAGTGGTTATAGTTAGTGTTTCTCATACAGAAACTGTAAAGATACAATGCTATTTGCTTTAATCTTGTGTAAGTACAGTGGAAACCAAGTCTTGTGGAGTTTTTTTTGTTTTGGCTTTTTTTTTTTACTGAGTTACAGTAGAGCAAAAAATCGTAGGTAAGGTCTTGGTGAAAACTCTTCTTTCTGTGAAACTCACTGTAATCTTACCTTTAAAGCAGATGTAGGGCTCTCTTCGTATTCTGTTCTTACTTACCCTATACTATTTTGACCAGTCTCCAATCTAAAGAGCTCACCTGGAAATGTTAGGACTGGTTTGAACTACAGTAATTCATATTATTTCTTCTGTTACTGCCTTGACAGACTTGCCAGATATCCAGGTATGTTTGGCAGCTAATTATTCTAGAAAATAATAAGTAGTGGATTACGTTTGTTTTGAGAAGCTTAGCTGCTGTCACCAAACATCTTGAAAAAGGATGGGAAGTGTAGACACTGCTAAAACAAAGCTGTAGTGGTGGCAGGAGCAGACCCACTTCTGGGTAGGTGGTTTTCCTGCTGATATTGTAAGTGGCTTGCATCTCCAGGAAACCAACTTTCATTTCATGTTGATATTGGTCAGCATGCATTCCAGATGGAAGTCTGTTTGAAAATTGCAGCAGCATAAGGGTTGTATTCTCATCTTCCATGTTTTGTCTTTCCGTGTTCTTTCTGGCTGTTAGGAAGGAGGAGTTTGTCACTGCTCATGGCAATTCTGAGGGCTAATAGCATTTTGGGAAGTGTTTTAGCCTGCCTGTGAGCGACAGCTGTAGAAGTTAGACTGAACTGGCCATGAAGTAGTCAGTTCTTCCTTTTGGCTGTGACAAACAAGCATTCATTAAGGGATCCTTCTATGTGCGTACTTGATGCTGATGATGGGCTCTTTGTTATAGCTTCAAGCCATATTTAATGGCAAAAAGATGTTGTACACTGAACATTGTATTTAGATGAATTTTTTTTGATAAAGGAGGTGGTGAAGATAACATTAGTGAGAGGTCTGCATTTCTTAATGGTCAGCATAAAAAACCTAAATGCTGCTTGCCTTTACTGTAGTGATTAGTGTGCTGTTTTCTTTTTAACAAGTGGTGCTTCAAAGAAGGGAAATGGAGGAAGGTATAAAGGCAATGCAGATAGAAATCCAGTAGATGAAAGATGGTGTAAGACCGCTGTACAACTTGTTGAGCTCTGCAGGTTGTAAGAAAAGATAATTGCTGTTGTGGCTGTGACTTGATAGTAACATCCAGTGCTTAATTTTAATTAACTGTTAGATACTTGTAAAACTTTACAATTCCTTTTGACATTACTGAGTCTTTCCTGTTGCTTTACCAGTGGTGTTACGGGATGCCTTTCCTCATTTAAAAGGGATCTACTTTGCCATCAGATTATGAAAGCTGTGTGTAATTCTGTAGCTTTATTGTTTTTTGGGCTAAGGCTCTCTTCTAGAGTCACTTATTATCCAAAAGCTTATAAATTTCTCTGTGAGACCAGTAATGTGTGATTGGGGACTGAACTTACAACTTTACTCTTTCTCAACCTGTTATAAATGTTTGATTGCTTTTATTTCTCAGTAGTTGTGCTAGGTGCAGTTGTCTTATTAATATGATTTCAGTCATAGATGAGCACATACTTTTTTCGCTGTGGCTGGCTGTTCCAGTAGGCTCTCCTGCTGTACTTAAGCATTATTTATTTATTTTGAGAGCCAGAAAAAAAGAACCTTGACATGGCTGAACTGAGTACCAGCCACACCTGGCTTGGATGCGCTGCTTCAAAAATGCAACTTAGAAATATAAATTAATCCCTAACTCTCCAGTTACCGAATAGGGAATTTAGTTCCGCAGCCTGGAATTGTAGAGGTGGGATGTTGAAGGCAGATAAAAAGAAAATTCTGAATCTCTTACGTATGTGGGTGTCCGTGAAAAAAGATTCAAAGTCTGAAAACCCATAGGTTGTTTGATATCTTTTGTAATATAGGAAACACCTGTGGGTGTCTGATATCTTTTTCACTATAGGAAACTGGCTTCCTTTTAGGGCATAACAGAAAGCAATGATGTTAATGCTTGTACAATAGCTTTTTCTTTGAAATACACTGGTCCAATCCTCCCCTTCTCCAGACTTGGGAATTCTGAAGTTTAACTTGCACTCCTCAGAAAAATACGCTAGCCATAAGGCTGGAGGCTAGAATGCAGGGGGGTTGCTCTTTTCCCTCCCGTGTTGAAGTTGTAGCCCCATGCAGCCAAGAATGAAGTTATTAATAGATACAATAGGAAATTTGTAGCTAGGGTACTGATCTCATCCTCATGAGAGGGAGGGATTATAGATTATCTCAAATAAATATATAAATATATATATTTTTTATATATATAAAAATATTTTTTAATTTATTGAAGATTGTGAAGATTGAGTGTGAAGATTAAGGTCTTCTCTGGAAATGTGAATTGGTAACTATGATGTTATATGGTGGAACTACTAAACAGCAGAATGCAAGTAAAAATGGTGAATGTGTTTTACTGTTAAGTGGGTTTTTGTAGAGAAAAAAGTTATCTCAATTTTTTTTATATAGGAAAAAGTGCAAGCAACAGCCGGTAAATCCATCTCCCCCAAAACTAAAAGCAAACTGGCAGTTGAAAATAAAGAAGGGAAAGAGATGAAGTTGTCTTTTTTTTATTGCAGCTAAACCACCTATAAAGTTTTGTTTCTAGACTTTCAAGCATTTCAGACTAAGTTAATTTCTGTGCCACTTGCCACACTAGTGACTTGACTTTATGGAATGGTAATACGACTTACTTCACAAAATCTGTAGAACCCTCAATGTTACTTAAAAGGATAGAAGACTTAAGTTCAGGTCTTAAGGAAACAGACTTCTAAGTTTCTGCTCAGCAGAGTATTGCTTTTTAGGGCTATATCATATAATGCTGTTACAAATACCATTTTAAGTTCTGAGCTAGCATTTTAAATGGCTTGCTTGCTTTGAAATTTTATTCTTCAAATCCCTTCAGTAGGCATAGGGCACAGAAGTATCAATGAAGTTTTCAGTAACTATAAAGTATCAATGCAGTTTTTGGTAACTATTTGTCTTGCATTTGGATTAATTATTGCATTGTTATTTCAGTAATTCCTAGTTAGTAAAGTAACACTTGGTGAGAGTTGAGACCTCTTCTTGCAGTGGGAGAAAACTGGACAGATGCATTGGTAGCTAGAGAAGGGACTTGTAGGAAGGAATGGGTAAGAGAAGTATTTTGGTGAATTACTTTGTAGCCCTGACTTGAAAGGCGGTGAAGAAAATGAGAGAGGAAACATAGCTGGTTGAAATAAGGGTAATTCCAAAACAACATTATATCCCTAAACCATGGCAGGTTGCTTAAATGGCTTTTTAAAACACTGTTTCCATGTATTTATTGGTGCAGTTACGATGTTGCACAGCTGATGATCACTTCAGTGTAAAGATTTAGACTATGAAAGTAATCTCCCTTTGAATATGGTTTTCTTAGGAAGAAATGCTACTAAATCTTTGAGGTAGGCTTGCCCTGTAGTTTGCCACTAGCACCTATGATAGAGTTTTGAAAGACAAACATACTCTTCTGATGCTCCAGAGAGAGGCATTGAAGGAGAGCTTTAAAAAGATTATTTTTAAGATTACAGAGAAAACAGAGTAGGTTTGGCGTTTCCATATAAAACTTTGGCGGCTTCTTTTTAAGTAGGGCGCGTATTGAAGTTGGAAGAAGGTGGCTTATTCTGTTAGGCAATCTTGATTTTTCTGGTGTTGTCCATCAAAAGAGTTCCATGGGGAAGGCATACTTCTGTTCAGTGGAGGCACAAGAGGCATCTGTGCCTGAAAAATGTGGTGTAATTGCAGTGTGCATGGTTTGGAAAAGCAGAGTATGGCAAAACTCGGATTACTGGAGTGATTTACTCCAAAATAGAAATTGCCTGGGGGGATGGGGGAAGGAGGAAGAAAGATAATATTAACTTAATAGCCACTTAAAACTCTTACGTGCAAAATGCCTTCTCAGTGATCTTTCATTATTTTGCTGTGTTTCTAATTTCTCTTCTAGAACTTATTTTTGCACATACCCAAACAAAAATGATAGTCATTCATTAAACTTATGTAGGTGAGACTTGGTGAAATCTTTTCATTCAAAGCAGGTTTTTCTTAGTTTTGTAAGCTGGGTCTCTCAGAAAAGTAAAGCTAGTCACGCCTCTATCTGTAGTTTCACTATGTAGTGCTAAGTGCTCATTGTTTAAATAACGTGGGGCAGGGGGCTTTCTAGCACTTTGTTACAAAAATGGTGGTAAAATGCTTGTGGAAGATATTGAATCTCTTTTCAGTTGTCTTAACCTTTGCATGATAAGGTAACCCAACTGTTTGGTGTCCAGTACTTAATTGACGTTCCATATATATTACAATATTTTGCTTTTCCAACTAGTTAACTTCATCCTCAGGATATCTGCAGAGATGGGGAAATGGTTGTGTAGACTATTTTCCCAAATATGCAGAGTATGTTCTGTGAAGGAGAGGACAGTGGTCTTGGTTAAGGGCTCAGCTAAAGCCTTAATATCAGCGCTAAACTAGGGAGGATTCCAGATGGCAGTAAAGCATTTGTCTAAATGCAGATACCAACGTTTAGGTAAGCAAGCATGGTGAAGTAGCATCACTTCCCTTCTGTCCAGGTGCTGCTGCTGTATTTTATTTCTCTTGCTTAACATTGGAATAACTGTCTTACTTTTTTTGTCCTAGGGGTTGTATTGATAAACGTGAAGATTTAGGGATTGTAGAAATAAGTGTAGATGGGGCTTAAGCTTTTTGGTAAGTGAAGTCAAATTAGTAATCTTTCCCCAAGAGTAAATCAAATATTTATTTTAACCTGCTGAAATTAAAGATTAAAAGAGGAAATATCTTCAATTTTTCTTTTCATGCTATCGGACCTGCACACTCTTTGAAGAGTGTTAGGGATTCCAACTTTCAGTTTGAAAAGCAAAACATGTTTGTGATACTGTCATGTTAGGAGAGTATTAGCCTGTGTGTGCAGGGTGGGTTGATTAGTTCTGTCAGTTTTCACAGGATATGGTAGCGCAGAAATCATAGGTAGTATATTTAGTGACTCAGTTCTTGATATCCTGATTCAAAGGGCAGTTCTGCCTGACATCTTGAAAATGTGCAGCTGTCAAAACTTATTTTAATAGTTGTGCAAACCTTAGCATGAAGAAAAGCAGGAAGATAATCTTGCCCACAGCCTTTAACTAGTGCAGTTCAGGTAACCTGCAATGGAAGTGCAGGTTACCTGAACAACAGGTCCAAGGAACCTTTAATGAAAGTGAAGAGTCAAGCAAGAAGTGACAAATAGCTTTGGATTCAATTTGAAAGTTGCTGTCTTAATGCAAGAGTCCACTCTAATTCTGGCAGCAGTTACAGCTGACTAGAGCTTCAGAGGCAAAACAATTGGCAGGCTCCTAGAGGCTGCTGACTTGCACAGCTGAACTGTGAACGATCCTAAGTACTCTTGTTAAAAAGACTTAAGATTTTGCATAAAAAAGAAAGAACAGACTTGAATGCACTGTCTATACAGAAAGAACACTCTAGTGTCCTGGTTAGCAGTTGCTGAAGTAAGCAGCTTTCTTCTACCTTCATGTGTTTTCATGCGCCTCAAAACTTGATTTCCGTCCAACTTTCAAGGTCTAATCAACAAGGTGAAAAGGAGGAAGAACTTGTTTATCTGAGCAGTTAAACGTTGTTCAGCAAAAATGGGTATGTTTCCATGACACACTACACTGCCTTGCTAGAAATGTCGAAATGTCCGAGCCAGTTATACATATGCTTTTGTTTCGTGTGCCATGCCGAGTAGTGATTTGGGTTCAAAAGCTGTGTGGCCAGTTGGCATGATCTTGTATTCAGGTTAACTGAGGGAAGTGAGAGACAGGGCTGAGTAGCTTTGGTACAGCGAAGTGTCTGACACAGCTGTATTGCCTTCTAGTAGCACTGCTTCTGGTACTACTTTAGGGAGCTCTTTATCATACTATTGCCAAATGCTGGTGAGCATGTTCAAACAGTAGTCTTCTCATTTCTAGCTTGCTCTTTTTCAGCAGTGTTCCATCTGGTTGGGGCAGAGTGGGGCAGATTGAATGAAATGCTGAAAATTAAAGTTGCAGCTCGAGTCATGCACAGCACCAGTGCAGCCATGGTAACTGTATCCCTGTGATCTGATGTAGTGTCTTAGACTGGAAAAAAAAAATCCAAACCTACACACTTGTTGAGTACTAAAAGGAACAGAATAGAATAAATGCTTAAGAAGAAGAAACCTCGGCTAAAATTCATACATCTAACCTTAGGCTGTCTCCTTAAGTTACAGTAGTTTTTCATTAAATGTTCAAACAAAAAAAAAGCGTACTGCTGAAGTAGTCTGTCAGCATTACTGATTTTTACATTTCCAGAGTAGTAGTACAGGAATTCAGGACTCCTTTACACTTGCAGATTATCAGGTGGTTCAGACAATAGTAGAACTGATGTTGAATTGTCCAAATTCGGCCTTAAATATCTTGTCCTTTTTCATCATCAGATTCAGGAGAATTTTTACTCTGCAATCCTGCAGCAGGCCTAAGGTCATATAAATTGGGGCAAAGATTGTTACCAAAAATCGTAACCAAGAAAACTTTCCAAACCAAATGATAGTTTAGAAAGCTGACGTTGGTTTATTGCAGCGCTGGGTGCATGGGGGATTTCTCCTCGTAGCATGCACACCCAGTTGAAATCATGCCAAGTATTTAAACAGTTAACAAAGTTAGTTATGCCTACTGGTCCCACCCCTTAGCTAACCATTGGTTAGTATCTTTCTTACTTAAGATTAAAGATACAGTTCTCTTTTAATTCACTACGCATGCCCAGAGAGTAGGGGGTTTATTTGGGTTGGGGGCTTTTCTAGCTAGGAGGTGTGGTTTTTAACATTATAATGAGGTAGGTCAGCCTTAGGATACCCATTTGGGGCATTTTACTGACTTTGCTGTTCGGTATGTAAACCATACCAAGTCTCAAGGCTATATATCAGTCATTATCAGGAGACCCAGAAGCTCCTCCAAGGTGCTATATCTCATTATACTGTTTATCTCAAGGTAAACAACATCAACATAACCCAATACAGCCAGTCACCACAGCCAGCCCGTCTCCAGGAAAATTAATGCATATTTCAGTTTATGTGATGCAGTATCTTCTTAACTTATCTGTACAAAGTTTGCACAAAAGAGTCTGTTCTTTGTATGCTAACTAAATTGTTTAAGTCTTTGGTATCAAGATGAAGAGACAAATCCTGGTTGCCCTGTCCCTAATGGTGTGTTCCCTCTTCCTTGGCCATGCTGACCGTGGTGATTGACAGACCTTTTGAGCTGTTTCAGCATGTGGACTTGGCAGAAGGACTCCCTCCCTTCTTCCACCAACTGCATTTGTCACCTCTTAAAGTATGTTTTTCACTCGGAAGTGACTTGGCAGAAGTTTGACCAGTGTTGGGGGGCCAACAGAGGGAGACTGCACAGCAAGGGGTAGCGGGGAGCTGCTTTGCGTAGCCAGCTTAGCCTCCTCTAACACTCCTGTCAGAGACAGGATGGAATTTCAAACCTGGTCCTCATTCTGAGTGTGGATGGTGACGGTTCAGCATACAAATGTGCCCTCTAAGCAAGGTGTTTGGAACTGATAGCGAAAGCATTCAAAGTTTAAGTCCTAGCTACTTCTTACAGTGTTTAAAAGTTGCCTTGGTTATCATGCAGATTTTTTTTATAAATGTCACTAGTTTACAAATTAGAATTCTGGACTAGATCAGATGCACTGATTTCTCTGCCCTTCAGCTGTCTCCACCCGACCAAATTCATGGTGGTGACAACATTTTAAGGCCGAGTTTTTCTTTTCTTTGAAGACCATCTGTTCAAGGGGTTGCTTAATTAAAAGGTTTTGGGAAGAGATGTTCCTGATTAACTTCTCTAGTAAGCCCTAAGATGTGAGTGTTCTAAGAAGGACATGTTATTATTTTCATTTTTCCTCCCAGACATTTGGAGAGGTGTCGTAAGGAACAATGATGAGTCTTAAATTATGATTTCACAGTGCTCTGCCTTGAGCATTAACGTTAAACAATTTTGTATTGCTAGGTGGTAACGTCACTGGGGAATCTTTCTGGTCCGATAAGCCAGTGGAAAAAGGGGAAAAAAAAAATCTACCATTTCTTACTTAAGCACAGTGTTGTATAAAAACACTTGCACTTGTTTGGGGTACAGCATGGCCCAAAGAAGGAATAGAACTAAAATGTGCAGTGGTCTATGCTTCCCGTTATCAATTGTGGTCCAGACACCTTTATTGTTATTGAAGAGATGCTGGTGTTCTGCAAGTGATTTGTCAAACTGATTGCCACCATGATGGGGGCGTGGGGGCTACAAAATGAAATTGGAATTTTTTCATGGAGGTTTTTTTACATCGCAAAAAACTACTCTTTAATATATTAAACTTTATTTCAGCTATAGTAGGTTATATAAGTTTTGAATGCATGGAATGAATTACTGTAAGAGCAGCACTATTCAGGAGCTCGCAGTTCTTGCACTTTTTTACCAGGATGCACAAATGTTGCATTGGTTTCTATAAGCAGAGAGACCTATTTAGTTTCAGTGTTTGGGCCAATAGAGGTGCATGGGAATGGTTTTAGAAGTAGGCATGTCCCACTCCATGCAGCATTAATAAAATTTGTTTAGTCCTGCTTATGGCAGCTGGTCACATAGTGGTTAACTTCTCTATCTAAAAAAGTGTAAATAAAGTTCATCAGGTAATACTTTAGAACAGAGTTTGCCATGCTGTTGCACTTCACGTGAAGATGGATGCTGCCCTGGATAGTTGTGCCTTGCTTTATTTTTTAGGTGTGTCAGATAAACATGCTCACATGTTTATGTTCTAGTGGTGATGAGTCTTCATCGGTTTATGTTTGAACGTGATATGTATACATGACAAGACTTCCATCCTGCCTTTGCATGTTATCTTCAGGTTTACATTTTTGATACCTTCTGTCATGGCTCCACTTCTCCCTGACAGAAGTACTGTGTTAATGTGCCTGAACTATTGCTGGATGTGAGCCATCCCTGGATGTAGGAAAGCCAGATTTAAATAGACTTGAACCTCATCCAATCAGTTGATTCTTTTTCTTATTATTTTAAGTAAAGAACTCCTGTGTTTTTTCCTCTTTTTTTTTTTTTTCCTTTATCCATACTGCGGTCCCTTTCAATACCTAATTGTGCTGTGGAGGGGAACAGTCTGAGCCAATGAATCGTCCGTACCACTGAGTGGAAGTCATTCTTTAAACCAAAATCCGTACTCTTGTAGATTCTGAGGTGGACTGAAAAAGTCATGATTGACTAGAGCAGGCTTCTGGTGGAACACCCTTCTCAGAGTATGCTATAATACTTGCACTGCTAATGTCTTGATAATTTTGATTATGCTAGTGTTTTTATTTTCCTGTATAATCCTGCTGTACTAGTGAATTCAGAAGCTGACTATTCTGGTGCTAAACAATGGTATTTAGGCACTGAAGTTCTCTTTTCAAACAGAAGGAGGAGTAGAGAAACATCAGAAAGACATCATTGTAAGGGGAGTAATAATAGTGGTTTTCATTTGGGTAGTTTTACTGGCAATTGAAATTTCTGTGGACAATATCGTAAGAATTTGTAAACTCTTCTGAAAGTGCAGGCTTCTTATTTTGCTCCCACATGGCATAATTGAGGAAGTGACCTCTCCCTTCTTGGAGCTCTACTTCTGAACATAGGTGTGCATTTGGAATGCAGAAACGATAACCAAGGAAACCTTAAAGCAAATTAAGTCCAGTAAACTTGTTTACTTTTTCTGCTCTAGTTAGTCACTTGACTCAAAAGGGATTGGCAAATCTACTTGACATCTAGACCTGAAGGTCTAAGGATGAAAAACACGTGTGACCTTTGAAAGTATTACAGTCAGCGTCTTACATTAACCTTCAGTTCATGTGTATGTTGGTTACTAAAAAAGCCTTAGAGAAAGTTGTGTTTAGTGTCTGTGTGTTAATGCTTGGAGTCCTTGTGCTGTTGTGAATAAAATGCAAATGTGACTTTTGGTTCCAGAACTGTTGGAGATAACAAACAACATGGTATTTCAAGCCACAAAACTTACTACCCCCAACAAAGCTAAGAAAAAACACTTTTATTCGGTGATTGTTTAACTAGAATGCAAGAGTTTCTTTTAGTGCAAGAGGAATCTGTTTGTAGTATGTATCTTTAGGTTGACGGAGGCTATTAAATCATTTGCAAAGATCAAGAAACAACTTTGAAGACACAGTTTCTTATCTTTAACGTGGAAGGTGTAAAGTTAAATCATACTTGTCTTTGGCAGAATCCTTGAAATGCTTTTGAGGTGTGTGGTTTGGTTGTTTTTTAGCTGAAGATGTATTTCTGACGAATTCTGATCGCAGAGCTTTTCAGTCAAATACTAGGTAGTCACTGACACAAATTAATGAACATGCTACTGTATTTGCTACCCCTCTTAGTTGCTAGTACTTCTACTATTTTTCCCCATGAACAATATTACCCATTTTCCCAAAAGGAACAAAAGTCTTGTCTTTCCTGAAACCTGTGTTTAAAAAACAAAATCAAAAAGCCCTCTAATTGGTAGAAGGGGAAGGTGAATTTTTGTGTTAGAAATTCATCCTACAACTGCTTGCCAGGAACAGCTACATCAGAAAGAAGCATCAATTGATAGGATGCTTTTTCTTGCTTATTTGGTGTTGACCAAAGCACAGGCAGGTAAGTGTCACTCTGAAGCCAGTTATATGGATATCTAATTAAGTTACTTTGCTTTACATTGAAAGAATTAAACTATAAAAAGCAGAGGTTGTCTTAACAATGAATTTTAGGTCACTGAATGCTGTCTTAAAACAGCTGGTTAATTTGTAAGTCTGTATGTGGACTGTATTGGTTTTTTCAAAGTTAAACTGATTTCACATTTAAACTGGCTGAATTATATATGCAGACTTACACCAAAATAACTGGCATTCTTGATGCTTGTACAGTTATTTCTGTGCAGGTTTGTGGATAAATCAGGTGTTAATACAACAAGAGAACAGTTAGGAAGATAGAAAAGACTGCTGCACAAAGCTCTAGTAGTGGGTATTTCGGATCATCTAGATCTGAAGACATTACTTAATATGAAATTGCTAATAGTTTATAAAAAAAAAAGTCTGGATTCGTGTTAGATTCCACAGTCAAGTGCAGATTATAAAGGCAGTTTTATTTCAGTGAGGCAATGAAGCTTCTTCCTTTGTCTCCCAAAAGTAAAGGGGGATGTTTAATCAAAGTTGGTTTAAAAATAAATAAATCTTTTTCAGATGACAAGCTGCTTTTGAATTTCTTTTCAGAGTATGCTGTACTGAAATGACACTTTTCTTCCTAGCAAGTTGTTTCCTCCTTCAGTTCATATGTCTTATTCCCTGCAAAGCAATGCTTAGTATTCATGCAGTTGTTGAGCTATTGAATAGAACCTGTTAACAGTATTAAATTATAAAATGTTTTTTTTGTCGTTGTAGGAAGAAATCTGCTTCATCTAATTCAATCCTAATTCAGTCCTGCTAATCTGCTAATACTGTAGATTGAAAGATTTTTTGCTGTTGCCAGGATATCCTGTAATGGGCAAGGAGCCTGAGAGAATACAAATCGTTCTGTTTTTTTAACTTTTAAAAAACTTTTGTGTTTAACAGGTAAGAAACTATTAAACTTCACCTACAGCAGTAGATTTAGCTTCTGCACCTATAAAGCCTTATCTTAAATTTTAAGTGGTTCCTGAATGCTTTAAGTTTTTCATGTCCCTGGTGTCCACTGAAGGCTTATTTACCCGATTTCTGTAGGTTCACATTTACCTTCTCAGCTCCTCTTCCTTCTGCAGTTCAGACTTTGTGGCCATTCCTCCCCTTTCCTTGCAGCTTTTTTCTGACTGCTTTCCAGCTGGCTGTTTCTAACTTTGTCTTTTAACCCACCCTGCTGTTGCACGATCTTCTTTCTCCATCCCACTTTCATCTTACAATGAGAATCAAGGGTCATCTAGACACACTCTTGTGGTTATTCTATTTGTTTTACAGGAAACATGTTTTAAAGTGTTTTGGTTTTGTGCCAGGAGGTGTATCTGCTGCCCAGCCTCCAATTCTTTGGAAGAGTTTCAAAGCAAATGTGTTCATGAACTGACATATATTAGGTATGAATGATGTTTAGCACTATGGGTTATTATATTGAAGTATGGTAATACTGTCTTCTGCAATTGAATTTTTGGTACTAAACTGCATGCTTCAGTGTAAAATTGTCTTCTGAGTAGCTATGCATCATTTAGCTTGCTTTTTTATAATATTATGGAACATCTGCTTTTCTCAGTACATAGATTCTTCATACTTTGAATTCTCCCAATTATCTTCAAAATGGAGATGAAGATATCTAACTGAATTCTGTGACCAATAAATATTTCAAATGTGTAAATGTTTGACTGTTGAAGTGGAGTTACTAGAAAATGATTCATCTCTTCTACTTGGGTAGGGGAGATCAGTGTCTAATTTGTAGTTATTGCAGGTAATTAAGATCTATATTTATTAACACTTACTAACCTGTAGTTTGAGAGAGTGCAGGAATTGACAAGGATACACTTGTTCCTTGGTATAAAATTGCTCTTGTAACTTCATTGCAAACTGTAGACTTCAGCTGATTTTTGTACTTTCTCTGGACGGTTATGACCTCTTGAATTTTGAGGGATTGGTGTCTGAGTAAACATTAACCAGTTTGTACTTGTTTATGTACTTCAGCATGTCAAAGCAATTGATTATTGGGGCATTCAGTCACAATGGCGCGCGTGTGTGTACACGCACATGAAGGACATAGTTTTTTTACATAATATATAGATAATATATATTTATAGTTCTCATCTAGATAGAAGTGCAGCTAGTGTGCATAAGTAAGGGAGGCTAGTGATGAATAAGGGTGAAAGTGATTTCTCTTCTCTCTCAGTTCTTAACTGTTCTGCAACCATAGCAGGCTCCCTCTTCCCTTGTCTGACAGGGGAGTGAAAGTCTCTACTTATTAGATAATTTGCCTCATTAGGCAGAGGAGGCGGCAGCTGTTAAAGAGGATGTTATGAAAATTAGTGTCTTCATACAGTTTTCTGATGTGTTTCTCTCCCAGTCAAGAAGGGACTACCACATGGTGTCTTTTGCTTGCATTTCACTCAAGAGTCTGTAGTTACCCTCTGAAAGTATAGTAGTTAGTTGAGGAGCAATGTGCTGTAAACGACTATAAAGGCTGGGAGGAATTGTATCTGTAGTAGAAGCTTAAACTGTACAATAGTCAGTGAATGTGCTGAAGTGTTTCTCTTGTATTCCGAAACATTGGTTACTCAGGAATTCTTGATGATATTTGGAAGAAGGGGCAGTGATTGGTTTTTGATAGGTAGGTGAAACTTTACGTGCAAATAGCTCAAAACACTGAAATGTCACTAGCTTATGTACAAGGAATGTGACCCCACAATTCCTGAATCTTGCAACTTAATCATGGTAGGGTCTTACTAAGATGATTATAGAATCATAGAATGGTTTGGGTTGGAAGGGACCCTTGGATCTAGCCCAGCCCCCGTGCAATGAGCAGGGACATCTTCAACTAGATCAGGTTGCTCAGAGCCCCGTCTAACCTGACCTTGAATGTTTTCCCTCTCTGGGCAACCTTTTCCAGTGTTTTACCACCCTCATTGTTAAAAAAAAAAAAATAAAAAAAATTATTCCCTATATCTAGTCTGAATCTACCCTCTTTTAGTTGAAAACCATTTCCCCTTGTCTTATCACCACAGGCCCTACTAAAATGTCTGTCCCCATCCTTCTTATAAGCCCCTTTTAAGTATTTAAAAGCCACAATAAGGTCTCCCTGGAGCCTTCTCTTCTCCAGGCTGAACAACCCCAACTCTCAACCTTTCCTCATAGGTCTTCCATCCCTCTGATCATTTTTGTGGCCTCCTCTGGACCCGCTCCAACAGGTCCATGTCTTACCTGTGCTGAGGACTCCAGAGCTGGACGCAGTACTACAGGTGGGGTCTCAGCAGAGTAGAGGGGCAGAATCACCTCCCTCGACCTGCTGGTCACACTTCTTTTGATGCAGCCCAAGATACGGTTGGCTTTCTGGGCTGCGAGTGCACATTGTCGACTCATGTTCAGTTTTTCATCCACCAGTACCCCCAAGTCCTTCTCCACAGGGCTGCTTTCAATCCCTTCATCCCCCAGCCTGTTTTGATACCGGGCATTGCCCCGACCCAGGTGCAGGACCTTGCACTTGGCCTTGTTGAACCTCAGGAGGTTCGCGTGGGCCTACTTCTTGAGCTTGTCCAGGTCCCTCTCGATGGCATCCCATCCCTCAGGCGTGTCAACCGCAGCACTCAGCTTGGTGTCATCTGTAAACTTGCTGAGGGTGCACTCGATCCCACTGTCCATGTCATTGGTGAAGATATTAAACGGTACTGGTCCCAATACGGACCCCTGAAGGCCACCACTCATCACCAGTCTCCATCTGGACATTGAGCCCTTGATCACTGCTCTCTGGACGTGACCATCCAACCAATTCCTTATCCACTGAACAGAACATCCATGAAATCCTTATCTCTCCAATTTAGAGAGAAGGATGTTGTGGGGGACCATGTCAAAGGCCTTACAGAAGTCCAGATAGATGACATCAGTAGGTCTTTCCTTGTCTGCCTATGTAGTCACTCCATCATAGCAGGCCACTCGGTTGGTCAGACAAGACTTGCCCTTGGTGAAGACAGCCTCCAATTAGCTCCCTGTCTTCCATGTGCCTTAACGCAGCTTCTAGGAGGATCTGTTCCATGATCTTCGCAGGCCCAGGGATGAGGCTGACAGGTATCTTTCACTCGCTCAGGTTGCTCAAAGCCCCAGCCAACCTGACCTTGAACGCTTCCAGGGCTGGGGCATTCCCAGCTTTTGTGGGCAGCCTGCTCCAGTGTCTCACCACCCTCGTGACCAGAGGCAGTTCCCTCAGCCTGCCCTTGTGTGCTGTGTGCCCTGGCCCCTCAGCATCTTGAAGGCGCTGGGCTGGGCCCACACTCCATGCATCAGCGCCTTTCCTGGACTAGGGAGACCAGGAGGGGACAGAGGAGTCCAGATGCAGTTGCCAAAGTACCGAATAAGAGAGGAGGAAAGCATTTTTACTGTTACTGTCTTGTTTTATTGTTTTGGGTTTTTTAAATTGTTTATTGCCTTGATTATTACCTTGAGAAGAATTCCTAATGAAGCAGCTAGAAGGGACCTTAATGCTGCAGATCAGCACTTCTTCCTTGCAGAACTGCAGTTTTCTCCTTCTCTAAAGGAACAACTGTCTCTCTAACTTCTTTGCTTGATCTGTTGTTATTCTTTGTGCACTGTCGTGGAGGGTCTGGCTTCATCTTCAACCACCCATCGGGCAGTTTCCTTGTCCTCAGACTGAAGAAACAGCACCTCCAGGTTGCAGGGACCTCAGTGGCCCTTTGAGGGACGACTCCTCTTGCGCCAGTGCAGCAGCCTGGTGGAAGCCAGGTTGTCTCATCCCCTTTTCTTGGGGCTCAGGGCAGAGGAGATGGCACCCATTTAGGAGGGGTGGGGGATGGGAAAGAGAAGGGCTCACACCACCTGTGGCAATCAGCAAAATACTTGTTAATGCTGGGAGATGGAATGGGTGCGCCTGCAGGACAGCGAGGTGCAGAGGCTGGGTGTCCCAGCTAATGCCAGCTGCAGAGGCAGGGCTGATGGTAGGGTGCCAGCTGGGTGCTCCTGTGATGCTGTGTTGATGGTGTCATGGAGGGGAGCCCTGGCATGGTGTACTGGCACCAGGGGAGCCATGCATGAGGTGGATCCATTTCTATCGGTTCTTCTTGATTTTTGGGTGGATCCGCCTCCGTGGGCTCCACACCATCAGCCACTTGAGCGATGGCCATCACTATCATGTGGCTGATGGTGTCCCCCCTCTGACGCTGCCTCCTCTTCCTCCGTATCTCCTGCAACCACCTATCTGCCTTCCCCTGCAAAAGGTGGCAGCCACTTGCCTTGCTGCTGTGGGACATCTTTGTTCCAATCATCTTTGGAATCCTATGGCCTCAAAGCTCAGCAAATTGTGGGCAGCTGCCAGGATCCCTGTATTTATAGGGCCCAGAACAAAAGGTAGTGAGGTGGCTTGTGACATCAGGAGGCCGCTGTGATAACAATGCATGTGGCCAGATATAGCTGTTTTGGGGGTGGGGGGGCTGTGGCCTGAAAGATGCCCTCATATGGGAGAAGGAGGAGGGTTGGGGGGGCTGAGGGCCCCTTTCCTGGGGATTGTTCCTCTGTGCCATTCTCCTGCCCCTTGGGCACAGGCACTGCCTTCCACCTCCCCTTGTGTGCCTGGGCTCTAGCCCCCTCCTCATCCCGTGCCTGGGCTCCCCTGGGTGAGATAGTGGGAACAGTGTTTCAGGAGGGTCGGGGGTCCTCAATGACCTCCCACCGACCCGGCTCCCCACAAGTGGCACAGCTCCCCATGCCTGACAGTGGCTGAGAGGGGGCGAAGCATCCGGACATCCCGCCAGCGGGAAAGGGAGGTACAGCCAGCTTGCGCAGGGTCTCCCAGCATGCCATAAAAGAATTGCTGATTGGTTTTGTGTCCCTTTCAGTATCTCTTCTAGTTTGCTATGTCCTCCTGGAAATGGGAGGACTAGGACTGTGCACAGTATTTGAAATATGGGTGCAATATGTATTGAATTGTTGAGGTAAAGGTGTTTATATTTTGTGTTCTATTTAATTCCTTTTAATTTCAAACCATCTATTGGCTCCCTTCTCCACAAAGTTTCTTTGAAACTTCACTAGCTTATAATCATAAAAGTCTTAATTGTTAGTGTAAGTAATGGAGTATTTCTCCAAAATGAATTTGCACTAGGGTTCACATTCGTGGCCTGAACAGGCTGTTCTGATACTGAAGAGACTACTACACCTTACTTTGGTTCACGTGAGATTTTTTCTATGTCAAATTGATCTTACGTTTTTTTTAAGAAATGTAGAAAGTGTACCATGAAAATGTCTCCTGTATTACTCCTTTTATTTTTTTTGTTTGTGATTGCCAGATTTAATGTAGTTAAATCTAGAGACTTGGAACAGTAACTTGTATCTTTCTAGCTAATAACACTCACAACGAATCTCACTGCTTTAACTGAAAGTAAATTTATTTTCAAATAGGTTATTGGGTAAGTATGGTCTCTGTTGTATTATTTGAAGTATTTAGAAATAAAACTAAGGAATAAGTAAGAGCAGAGTTTTTACACTATTTAAAAACCATACAATTTTATTGGGATAGAAGATAAAGAATTCCTTGTTTTTCCCCTTGAACTCTCAATGCAGAAGCAGCAATGTAAGTGTGGTGCTGTATGAGAGATTCTTTCTTGCATTCATCAAGTGGAAAAAGTGGGGAATTCAGTTATGGCATAACTGTGTATTGCTGTAAATTACCATTACTTTAAGGATCTTCAATCTAGAATGCAGCTGTCTTATTTTTTCCTACTGTTTTGTTCAAATTGCCCTTGATTCCAGACTAAATGCATTAAGTGCTTAATTTTCCCATTTAATAGGTCTTGGGATATTTAATGCTTTGAGGAGTTGTGCCCCAGCCTGCGAAGGAGAGGCAGTTGTAGACAGCAGGTTTACAACGGGTGATGCTCTGGCTGAGGGAAACAGGCAGCTTAAAAAGTAGCCACTGGAGTGTCTTCTTTGTCCATTTGGGTGACTGGTAATTCTGTTCAGCTCTAAAATTTTTTCAGACATGCACTCATGCTTAGCTTTTGTTTTGAACAGATGGTCCATTTCCAGTGCTAGTGTGGTGTCTAACTACTGTCGATCATTTGGAGAAGGAAGAAAAAAAACAAACAACCAAACCCCCCCTAGAAACTAATTAAATATACCTGGGGCTAACTGGTTGAGGTTATGTGAAGCTGGCAGAAGGGGTTGTTTAGCATTTTAAAGAAATCACTTAATGCATTTAAAGGTCTTAAGAATGTTGGTAAAATCTCTTTCAATGATAAAAGTGTAAGAATTTATCTTCATCATTACTTTGTCCTTCCCCAGACCTACCTACCTATTTGGTTTTTAGAAGGCAATGGATTGTTTGTATTGGAAATGCTTTTGTCACTAAGAAATGTAAGACCTTCTGGAAAGCCTGTGGTGGCACCAAGGACTCCTTTGGTGGTTGCTTTCCTTGCATCCAACAACTAAGTTGTCTTTTGCTAGTTGCCGCACAGGAGTTATAAAAACCTGCTTTGCTGAAGTAGGTTACCTAATTTAGGATATGTTTCAATCATGGAAAAGTTTGTTGGTGCAAAAGTAACTTGTTCTTTTTTTCATCTGTGTACTTGAATCCTATACTAAGAAAATATGATGGTACATAAAGAAAATTGACAGTTATGTTCTGAATTTAGTTTTTTATAATGCAGTTCTTGTTACAACTCTATGTAGCGTTTTTCAGACTTTCATATATTACAGAATCTTCAGCTTGTCAGTGATACACTTTTTTTTTTTAAAAAAAATTCTCTTGCTTGAAAAATGAAACTGGCTATCGCTGTAAAATACGCAAAGTTCCTACTGGAAGCTCTGCGTATATGCTTTTAACATCCAGTTGTCAGGTAAAACAGCCTTCAGCTGGCTAGCTGAGGTCCTTTTTAGTTTTCTCCCTGAACTGGTCTAGATCCCCATGTCTGCTTGTACCAATACTCAGCTGTTAGGTAGAAGTAGGAGTACCAAGTTGGAAGAAACTCCTTGCAGATAGGTTTCTCATGTTTGTTTTGCCTAAGTATGATGCTTAAAAGTTTAACTTAAATGAGCAGCTTGTAATAGTTTTCTTATTTACTGAAGGGACTTCTGGATGCTTTAAAGTAACAAGTCTGCTTTGTAAAAGGTTTAATGTAGGAGACATTGTCCAAAATTAAACTATATGCTTGTCTGATTGGAATTTGCGTCTTCATTGTAGCTTGAAAACAGGAATGTCTGTATTCAGGAAAGGTGTTTGACAGGTATGTCGACTCCAAGCTACAGGGAGACCTACTGATAGAGTTGTTACCGACTTTTTTTGATGGAGATGCTAGTTAAGCATTTGGCCTCTAGAAAGAACTACAGACTAGTTACTGTAAAACAAAATACATACAGTGTGGCTTTCTTCAGCTGTAGTAGGCAGTCGACTTAAATTTTTTTTTTCTGGTCTGAAATGATTGTTTCTAAGCTTTCTTTCTTCCCTTTAGCAAATCATTCAAGTGAGAATTTCAGTTACCTGTATCTCGGAGTAGTTGACAGGCTTTCTTCATTTTGGTGAACTACTTTCTTTCCTTGCATGTTTAAGTCAGGTGTTTACTACCTGGAATGTTATTTCAGCATCCATTCACAGAAGAATCTGTTAACAACATTAACTAAGAAAACAAAGCAATATTTTTCTGAATGCTAGGTGTTCCTTAGGATCTTGAATTGTTACAACTTGTACATCAGCAAGTTGAGGTAAACTTTCAGAAGTACTGTTTACATGAACTGGAAGTCTGTTAGTCTTGCTTGCCGGGAACTTTCAGAGATGATGGAAATGCAACTCAAGTTACAAGAGACAGTCAAATATCTGCAGCAGCTTTACCATCTATAACACAATTTTTCTTTCCCCATCTGAGGGTTTTTAGTATTATCCTGGATTATTTTGCTGCTTGTAGTATCTAATTGTGAGCATGTCTCGTATTTGGCAGTCTTTTGCATCTTGCATTGAATCCAAATGTTGAGCTTTTTCTGATCATAGCGGCAATGGAATTGAACATTGGGAGTAACACAACCCAATTGACTTGTGGAGTTACCGTAAATTTGCAGATAGTGAAGTTTTGGGAGGAGCGAGCACTCCTGATTTGTGGACATAAGGCCTAATTCTGACTCTGTTAATGGGACTGAAATTTGAAAAAGCATGAAGATAATTCAAAATTTCAGAATTGGTAGGTTTTGGGAGGGAGGGTAGAACAGTAGGCTGTGGGAAGAATAACAATAACGCTTTGTTTTTAAGACTTCTATTCAAAACTATGGTAGGCTGATTATAGATTATCGCCAGTGATAATGCCTAAGAAAATTCTCTTCTCTTCAGGGTTCCTGGACTTCCTCTTTGGCACATTTTATGTTGTTTATTTTTCCTTATTTCAAAGGACCTGGGCTCCTGTTGAAAAGTGATGGAATAATCTCTGGCCGGCACCTGACATGTTGAGGGAGCACCCCCTAAAAGAGCTTGCCTGGGAGACAGTTTGTGAAATAACGCAGTAACATGTTTGCAGTAGTATGCCTCTTTTTTTGTTGTTGCTATTTTCCATTGTTAAATTTCTCTTGAAATAAGTAACTGAGAAATACATTGAAGCTGCTGAAATGAGCTTTAATCACTGCAGAGGGATTTACATCTGGAATTAGCATTGGTAATGGTTACTTGCAAAGATGCTACTTTCACTAATTGAGGCACGGGGAGGGATTTGATCTACTTTTCTGGAGGCTTTAAAAAAAACAAAACCCAAACAAAAAATATCCTGTGACTTCAATAATGCACTAGTTTCACTTGCTTACAGTAAGTCTGTGTATAGCCTGAATACCCACAAGCTAGTGTTTTTAATAACAACTTTGTACAACTTGATTTAAGCTAATTTGTGAGATCAGGTGTTTTGAACCCTGCTTATAAGTTTACTAAGACTTTTAGTAGAAAAGAATGATTTTTTTCTGTTTTTGGACCGCTTAATCCTTGCATGGGATCTCAGATGATTATAAGTATTGATACTGCAAATGAAATTATCTGTACCTTTTTGTGATTGATTTTTGTTTGACTCCCATGTCTTTATATATACAGAGTATATATATACAGAATCCATATATATACAGAAAGGTATGTAATATAGGGGCAGTTATGTATGCTTACAACTTCTGACAAAAGGCTAAGCAAAGTAAGGTGGTATTAAGTGATCAGCATGTAATGGTTAAAGCAACAATGAAAACCCTAAAAGCAATTTAAACTTCTCCATAGTGAGTATATCAGGCTTTTCAATATTTAGGCCAAATACTGGAAGTCTTGCTAATGAAGAGAGTCATAAGGGTTTTGCTGGATCCTTGGACTTGTATCTGTTTTTCTTAAACTGCTCGAGTACTAAATTGGACACTTCACTATTCTAAGTAGCTGTAGTGTGCATGCTGAATCCATTTTAACTTGGAAATAAATGCTTAAAGCTCTCTACCTCTTAGTTTGCATAAGAATTAGATATTTCTATGTCAGTTTTTGTCAGTTTTTATAAGTGTATGACAAAAGCATAGTTTCGTTATTGTCGTTAAGCTTGCTCCTGTATACAACCTGCAGCTTACAGAAGTGTTCTTGCTAAAATAGTACTGCTGACCTACATTCTCTGTTGTAACTACGTGTCCTCACAGCTGATGATGTTGCTAATGCACAGCAGTAACTAATGTATTGAATTAATCCTTCACACTTGGAAGGCAGTTACTTAAAGGAACAAAAGGAGTGTTTCTTATTTAAATGAGTGCTGCTCAAAATCATGCTGCTTCCAGTTGTAAGGAAAGAAGAGTTTCTCTTATCGTTCTCTAGTATCTGTAGTATCTCTTCCAATCCACTTAAATTCTGCATTCACAGGAGACCAGCTGATACTGTATCAGAGGTTAAATGTCATGTAAAAGCCCTCTTTTGGAGAGGGGGGAAGGGAGCAAATGCTTGTATTGAGCTTAATGAGAGGTGAAAGCAGGAGTTTATTGGAGCTATCATAGACTGAAAGATTCTTTTCTAATAGCACAGTTGTCTCAGTAGCAAATGCTTGCAAGGTGTCTTAGAGTGACAGAATTAACATGGAGGTGCCATAGCATTTTATACGGAAAGGTTAAGTTGCTCATCCTCCTATATTTCTGTTACGGCCTTTTACAATGTTTCAGTGGTTGGGGCCACTGCCCTTTCACGTGTTTGCTTAAGATATTTTATTGTCCCTTGTTCTTCCTCCTGTGTCAAGTTTGTGGAGGGAGGTACAGTGAGAGAGTAGGTCCTGTGTTGAAATTAGCTCCAGCACTTTGTGTGCTGCCTGCAAGTTAAAAATTACTACATTTCCTCCACTATGTTAGGTGTTTTCTTCAACAGTAGGGGTGGTACTCTAGTGCGTTTATGCAGCGCCCATTTTATCTTCTCCCAACTCTATTAATTGCTGAGCCAGTTGTTCTGAATCTGAGACTTGGTGCGCAGATTAAAAACAAAGGTTGGGAAGAGCAAAGTCAATAAATGGAAAACTGAAGTTACCCTTTTTTTAATGCAGATTAGCATGTTCCTTTCATGTAAGACAGACCCTGGAGTTGCCTAACTTTTTATCTTTGGGTGTTAGAATATTGGCTATTGCTAAAGGTACAAAAATCACTACGGAGTATTCGGTCATCTTTAATCAAGCCTGATTTTTGTAGCTTTTGATCATTAGCATCCACTGTTGTGTCTCATTGGAGTTTTAGAAAGTTCCTGTGCATGCAGGTACCTTTGGGGTTAAGAAGCTATGGAATACTGTACTGCTATGAAGTGTTACAAATCTGTTTAAGCAGTATTTGTAGTAAACTTAATGCTTTGTGTATATTCTTCTCATCCAGACCAGCATGTTTTGGAAATTTGATCTCCATTCGTCATCCCACATAGATACGCTTCTAGAGAGAGAAGATGTAACACTGAAGGAATTGATGGATGAAGAGGATGTTCTGCAAGAGTGCAAGGCTCAGAATCGCAAACTTATAGAGTTTTTGCTGAAGTCAGAATGTTTGGAAGACTTAGTTTCATTTATTATCGAAGAGCCACCTCAAGACATGGATGAAAAAATTCGATATAAGTAGGAAAACTTTTGGGGTTGGGGGAGACTTGGGAAGGTGGAAAAAGGGGTAACTTACTCCAATTAATTTGATAGTGTGTTTTGAATCCCTTTGTGCTGGTGTATGGTACAATACTGGTATCTTTAGAGTAAGTTTGTTTTCAAGGGGCTTTGTAGAACTTTTATGCAAATATTAGAATAATGTATTTATTTTTCAAATGGCAGCCTCTTATTCACAAATGCTTCCAAAACCAATTGCTGCCCAGAGGAGGCTTATAAAAAAAAAAAAAAAAAATCAGAACTCACATGAAGAATCTTGTAGTTGTGATTATTAAGAAAATAGTTGAATGAAAAACCCTATTTGGGTAGCATAGTTAAGTGCTTAGCTTTGTTTTATCAATGATTGGTAAGATGTCTTGGAGTTGCTTGTTAGAATGTCTGTAGTGCTTCTTGGAAGAATGTGCTTAATGTCTACTTGCTGGTGTTTTCCTTTGCAGAGCTAGAACTGTAAGAATTGGGTATGGCCATGACTTCAGCTAGTTTGCTGAGAAGGTTCAAACTCAAAAGTCAACCTATCAATTCATATAAAAGCACTTCTGCCATTTTTGGCCTACTTTAGAGTTGTCTATGCAGAAAGCTGCTTTTTTCTTAAAACAGTATGTAAAAAAAAAAAAATAATGAAACAAGCTACACTCTTTGTTGCAGCACTTCACCATTTCTGGTAAACCATGCCTCCTGTAAGTGTAGCAGAGTTTGAAATTGGAGTATCTTTCACTTAGAAACTTTAAGCTGCTGATGCTGTCAAAATTACCTTCAGTATGAGTGGGTGATAGTTCTGTCAAATGCAGGATATTACTGGTCTTGATGGCCTCTTAGTTTAATTACTCGATGTTCTGAACTGTACTTCTGACTCTGTGTCGTGAAGCAGTACTAGCTAGATTTGCAGGCTTTTTCAGACTTCAGCTAGTTTACTGAGTTTCTACGTAATTGCAATACATATGTATATATAAAAAATATATAAATCCTGAAGCTATTCCTTTTGACCTTTTTAATACGATCCCTGTAACATTAAAAGGGGCAAACACACTGCTCCCTCCCCAGTATCGGTCCAGTACTATCAGTCTGCTTAACTTCTTGGTAACGAACTTTTTTCCCTTCAAAAAAAGTGGCTTCTGAAATGAGAGATCAGTACTTGAACAGATGGATTTAACAATAGATCTTAAAATAAAAGTTTGTCCTTTCCCCACTTCCCTAGTGTTGTCCTATTGCTACTGAAGAACAGAGTAGTCTGTTTAAGTGAAAGAACAGAGCTTGTAGGCTGAATGTGCAGTTATGTTACCTTGTAGTTTGCTGCTTTAATTAGTGCAGACCAGCTCTGCTTAACCAGGTTCTGAATTCAGAGCTGAAAGTACGACAACTTTGAAGTATGAGTGATGGATAACTTTTTTTCCTTTTCCTCAGATACCCAAACATATCGTGTGAGCTGCTTACATCAGATGTCTCACAGATCAATGATAGGCTGGGAGAAGAAGAATCCTTACTTATGAAACTGTACAGCTTCCTCTTAAATGAATCTCCTCTAAACCCTTTACTGGCCAGTTTCTTCAGCAAGGTGCTAAGTATTCTTATAAGCAGAAAACCAGAACAGGTAAATATTTATAAGCTCTCCAATTAAATAAGTGCTCTCATAAAGTTGTAGTACTCAGCAATGCTGCTTTAAGACGACACGTTTGAGGGATAGCCACGGAGTCAAAAAAGAGCATTCAACTTCCATACTAGCTGAAGACACTAACTTTTTTATGGTATGCACAGGATTAAAAAAAAATACCTGGATGAGTAAGATGTATTTAATTTGGATTTGCCTGAGCTATTTGTGCAGTCAGTGTGTGAGTGCTTAGCTTTTGGCTTAGCTCAGTATTTTATATGGTGATATTTGCATTAATTGCTGATAGAGGTGAAGGTAGATGATTTGAATCAGTGGGAGTGGGTCCGATTTGGTGTGAAGAATTGTTATAGAACAAGGTGAGAGTCATTTGGAGTCCTTGTTCAGGAATGTTGTTGTACTCCGTGTTCACGTGGCCCAATACTGCCAACAGCTGCAATGACTGACTCTTGTACCTGAGCTAATAAAGTTTGTGACTCTGTTCCATATCTTTAATTTAGCAAGCTCTGTACTTGTTTGTATTATGTTAAGATTTTGCTGTGTCAAGGTTTGCTCACTAAGCAGGGGTGAGAGTAATTCATACCAAAAAGGAAAGCTGACTGTGCATTAGATTATAAGTAGTTTATACTCAGCACGTTGGGCTTGAGAGGTGGCTCAAGACACACTGCACATATTATCGGCTGTCCTGTGCCACTTTTACTACTCCATACGTGTGTATTATTTTATTTTGCCTTATACTGCAAGCTTTAAGTGGCAAAAGTGTTTAAGAGGTTCTCATTTATTTTCTCCATTTGGTAGGAGAGAGAAACTGGTTGGTGTAATTTGCCATGTAAAATACAGATAAGCAAATGTAAGCTTACTTGTTTTTTAATTTCTAGATTGTGGATTTTTTAAAGAGGAAACATGATTTTGTAGACCTCATTATGAAGCACATAGGGACCTCTGCTATCATGGACTTACTGCTCAGGCTACTGACTTGCATAGAACCTCCACAGCCCCGGCAAGAAGTGTTAAATGTAAGTAAAATGTCTCAAAGGATTTTCATCTGACATGTGTGAACTGTAAGATGGCTTGTCTTCTGCTGGTTTTACTAAGTTAATTTCTTAATTGCGCTGAAATTAGATGTGTGGGGTTTTTTGGTTGGAGCTGTGAATACTTTTCCAGTGGTGCCACAGTGCTGGTGGGGACAACTTAGAACCTGAGCATCTGATCTCTTCCCCTGGTCTTTAATATCTAACTTACATCTGCCACATGCAGTTTTAAAAATGTTTTGGACCTTACTGAACACTTCTTTTGGCATCAGAAAGTTTATTTAAAAATTATACCTAGGGCTTTGTTTTCTATAGTTGCTTAGAAACACTAATTTTACTTTTTTCCTTTTTTCTGAAGTATTGTTATTCTTGTTTAGAAATATCGACAGTATGACTCGTGGCAATTATCAAATGACTTTTTGTTAATTTTAATTCATTTAATTCATTCACTTGGATAATATTCTTACTGACACCCACAAACACTTTTACAGTGGCTAAATGAGGAGAGAATTATCCAGCGGCTTGTGGAAATCGTACATCCATCTCAAGATGAAGATGTAAGTATTGGTCTGACACTCTTCTGGGTCTATCTGTTCAGCAAGTTGCTGTGCAACATAGTGTTAGAACTTTTAGTTTTACTGTTTTCTGCTTGCTTTTTTCAGTAAGCTCATTTCAGTATTTAAGTGTGGCCTTTTCAGGGAGGGTGGGTGGTTTTTCCTCCCCCCGCCCCCCCCCCCCAACAACTCACCGTTGTTTGAATTGTTTGAAGAGTCAGCTCTTATATTTTGCACCTTAACAGTTCCTGCCTCATGCCTCAAGGGGGTGGGTTTTTTGTCTTGTTAAGGTTTAGTTACGGCATAAAGCTATTGCGTCAATGTTTTTGGGTGGGAGAGGCTCTTGTCCGAGTAGAAACTTCCACCTTTTTAAACTGAAGAATTACAATTGTCCAGCATGTTATTACTCTTATAGTAATTACTCTTATGTTTTCCTGTTCCAGAGGCATTCAAATGCATCACAGTCACTGTGTGAAATTATTCGTCTAAGCAGAGACCAGATGTTACAAGTACAGAACAGTTCAGAACCAGATCCACTGCTTGCAAGTCTAGAGAAGTAAGTTGGTTTGCTGAATTTCTGATTTTATTTTCAGCTGATAAAAAACACAGTTTTTTAATTTTTGACCTTGAAAACCTTTAGAAATGGCAAGCTCTGCTTTTCAGGTGAATTTTCTTGGTTACCTGTCATCAGTCTGTGTAATTTAAAATAACTCGGCAAGTAACCAGAGCCCACCTGGAGGATTTCCGTGTGGGTATGTTGTCTCATTAAAATATTTCCTGTGCTGCCAGCGTTGGTGGGAATCAGACATGTGGAGGTCAGCTTGATACTGCACGCAGAGTACACGTGGGAGACTTTGGCTTTGATTTGTTATTTGTTTTAAGTTAATCTAAGTGTGTGTTTCTGCTAAAGAAGATTCTCCTGTATTCCCTTCTTCCTTTTTGCTGGTTACAGGTTTAGGTTTGTGTGGCTGTTATGGCAAGCCAAATCAGGTTTTTGATCTGACTGAAAACTCCCTTTTTGTAGTGTTGGTTGTCAGATCAAAATGGAAGGAATAGTATGATTGGAGCAGTGAGGATGGGAGTGATTGTCCTAGTGGTACCTGCTAGCTTGAAATAGCTATTAGTTTTCTGTGTATTCCCTTATTAATTTTACGTGGGCAAATGGTAGCTGCTTCTGTTAACAGCTGTATCCTGAAGTAGTGTTATATCTGATTCCCATGCTTTTGTTTTCAGACAAGAAATCATAGAGCAGCTGCTGTCTAATATTTTTCATAAAGAAAAAAATGAATCTGCAATAGTCAGTGCAATCCAAATACTATTGACCTTACTTGAGACAAGACGACAGACGTAAGTGTTCTTATTTTGCTTAAATTACGCCTGCATAATTTAACTACTGTTCAGCAATAGCAAGTGTCTTCCGTGTACTTATGACTGAACTGTTTGTGGCCTGTTGTAGCTGAAGTAGTGATTGCAGTTGGCATTACTACACTTTCACCAAACGACTGGTCTTTCTACAGGCTTTTTGTAGAAGCTAGTTTAAGTGCCACTTGACAGATCAGACAAATTACATTTCATCAATTTGTTTCTGGATACAAGGAATAGAGTACATATGTACAGTGCAGTGAGTGGGTATTAACTTTTTAAAAAAGTTATTTGAAAGTTTTTTACAACTTCACTTTGAGAAAGTGCTGAACAGATCTCTGTGGTACATTCAACTTCTTTATGTTGTTCAGGATAGATGACTGACGCCCTTTATCTGCCTCAAAAGAGGAAGTAGAACAGCTGTAATGCTTAATCTCAAAACCATATTGGAGATTTCAAACACAATAAACCTAAAAATCCTAGGGCTAGTGTTTGGAGAAATCTTGTTCAACCATTACTTCACACTTAATTTATATTTGTAACCTTACATTTTTACTTGCCTATTCATTCTTTGCACATGCCTTTGGAACCGTGACACACTCAAAATCATACCTTAAAGATGTTTTACAACTGGTTTTGATATTAATTATCAGATTTTGCTTGTGTATGTTTTAGATTTGAAGGCCATATAGAGATCTGTCCTCCAGGCATGAGCAATTCAACATACTTGGTCAACAAAAGTGTTTTAGAAGCCATAAAAGCACGACTTTCATCCTTCCATGAACTCCTACTTGAGCCTCCAAAAGTAAGTGAAACCTTGTGTTACCAAATTAATTAAAACAAGACTGTCACTGTGTGACTGTATTTCAGGCAGGTTTATAATAACAAACAAAACCTGGTTTGACAACTTTCGGGCAAGTGCCCAGGCTCCTTCCCAGCCTATTGTGAGCTTTGCTGTTCATTATTCTTGACCCTGAGCCAATGTGTTGTGCTAATTGATATGCTTTTCCAGCTTAAACTTTTATTTAATTGGCAGAATAGCCTTGAAGCAATTACTTCTTTTTGAAAGCAATGAAAAGAGATTTGCTATATATTCTCAAGGTGGGTCCTATTTTCTGCTTGGAAATCCCATCTGGATAGGAAACACGGACTATGGATGCTTCAGTTGTTTGGAACTTTGGCATGGCCCACAAGGCCCACACAATTCCTCTAGGCTTGCCCAGGACCCAGGTAGACTAGCTCCACTGCACGCACCCTGCCTCTAGACATGTTAAATTCTTTGGGCTTTTTAACTGATGTAAACAGCTTATCTATCTTTTGCAACAGCACGACATAAATACAAGATGTATAAATAGGGGGCTTACCTATGATCCATTTATATTTTCCCACTCAAGTTTTCACTGGCACTGCACCCTGAACTGGGTGCCACAGTCCGTAAGAGAGAAGGACCTGTGGGCCAAAGTGAAAATATACACCAGAGGTATAAAATACCAGACGGGGGGGGTCAAGGTAGTGTTAAAGTTTATTTTAGCCTGGAGAAGATGAGACCTTGAGATTTCCAAATGTGGAAGACATAATAAAATGCAAAGAAACTGTCTTATCTATATTGCAGCAATATGGTAAGATTCAGGTCTATATTACAGTAGAAGCAGGGTCACATAAGATACTTGCATATTTTCTGGTGGTTGGACATACTTCGCATTTGAATAAGTCATCTAGTGAAGTTATTGAATCTGTTGCTCATTTTGAGCACTAGTTAAATGAGCATCCTTAGATTTTTGCCTTATGTAAGGAATGGACTAAATGAACTAGCAGGATGTCAGTCATCTTTGTTCTGACGCAAGGGTGGTGCTGGTCAGGCAAAAATGATGTCCAGTGTTACAGAAGGCAGTAGTCATCTCCTTGTCAAAATGTGTTTGTGCCTTAAGATAAGAAGACATTTCTATTATGAGTTCCCCTGCTCATTGCATATTTGCTACTAGATTTTTAGTTCTTACGGTAGCTAATATCAGATTTTTCTTATTGGCTGGCACTTAGTTATGTGACAACAGTTCTGGTTTGTTAACCGGCTATAAGATTTCAATGTAAGAACCATGAAGCTTATAATTGTAATACAAGGACCCATTCGTGCATGGAGAGAGACTTTTGCTGTGTTGAAAGTAATTCCTTCGAAGACTACAGATGGAGCTTGTTTCGTGTGTAACATTAAGCAACAAGCTTCTCTAGTGTCTTATTCTAATGAAATGTTTTTCAAGTATATGAAGTTAAGGTTGTTGAGGCATTATAATATATTTAGACACTGTCCACCTAGCTGTTTTTTGTAGATTGTAGCAATATAGACTACCTCTGTACATGGATAAACCAGTAAGAAGCATTTCCTGCGAAGTATCTCCTAATTCCTTTCAAGGTTGGGTAGAATGCATCTACTTTGAGATCCTGTCTGTAGTTAACAATCAATTTTTACAATGTCGTTGGTTTCATGTGGCTGTTCTTAGTGTTTCCTGTCTATGGAGTTAAAATAAGCTATAGTGTTCAGAAGTAAAAATTGCTTTTTTTCAGAGTCAAGGTATGACTGTTGCTCAAGGACTGATTGTATATATTTTTAAGCACTACCCTGTCATTGTGCATAGTAGTGATGAGCTGTTTTTTTTAAAAGATATTTTAATGGGTTTTATGTAGGTACCTTTTTCTTTTTCAGAAAAGTGTTATGAAGACAACCTGGGGTGTATTGGATCCACCTGTGGGAAACACACGTTTAAATGTGATTAGATTAATATCTAGCCTTTTACAGACGAATACAAGCAGTGTGAATCAGGAGCTTATAGAGCTTAACAGCATAGGAGTAATACTGGTAAGAACTTTATGCTGCCTTCTTTATTTTTGTGGATTGCTATTAAGATCTTGTCTGTTTTTTCTGTCACTGCAGATAATTTGAGTATATTTTCCAGCCTAATCCTTCAGCCTTTTTGTGTTGTGGCTTCTGTTGTACTGTTTAAGAACTTTTAATATTGGATTTTACTGTTAAATTCATCTGTCTGAAGTCAGCATTTTCCTCTGATCACTTGAATGGTTCTTATTCTCTACGCCTTCATAAATATATGAAGTGGTTTTCTTAACAAGCTTATTTACTGTATGTACTCAAGGCTTCCTTGCTGTTCTCATTCTTTTCCTAAGCGGTTCCCTCAAAACCCCTTTTCCTCTCTTAATAATATGTGGCACACCAAATGGTATCTCAGCGCTGCCCTATAAAGGGACAGTTATTCTTGGTAGCTTGTGTGCCTTCAAACCTCTGAAAGCAAGACGTTGCAGGACAAACTTTCGGTCAATTAACTTGCTGCTTTTTGCTAATGTGGAATGTGTACTTCCTACCTCATACTTTAGGACATATTCTTTCTGTTTAAGTTGACCAAAAAATTCAAATTGTTTTAGTCTAAAATCCCTTTTTCCTTCAGCTAATTAATAGAACTATGTTTATAATGTCTTCATCTCAAAATCTCTGCACAACTTGGGTTTGCAGGCAGGTGTGAACTTGTATACAAATAGCTAACTTCACTGTAACTGAAGCTTTTCTTAGATGTGTTGTCTAGGGGAATGTACATGCTAGAAACACTTGCGTGTTCTTCTAAGTAGATTATTTTGTAAACTAAATTCAGTGAGGTTTGAACATCCTTTTCTATTGCAGGTTTTACATAAGGGGGAAAAAAGTAATTATAGCCATATAAACTTCTTGGTGATTCATACTGTTTGCTGAAACAGCACATGCTTTACTGTGCAGACTTAACTGTTAGGAAAAGAAATCGTCTATTTCCAGTAGCATATCTTTATGAGAAGATGTCACTAGTTTAGGAGGACGGAAGGAAAATTTGAGATCTTTAGCTGTATTTTGAATGGTACTTACATTGTCTAATACTGTCCCAATCACTGCACATATTTCCATAAGTAATTTCATTTTACCCGTGACAGCAGTAAGTAGTAGTCTAAAATAACTGGACATAAAGCTGGAAAAGCTCTTTCCTATGTTTAAGAGGAAAAATGTGGAGAATCAGGAACATGACTGAATGAAGACTGTTTATTACATCTCAGCCTCAGTATTTGTCTGTGTTTAATAATCTGAAACTGCATCTAGATTATCTGAGCTAGCCTTCTGTAATAGAAGAATAAAATTAGTAGATGACAGGTTCAGAACAGGTAGATAGGATTTTGTAAGGAATCTCACTGAAGGGGGGAGCACGTTATAAATGGTATTGTAGATGCTAGAAGGTTAAGTGAACTCCAAAAAGAGAAATCTGTCCAGGGCTACTAAGGTCATAAATAACAATTCCGACTCTGGGACTCTCTGGGCTGCGGCTAGCAGAAAGAATGTAAGTGGGGAGTGTCATTCCTCCCTGTCTTTGTTCTCTGAAAGTGCATTACTGGTTACCCCTGGGATAAACCCAGTTACAGTTGAGTTTTTGTTTGGATCCAGTATGATAGTCCTTGTGTTCAGATAATAGCAAGCACAAGGATTAACTTTTTTGTAGGCCACAAATTTTCTCTTGTGCAAAAATACTTAAAGAATTTGTTCCAGTGTAGTCATTCAAATGATTTGCTGGGGTGAGACTATTGGCTGTGTTGAATGAGAAGACCCTGGTTTGTGTAAACCTTGTTGAATTTGTTTTTCAGGACATGTTCTTTAAGTACACATGGAATAACTTTTTGCATACGCAAGTAGAAATCTGTATTGCATTGATTCTTGCAAGTCCTCTTGAAAGCACAGAAAATGGCACAATTACAGATCAGGATTCCACTGGGGACAATCTCTTACTGAAACATGTAAGTTGTGGTTTTTTGGGAATCTCTTGAATTTTTCTGTCTCCAGGCTATCATAGCAGTTTTTCTTACATAAAATATACTCCAGTTTTACTTCAGTTATGTGTAGAATGAACAGGAATATTGTTTTGTTTTTTCTTAAAATGCCAGTTCAGGGTGTTAAACCTGAAAGTGCCATAGAGTAGATTTTTGCTGCCCCAAAGTATGCATGTGTGTAGAGCTACAAGTATTTCTTTTCCTTGAAGGAGAAGTTCCTCTATTTTTTTAAGAATTTAAATTACTATTTCAGTAGCTTTATGCTACTACAACTCAGCAGCTATAAAGAGAAGTAGAATTAATGTAGGTTTAGCTTTTAGGTTTCTGGTTGGGATCTGACTGCTGCTTCTAAAGTTTAAACCTTTTAAAGAAAGTATTTATCCTGAACCTGAAATTATTTATCTTGTAAGACTTTATATTTGTTAAAATTAACTGTAAAATGCATAACAGTGTTCCACTTTGCTGCTACTAAGCATATTTTGCTTTTTTTGATAGCTCTTCCTTAAGTGCCAATTAATAGAACGAATACTTGAAGCATGGGAGATGAATGAGAAGAAACAGTGAGTAACTAGTTTTCTCATTCCCTGCAATTGTCTACGTAAGACTTGAATTGTGAAATGAGTGTATGACCAATTCATAACTCATCTGGCCAGTTCTAAAAAACACTTGTATGTTTGGATTAAAGCTTTCTCTCATACTACTTCTTGGTAGCGTTCTAATGCTTTTTCCCATGACCATTAGAGAGAATACAATAGTTTGTCATTCTTGCCACGTATAAGATATTACTATGATCTTTAAAGTCTGACCATCTTCAAGTACAGAAGCATATCATAAGTTTTGAGAGGACAGGAAATACCTTTCTCCAGTAAGCAATTGAAAATTTTTTGTAAACACATCAAAGCATACTACATATTGGGGAGCAACAGACTCCTAAGTAGTAAAAGCCAAGTCCTTAGCAATGGAATAACTTCTAAAAGTATGTGTTTGTGAAAGGATGGAAGTTTCAAGCAGCTAACGCTGTCTGAAACTGTGTTCATAGCAGGAGAAAAAACCCTCAGTCTTCACCTGAGGTGGTAAAACAGCTCTCTGAAGGCTCCTAAATTTGGTTCAGGAGATACCAAACAGTAAATGTTAATGTGTCAAAATACTGAATTAGCTGACTGGGATAGTGTTGCTGGTTTGCTGATGTACTATTTGAGACAGTTCTACTCCCCCCAAATATTCCTGTTCCTATTTGATGTGAATCAGATAGTAAATACATGGCTAACGTAACTGACCTGAAAATAAGGATGTTGAATTAGGTGAAGAGCGTGAAGAGAACATGACTTAATTTAACTGTAGAAAACATGCTGTCTGAAATGTCTTCTATTTTTATATTGTATTTTCCTGAGGTTGTAGAGAACTGCCAACTTCATCAGCAATTAGACTCTTATAGGAGAGAAGTATGGAAAGTTGTTTCCATAGATCAAACCTAAAACTATTCGTTGGTTGGATAAGAATGTTCTTCAACCAGTACTTGCCATATGGATGAATTAATTAAATACTTAATCTCATGTTTGCAAACACTAATGCAGAAAGTATTGCTGTAAACCTCCGATTGTGCTTTTATCTGGAAAGAACTGATTTTTATTTGCGAGAAACGAGCGCTGTTGTAGGTCACCCCTTTATCCAAGTTTATACAGGTATGACTCCAAATATAAAAGATAAGTCTTTAAGGCAATCCAAAGGTATTTTTAGCTTAGCTACTTCAAGAAATGGAATTTTTTTTATGCTTTTGTATTCTGTCACTTATTTCGAGCAGCTCCAGAAGCTTGAGGGTGACTGCTTTCTGCTGTAAAAAATCTGACATAGTAAAAAGCTGTTTGATTCACTCTGATTAATAAGCATTTGCTAACAGAAGATACAATTGTATTCTAGACTTCTTGGCTAGGCGATGGTAAGTCAGTCTGCTTTGTCAAATACAAGCGCTCTTTATGGCATATCCTGTATTAGAAATGACCATCATCATGTGTTGCTTGTTTTGAATGTACTTGTTACCTAAGCAGTTGGGGAAGAAAGACAGGAATCTCTCTCTCAAGTTGTTCCTGTAAACAATGTGGTACTATTTCATTCATGACATCTTTCATTGACATAACATAGTTTCAGTTACCTCATTTGTTAGATGATGGTGGAAAATCAAGTAATGTGATTCGTGTTTGCACAACATAAGCTACTTCCTGAACTGCTGTCACTTTACAAAGATTTCAGGCAGGTTTATGGGATGTTTGTCTAGCTAATTGGGTGGGTCTTTCTTGATTTTTTTTTTTTTGTTTTGTTTGTTTTTGTTTAAAAAGAACAAAACCTTAAAAAGCTGACAGGGCAGATGTCTGGTTAGCTTGCAGCTAAATGCTAGAAATTCATCGAAGTCGGAGCTCTCACTTTAGCTCTTTGGTCAGATCTAGAATGGTTCCAGCTGATCATAGCTACTCAAAGCACTACTCTAAAAACTGGTAATTCCTGTTTCTACAAAGCAGTTCTGTCACATAAAAAATACTCAGACCGCCTTGTAATTGTGCCTTTGGTATGCACTTACATGTCATTCCTAAAGTTCAGGAAAGCAATGATCCTAACTTAAATTTCAGTTGGTCATACAATTTCCATCTCTGTATGCTAAATGTAATGTTAAGAAACTCCGCAATACTAAAGCACGCTTGGGACCTAAGAATTTTTTCACTTTTGACTGTAGGCGCAAAGCTCTGAAAGAATGTTCAGTGTATTGGAGTTTTGAAAAATACTCTCAGCAACAGAAGTTTCCTAAAAACTGTGGATCTGTTGTTAATTTTGTCTTTGTCTTGATAATGCTGTATATTCTTCTTTCTACACACACACAAATGTGAAAGCAGAAATAATCTGTTCAGATACTCTGTGCTTCCTTCTTGGTAGCTTGTTAAGTCTTCTAAACTGGCTCAGTGTAGTCAAACCAGTTGGTATCTTAAATTCTTGAGTATTTTTGTGAACCTTTGGTTTTAGGATGCAACTCTTCTGCTTGAGAACCCCTATGCTATTTGTCTTGTGTAACTTCTTGACTCTGGTAGAATGTTTCATAACAAAATATAGTAGCACAGTTGCTCTGAGTGTGGGCAGTTGAATTCCTTTTGTCTCTTGCAGGGCTGAAGGAGGAAGACGGCATGGCTATATGGGTCATCTGACAAGGATAGCAAACTGTATTGTGCATAGTACGGATAAGGGGCCAAACAGTACACTAGTCCAGCAGCTCATCAAAGGTAATGTTAATGGTCTGAAGTTTGTCTTCATGGCTTTCTTCATCAAATTTTGAGGAAATGAAACAAACCTAAATTAAAAGGATAAAAGAAGAAAATATTGATTATTTCTGACACGTTCAATTTAAAACCAGCCATCCTTAAACATATGCCCAAGTCTTTTTTTCATACAGTATCAAAGCTGCCTGAAATAAATGTGAAGAGATGCTGACCTGCTTAATTTGAACTTGTTTGCTAGATGGAGTAATCCTTACGGATTTAGGAGAATGTTATATGTTCTTTGCAGTATTTCTGGTAGAGCAGAAGAGAACAATTAAAAATTAAGTGATGCTCCATTGTCGATAGTATCAGATGTTTTTTTTTCTGTTTCCTACACTAGAGCTTCCAGAGGAGGTCAGAGAGCGATGGGAGACATTCTGCACAAGCTCTTTAGGAGAAACTAACAAGAGGAATACAGTGGACCTGGTAAGTAGTGATGGGTAAGGTATCAAAATTGCTGCTGTTTACTTGCGCCCCAGTTTCTTTTTGTCAGCAGCACATCCAGTCTTCCCAACTACAATGTACTTGTGTCAACAAGTACATCTAGTTGTTGAGCTGTGGAACTGATAATTCTTCGGTTTACTTTTCGACTAAAGCCATAGCATTAATATTTTGTACGGGAATCTTGCAGTAGCTCAGTTCGTATAGCTCATCCCAGACAATCGCCAAGAAGGAAGAGTTCTTTACAGCTTCAAGTTAGTGTCCTTGAAAGCTCCCGTCTGCTTGAAGAGTACAAACTAAAACTGCAGGAGCTGGTGTTAATTACTTTATCTACAGTATGCAAATGAGCCTATGTAAGTTAATGAGAAAATGCTACCTGCATCCCACTGCATGTGTTACTGACCTTGCTTAAGTCAAGTAACTTTGCGTACTTTTGTTATGCACCTGTCATATTTCTTCTGCATACAGCAGTAGTGATTACACTTTTAGAAAAAAGCTAAACTTAAGTCGAAGTATGAAGAGGTTTTGTGTAATCATGTTAAACATACAGTTTAAGACCAGTCACTTGGAGACTTTAAGCAGAGGCTGTTTTCAATGTCAACACACCAATTAATGAATTTTAATATACCTGTCTTCTCCAGGAATGCAGTGCTTTGCATGTGGCTTCATTAACTTGTGCTGGTGCTATATTAATTGTGCTATAAGACTAATAGACTGTTAAATTTGTTACTTCAACATAATATAGCAACTGGGACATAATGCTAACATGATGTGTGTGGCAATAGAATCAATAAGAAATTCATCTGAAACTGTGCAGCTTGTGGACAGGACCAAATGATGTACAGATGGTATTTTCCATGAGCCTGTGAATGCAAAGAAGTTCATAGTGCTTGTAAAATAATGATTGTTAGAAACTACTTCTTGGTCAAGGCCAAGAGAAGAGTCATCTAAAGAGGCAAAATTTTAAGCTGATTTATAATTAATAACATTGTAATTAGCTCTTTAGGTATGTAACAATTTACTTGGATGTACTTGATACGGCAACAGTAAAACCTCGTTTAAAACCGATCTCCAAACTCCATAATACTCAGTTGAATAGAAATATGAAGCATTAAAACAAATTCTTGTATCTAAAATGCCATCTGGAAAATTCCATGTCTTTGAATTTCTAAAGTTATAGGCTTTGGTTTTGCTTGCATGATCAATTCTCATTAGCCTTGGATTAGCATTTAGTTCGAAGATAAGCAATAACGGACAGTACAACGTGGTGTAGGAGATACTGAAAGACAAATCTCATAGAAAACTCAGCTTGTTGTTTTACTGAGCCAAGTTCAAGTTACGGTTATTGTATGAGTGTATCCTGAAAGCACAGCCCCACACAGTATTTCTTCTCAGTCATACTGTCCCCAAATACCCATGCTTTTGATCTGTGCTTTGGCCTCCATAGACCTGTCCTCTCCACCTATATAAACCTGGACAATTTGGTTATGTCTGAGTGTTTGAGCTCTTCTGTAAGTTGATGAAAGCATCCTGGGTTAAAAGGATGGCTTCTCAGAACTAATGTTTATACCTGAAAAAATTAAATACCTGATTTAAAGCGCAGATTTTCACTGTCCCCAGAGCAAGATCTTAAGTACACTTTTCTTAATGTTCTGTGGATTAACCTTATATTTTTTGCTGGGTAGATGAGTAGACTTACTTGGTTCAAGGTTTTCCTGTCCTAAGCAAGCTGTTGAGCAGAATCTAGTCATGGGCGATGTGGTAGTTAAGTACACAGTTCCTGACCTGAAGGGCCGAACTGTGGTTTACTGTTATACTTGATCATCTTCAGTCAAATTATTGGATTTACTAAGCTCAGATGATCTGATCTTTATGTGTATGCATATTCTTATGATGTGAAGTTCATTAAAGTACATGAATAAGTTAGCTGTGTGAAGGCTATGAAAATAACTGGTCTTCTGAGTACTTTCAATGCTTCGGTCATTTGGTGCTCAACAAAGAGAGCTCTTTTACTATAATAGAACAAGGTATGTGGTCCTGGGGTCCCATGTGTAATAAACTGCTTCTGCAGCTGTGAGACTATTTTTTTCAGTTGTTTTGCATCAGGGATGTTGATTATAAATCTGTCAAAACTTTATCCCTTTCATTCTCTTTCTTCCTCTTTAGGCTTTTCATCTTTCAAATGAGTTTTTGTTACATTTTCTAAAACAACAGTAACTGCAGACTTAGTTCTGCTGCATGCTCACTTCTATGTCAGTTGCCCCAAAACACTTTACAGACTTTACAGGAAGTTTGTTTTTGTTTTTCCACTGCTAATTGTCCTTTTGGTAGAAGGTAGACAGTACTTCGCTGAGCTTACCTACTTACCCTTACCTAGCTAAGATTAAACAAATGTGGAGTAATTGTTCATTTTGTCTTTAGGCAAGGTGCGTTAATGATGCTGGTCAGTGAAAAATGCTATACCGTTTGTAATACTGGGTTTGTACAAGAGACTGTGTAACTTCAGATGTGTCTCTATGGCATCCTTCCAATATTAGTCATGCTATTGAATGTTCGTGAGGTATACTTAAAGACTAGATGAGGAGAATATACCTCCCCTCAGCCTAAAAATAACAGTCTACAGGACAAATTGTTCCTGGTTGCCTTAAAAATCACCATGTATTTCCTTTCTCTTAAGGAAAATCCTTCTCAATATTACGAGGGAATGAGGCAAAAAATGCCACACATTAGAATGAATTATTTGCAAGAAGTGCCTGTGCTGTGTGTTAGTGTTAGAAAGTGACTGATCTGAACAGTGAGGAGTAAAGAATTAATTGCTGGAATTTGCAGTGGTCAGTCCCGCTCCTTTCCCTGGCATAATTCTGCCATTTATTTATTAGGGTGTAGTAATGCTAGTTTCTTCTTTCAGGTTTATGCTTCAACTACGGCAGCCGTCAGAAAAGAAGATAAATAACTCGTGTATCTTAGGCCTTGTGTCCTGTTGATTCCCAAAGGGAGAGTTTGGGGGAGAGGACACTGTATCTATCTAAGAGTCCTGAGCTTGTTTCTGCTACAGCAGTAAGGGCAGGATTTCCACTGGGGATTAACTCATTCATTAGTAGTAACTAAAACTAAATAAACAACTTCTTTCTTGGTTTTGGGAGTCTCTTCCTCCAACGAGTTGCAGCTGTAGACAAGTAGGTGTATTAACTTTTGTCCTCTCAAAATGTGCCCACATGAGGGGGGCAGTATCTGGGACAGCTCAGGTTTGTGGTATGGAATGCCATATAATTACCTTGAAGTGGGCAGACTTACCAAGAGTATTTTCATAAATATACACTGAGCGCTAACCTTCAATGGACTTGGTCTGTCATTTGATATAAGAGTTCTTCTCCAGATGCAGCAAGTGTCATTTGGTGCATTACTATTCTTCCCACTTAATGGCAGTTTTAGTGTTGATAAGTCAGGTTTCCTTCAGAAATCCCTAACTTGAAGTCAGGGTACTTCCAGTATGCAAATTGCAGTGCAGGGCTGCATGGTAGATGTGCAAGAACAAAGCACTCCCAATTACTTTTTAAAAAAAGTGTTACACTAACAGAGGAAAAAGCATAAAAGCACAATATACTTTAGGTAACAACTTTTTTCATTTGTCTCTTGCACATGTGTCCTGACTGTAGCCTTCTCCTGTGATGTTTGTGGGAGCACAGAAAGGTGTCTCTCTTGTAGGAAGCCTTGTATGTGTTTCAGTACTCCTTTTGTATAGACTTGTATTTTCTTCAAAATATAAAAAGAATCCATGAACCACCTGACTTCACTTGAGGATCTGTAAGATGGAGTTTTAGGGGTGTGTAGAATAAGGCAGTATATTATAGTGCAGTATAAATTTTGTCATCTGTAGATTTGCTTTATACTAGTGATCCTTCATAGAGTATGTCTTGTGTGTGAGCTGTTGCTACTGTTACTTTAGCTAATTGCTGTCCCAGCTAAAATTACTTTTGGAGTGTTGTTCTGATTGAAGATGCATATTTCCAAGAACATGTTGCTTAGATAGCAGTGTCACTGAACAAACTACTTCTACTAGTTCTGTGTCAGATCATCAAAAAAAATCTCTTCTTTCAAGGGTGATGTTTAAAACAGCGGTTGCTGTGGCAACAACTCCGTGTTTGTTTCTGCAAGTACACATTGGTTACAAATTTCTGAAGTTTTCATTCTTCTGTCTTTTTGTAAATATTGTGGATACCTAAGACAGTTTCCCTTGAATTTTTATATATAGGAAAGGAGGAGAATCTCTATATAATCTAGTATTTTGGTGACTACTAATTCACTTGCTGTTCAATATATTTCATGCAGTACAAAGACAAGATGCAAGTGTTTTTCTCATTTTGTTTTATATAACTGTCAGCTGTAGGACTGGCTTTTTTATGTTAAATAGTCATGCTGAAGTAGTCAAAAGCTTTGGCTTTTTTGGGCTGTCTGATACTCATGTATGCATTAATGCTATTGAAATATTTCAGGGACTGTTTTACGTGGTACAGCAGTTGGGAAACCTAAAAATAATTCAGTTTCTTATTTTGATATGAAACTGAAGATTCAGGCAGATAGTGTGAGTATACTTCAGTGTCTGTCACGTGCTATGGAAATGACTAAACTCTTTTGTATAGGTTACTACCTGCCACATTCATTCTTCCAGTGATGATGAAATTGACTTTAAAGAAACTGGCTTCTCACAGGATTCTTCTTTGCAGCAGGTGAGTTGAATTCTTTTAACAGTGTAAGTTGCTCTTTCTGTAAAAATAAATAAGAAATTGTAAAAAAGGAGTGGAACTTATATTTATGTCACAAGCAAATACAAATCTAGAAAGTTTAAAATAAAACTTAGACATGTGTGCATGCACACAACTGTGTTTTATCAAACCCAGAGATAAGGTTTTTAACGCAAGTCAGGATATCTTGGTGTGCCTTCCAGTTTTTAGTCTTTGATCATGCTGTATATGCAGATCTCTACTCATTATGCCTAAGAACACATTTTATATGCCAGCTGTCTGGCTAAGTTGAACCCAGTTTCTCGTTAACTTTAGTTCTTACTAGATGTAGAAGTTTGAAACGGTGGCTTCTAATTGTGTTTTCTGGCTAGTGTGAATTGCTATGAAAGCAAATACGGGTTTCTGTTTGGTTTTGCTAATACATTTTTTTAAATGTTGACCCTTATTTTGATGAGGAAACAAGGAGGATTGGCTATTTGTTACATGCTTTTAATTCTTGGCAAAATGTCGAACTCTGCAGCTGTCACAGCAATATAAATGAAGAGTTAAGTATGCTCCTGTGACAGGTGTATGGAGCAGCTCGAATGTTTTTAGCTTTATAGACCCTTGATACCTGGCAAGTGTACATAGCCAAATTTTCCTGAACTAAATTTCCAATGAACTTGATCACTTATTTTTAAATTCAGTATATGCTTTTGACAGCTCATTTGTTAGTGTTTCAAAGATAATTACTTATCTTTTTAATGAAAAAACATTTGAGAATGCCTAGGGAATTTTCAGATCAACCAGACTGAAAGCTTAAGTCAAAGCTGTGTCCACCTTGAAGTTTTAATGCTTTCATAGCTGACAAATTGATAACGAATACAGTGTTTAATATGGTTATGGTATTAGAGTATTTTTGCTATGGAGAAGGTTGGTGCCATTTTGATGAAGAATGACAGCATTTCTGTAATAGTACTGTCCTATCTGCAATATGCATCTCTTTCAATTCTTTCGCTGGTGGTGGAAGAGTAGGAACTGTCTGGCACAAGACTGCCGATAAATCCCTTATACGGAACACATTACTTATCTGGGTTATTAACCAAAATCTTTCAGCTCATACGAACAGCTATGTAGTAACTACCTAGTCTAAGACTGGCTTTGGTACTCTATGCATCTTCTATAGTTTTTATTAAAAGTAGTTGCTTATCTAAGGTTGAATTGTGGGTGGTGGGTCAAGTTTTAAGAATCTGATGCTTTTTTATCTGATCCAGTGATTTTGTGCACGTAAGGTGCACCTGAATACAAACGTGATCAGTTGGGTGCTGTCTGTAGCAGCTCTAGTGAGAAAATAAAATCTTTAAATACCTCTGCGCTTTTCATGCATCCCCTTAGCGACCTGCTGTGCCTAGGCAATCCCAGCAGTTCCAGGTAGTTAATGTGAAGAAATGCAGATGGTCCAAGGGCTGTTTCTTACAAGTTTGTAAGCATTTTCTTAATTTTTTTTTTTTGCTAAGCTAGTGAAATATACTTTCTAAAGTGGTCTTGTGAGGAAAGCATGGTACTAGGCAAGATAAATCACTGATGGGAAATGCATTGAAATTACTTTTAAAGCATTCTCCAGCTGCACAAATTTGTTCATAAAGGCATCTCTGGCTTCAGCTAGAGGACCCAATTCTAGACAAACAGTTAAAGGAGGAAACAGGAGGTAAATTTCCAAAATTCAAGTGGGACCCATTAGGAATCGGATAAGGGAGGAAAATACTGAGGAACCTATTCATTGTTGGTATATTTTTGTCAAATTTAACTTCTGTCTGTGCAGAATTACATTTGCTATGACTTCTTTCTTCTGGCATCCAAATCTAGTTCGATACTGTTTTCTTCTAATGAAGACCCTTTGTTCCAGAAGGGAAGGTTTCTTTCCCCCCTCCTGCGCTTTTTCTCAGAAACACTTTTTATGTAAATTTCTGAATAACACTTCAAAACTGACATCTTTGAAAAAGCATTCTGTCACCTAGTTCTGGGTTGTAAGGTTTCTTGTGCCCGCAGTGTTTAATGTGCTGTCTTGCTGTGGCTCTGGAAACTTGTACTCCAGGAAAGCATTCTTGTTCTGTTCTCCACCAGCTTAGTACCACTTTTTCTCTTTTAAGCAGACTGAAAATATATTAGAGAATGGAATAGAACTGTCTAGGGTCTGAGATATGCTAGCCGTTTATAACTGCACTTTATATACTTGTTGTAGGCAATTTTGATGTAGTGATAAGATTTCATGCTAGTTTCATAACTAGCTGATCTCATAAAGCTCATGTCTTAATTTTCTGTTTATCCTGGTGAGTGGTGTTCTTAATGGTTGCACCTTTTGTAAAACAGAACAAGTTTGTTTAACTACTTTTTTTATTCTTCCCATGGAGGTAATTCACTAATGTCTTTCAGTGACATGTGCTTTTTAATACCCATAATAGTGAAAATACTTTACAGGAAAGGAGAGCTCAGTAACCAGCGTAAAGCAAAGTAATTATTTTATAGGAAGGACAGTCAGTAATAGATTGTCTGTCTCTGTAATGTTGATATACTAATTGTGTTAGTATCGAATCCTGAAGTTTTTCAGAACTAACTATCAGATTTTAAAATTTAGGATCAAAATGTAAAAGAGTTCTTGCTTTGGCATGGCTTAGCATAGTGACCCTACCAGTCATGAGGGTTTCAGACCCACTCCCAGCCCTGATAGTGTCTTGCTGTATTACATCATCCTTCTATTTCTCCTATCTTTTTCCTCTGGTTTTCATAATGCCTTAATCCAAACTTGATTTTTTGACTGTTCCCTTGTTTTCTTTCCGTATTCACTTTGTTCAGCTTTACCACCTTCTTCAGAGGTTTTGTCTGTGTACTGTGTCCCTTTAGCTACCTGGGCGAGAAACCAAGAGAGTTGATGTGACAGCTGTATTTCCTAGAATATCTTAGCACTGTCTGACATTACATGTGGAAACAATGCTATTAAAACTCCCTAGAGAATGTGTGATAATTTAATTATAAATCTGGGAAATAAGGGACAAAAGCTATTGTTATGGATGGGAGAAAATGCCCATGTGTACCTTAATGTGTATATACCCATCTGCTGGCAGTTGATACCGACATCTTTATTAAAAAAAAAAAAGCACAGCTGAATCAGTGACAGTGCATTGAGGTGTAAAATGTTCAATAGTTTCCTCCTTGTAGATGTTGAATAGACGCTGCTGGTGCGTGTGCCTGAGACTGCATTTTTATCATGTAGTTATCACTAGAAATATCAACTGTGCTTTAGTATCTATATATAATGTACTTTTCTGGTTCTTGCCACTTATAACTTCATGTTATTTTGAACAAAGACAGCTTTTTCTTTTATCTAGTATACTGTGTTGTTTCACTGTTTCTTTGGGGTGCATTTGGAAAGGTGCTGATTAATGCATGGTTAAACCAGAGATTTAACTTTCTTATTGAGAGCTGCTATTAGACTAGCTTTCAAGTCAGTAAATGTAAGTAGGTGTGTAGTCAGTGTTACCATTTAAAATTCAAAGGTTAAGACAAATCCTTTTCCTGTTCTTTATGTTTAGATTAGAGAGACTTTTATTTCTTTGGAGCAAAATGGGCAAATAGGATTTAGAGTATTATTAGAATCATTATATCACTGTCGTTGGTCCTGGGGTTGCCAGGCCTTTTCTGATTATCAGATGCAACAAATGACGTCCAATTTTATTGACCAGTTTGGCTTCAACGATGAGAAGTTTGCTGATCAAGATGACATCGGCAAGTGAGTATAACGTTATACTGGCTTTGACTATAGTCTCGGGAATTTCCTCTCTTACTGTGTATTTGGCTGTGGTTTTGCTGATGATAAATACAAGCCTTTACTGATGTGAGGCAGTTGCCAATCAGTCTTGTCTTTTTGTACTATCTGTGTTCATTGGTAGAAGCCTTCCTGAACAGTTTACAGAGGAAAGCAACAGCTTATCTTCCATTCCTAATGTCCTGGTTGTGCCAACATGAGAACACAGTGCTTGTGCATAACTAACTAAATTATAACTCTGCTTTTGAAAGCTATGTCTGTCCAATGACATGGCATTGTTGGGGGCACTTTCACTTCCTCTGTGCCTCAAAGTGATTTTTTTTTTTTTTTCTTCCCCCCCTGCTGATTCTATGTACCAGACCAGATGAATAGCTCTACTTTTAAGTTTTCCTGGAAAAGATGACAGGAACAACACGTCTGTGAGTGTACTTTTCTGTAGGGGACAGTAAGGAAGGGCATCGTAAATCTACCTTTGTTTTTGAGGTCAAGGCAGTTAAGACTTGTTTCTACAAATAGGGTAAGTGATGAGGAGATGAGAACAATCTTGGTCAGGTAAAAAGAACCAAAACCAAACCACAACAAAAACACCCCACACAAACTGATCTCTTTCTTCAGTTCTAAGTAAACTGATGCCATAATGGGAAAGGGAAAGAATGGGGGCTCTTGCTGAAAATGGAGTTGATCTTGATTTTTTTTTTTTTGGTAAGAATTCATGGCTTGCCATGCAAGAACATGCAGATAAGAGTAAAAAGCATTACTTGAAGATGGTTTCTAGAAGGGTAAAACACAATAAAATGTCTCCGTGCTCTTCTGTAAGACATGTTTAGTAAGTAATGGTTGACTGAAGCTTGCACATGGCATTTAAGAAGTGTTGCTGCCTTTTTACACCACATAATCTGCTGAGATTATAGATTAAGACATGATGGGAGAGGAAGCAACTCGGGATACTCTTTAACTTTGTTAGAAGCAAGTGGATTTTGGCAAGGATAGGAGTTGGAATTGCTTTAAGATCATGCCTCTGGTAGTATATGGTCTCGGTGGACAGAAGATGACTACCTGTGTAAGCAGATCTCTTGAGATTTGTGGTAGGTGTACTAATGATGTACTCATGAGTTGAATTAAGCTGTAGATAATGTTAGTTTAAAGTTATACCTTTTGGGCAAGAATCAATTACAGCTTAAATTACCTGCTTACTGTTGTACAGTAATTCAGATGGTAACTTGTACAGTATTTCAGTCACATTTAAAACTTAGGTTCCTTTAGACCACTTACCTTGTTCCCTACTTTGTAATGCAGGGAGGATTAGAGGAAGAGTAGTACGTGCTCTGCTGAATGCACTGCTGTATGTGGCTAGAGAAAGAATATATTAACTCTTCTGAAAGTCTGGTAGTATTTCCCATCTTTTCGTCCTCTGTTTCTTTTTGCTTTCCCTAGAGATTTAGTTTGCCTAATGCTATTTTTAGTCTTTAGACATGTTTGTAATTACTTTAGTGAAACTGCTCGATAGCTTAATATGTGAAGATGTGTAAAGCCTAATATTTAGTGTTTGGTTTGGAAAAAAAACTTCAGTGATTGGTTTTAAAAAAAGAGATTAATTTTTTTTCTTTAGGAAACAGAAGTTGATACTACATGTTTCATTTTCTCTCTTCCTGTTGAGAAGGTCCTTCTGTAGAGTAGTGAAATCAGTTAGAAGGTGTAACAACTGCTAACCCAGATCTTTGCAGGTTTTTGAGCTGTATTGTGGTAGACCATAGTCAGATTAGGCATTCTTTAGGCCTACTTTTTTTCCAGTGCATAACAGTACAGTATTTGAGATTTGTGTATATCATTTCAGTTATGCTTGGTTAGACTGCTTGTATCTTCACAGCTAACTATAGGGTAGAGATAACATTGTTTTGTATTTTTGTTTAAAATATTTCACAGTTGGAAAAATCACATGAATACTAGGCCTCCTCAATGTGGAATGTGACTGTTTTATGTTGGAAACGACTTTGTCTTTAATCTTATATTTTTAGATTATTGGAAAACAAGAAACCTAAAAGAAAAGAAATTTCTTCATGTTATAATACAACATCTTGTTTTATTGCGTACATCTGCTTTTTTGTAGTGTTTCTTTTGATCGGGTCTCAGACATCAACTTCACCCTCAATACGAATGAAAGTGTAAGTATGTGTTCCTGTACTGTCAGGAAAATTACTGTCTTTTAAACTTCGGTGTGACCTCAGTGTTTTGGTGGTGTCTGTTATATTTACTCTTTTGGTGTGCAATCTTAGGAAAATAACTACACTACCTTGTTCCTGTATCATGAGATTTTCTAATTGGAAGACACTATTGTTGGTCTTTGTGATCAGTATTAAACAGAATTGCTTTTAATTTGTATGGCCAGGTTCAAGAACAGGCTTGGCTCTGATTTGTACCTCTTGCATGCTTGTGTTTTATGGGTAGAAGCTATTTCACTCTTCCAGTGAGATTGTGGTGACAGGAAAGTAAGGACAGAGACTTTAACCCTAGATATTATTTGTCAGTTGAGCTGAAATGAACCCCACTACACAAAACAGCTGGAATACTTGGTGGTCTGGTTAGCTGAAAAGCTCTTCAATGTTATTCCTGCATGCCATTCTTAAACATGATGGAAACTCCTGGCTGTTCTTTGACGGTCCACTCAACTTGTTAGTAGCTGAGTAAAACAAGCACCACTGAATATTTTCTCAGCAAGCTTTAAGTTGTTAAAACATTCTGGTTTTCTGCTGCTTTTAGAGAAATGTTTTTTTTTTTTTCCCCACTGGTTTAAGATTCTCTTCAGAGAATAATCATATATTCCAAAAATCCACTAATGTAAGAAGAATGATTAATCATACATACAGATTTTATACTTTTGTTGTATTTAGGGCAATATAGCCTTGTTTGAGGCATGCTGTAAGGAGCGGATACAGCAATTTGATGATGGTGGCTCTGATGAAGACGACATTTGGGAAGAAAAACATATTGCATTTACACCAGAGTCCCAGAGGCGTTCCAGGTACGAAATGTGATTTTGATCCAAATAGCAGTATAGTGAGCCCTCAATACTGAGCATGTCTTTTGATTCAGGCTGACTATTAGCACAGGCTGCCCAGCATAACTAGCAATTTCCATTCTGTCGAGAAATGAGGAGAGGGATGGCTCTAGTGTCTGTCTTCCAGCCACAATTTGCAGAAGATGGCAACAGCTGCCCTGCCTACTCGGCTTTTCCTGCACTTCAGCTTTTGTAGCTTGTTTTTTTTTTTTTCCTGCTGCTTATTCTTTCCCTCTGCTTTTATACCTGCTCAGCCACTCTTGCCTTGGACAAGGGAGTTCAGCTCCACGCCTCTGTAGACCTTGCTGTTGTCTCTGCAGTACCAGTGTGGTTGTGGACAAAACTGCATAGGAAGCTGCATTGAGGGGAAAGAGCATCTGGTCCCCAAAACTCAGGGCTGTGCAGCCTCCCTTGATATCTACTGAATTTTGTCCCAGGGTAGTCTTGGCTTTTCTGACCTTCTTGTGGCTTGAGTCACAAACCTGATCTCTTCTTCCCTTGCCACCTTCAAAATGCACATTGCTAATACTGTCTGTACAAAATCAATTTTGTCTGATGGTGGGGTGGTTATTTAATGTGATGTGTTCCAGTGACATCCTTACCTTCTTGCATTACCTTGCTTTTTGTGTTAGTTGTGCTCACCAGGAAGGGAGAGATGCCTATAGGGTTTAAAGTAGTAAGTAGTTAAAGAGGATGGACTGGAATACAGTTGAGGAGATTTTAAAACAGATTTGTTAGGTTTGTTGTTAGATCTTAGAATAAATCAAGTATTGAAGAGAGTTTTATATTTCAGTGCTTCTGTTTAGTGTGAAGAGACCAAATAGACCAACAATCTCTGTATACACATCTGATTCCTTACTTTCCTTTTCTGCTTCATTTTGCATGGCAGGAGTAAAACTAATCCTTGTCTTTATCTTTTTTTCTCCTATTTGCAAGATCATGTGATCTTTACACGATCAAGTGAAAAACCTTAAACCTTGGGGTTTTTGAGAGAGAAATGAGGGGAACACTAACAGCTAACAAATTTTACCAGTCACAAGTGGTGTTCCCCAGGGTTCAGTATTGGGGCCAGTTCTGTTTAATACCTTTATCAATGATCTGGACGAGGGGCTCGAGTGCACCCTCAGTAAGTTTGCAGACAACACGAAGTTGGGCGGGAGTGTTGGTCTGCTCGAGGGTGGGAAGGCTTTGCAAAGGGATCTGGACAGGCTGGATCGATGGGCCCAGGCCAATTGTATGTGGTTCAATGAGGCCAAGTGTCAGGTCCTACACTTGTGTCACAACAACCCCGTGCAACGCTACAGGCTTGGGGACGAGTGGCTGGAAAGCTGCCCGGCGGAAAAGGGCCTGCGGGTGTTGGTCGACAGGCGGCTGAAGATGAGCCGGCAGTGTGCCCAGGTGGCCAAGAAGGCCAACGGCATCCTGGCCTGTATCAGAAACAGTGTGGCAGCAGGAGCAGGGAGGTGATCGTGCCCCTGTACTCGGCTCTGGTGAGGCCGCACCTCGAATGCTGTGTTCAGTGTTGGGCCCCTCACTCCAAGAAGGACATTGAGGTGCTGGAGCGTGTCCAGAGAAGGGCGACGAAGCTGGTGAGGGGTCTGGAGCACAAGTCTGATGAGGAGGGGCTGAGGGAGCTGGGGTTGTTCAGTCTGGAGAAGAGGAGGCTGAGGGGAGACCTCATCGCTCTCTCCAACTACCTGAAAGGGGGTTGTGGGGAGGTGGGTGTTGGTCTCTTCTCCCAAGTGACAAGTGATAGGACAAGAGGAAATGGCCTCAAGTTGTGCCAGGGGAGGTTTAGGCCGGATATTAGGAAAAACCTCTTTCCTGAGAGAGTGGTGAAGCTTTGGAAGAGGCTGCCCAGGGAGGTGGTGGAGTCACCATCCCTGGAGGTATTTAAAAGACATGTGGATGAGGTGCTCAGGGACATGGCTTAGTGGTGAACGTAGCAGTGTTAGGTTAACATTGGGACTTGAAGATCTTAAAGGTCTCTTCCAACCTAAATGATTCTGTGATAATCTAACAGAAATGATAGCTGTTGTACTTCTCTTTAGCCTGAAACTCTCCAGTATTTCATTGTGCCCAGGGTCTGATACTAAACACAGAATGTAAACTATCTCTTTTTATTTTAAGTTCGGGCAGTACAGACAGTGAAGAAAGTACAGATTCTGAAGAAGAGGACGGAACAAAGCAAGACTTGTTTGAATCGCACACCAATACGGAGGACAAAATGGAAGTAGACTTAAGTGAACGTACGTAGCTTTTCTCCCAGCTGCTTTGAGTTATAGGAAAGTGTTAGATCTAGCAGTCTTGTTTTGTAAGAGTTTTCTTGTTTCCTGTTTTTATTCTAACTAGCTTAATAAAGTAGTTTTTCCCACTATAAAGACTGCTTGCAAAAAACCATGCAAAGTTGGGAAGTTTGAATTCTGTACCTGTCTTGAGTCAAGTTTACTTAAGTCTCTCTAAAATTTGTGTTTCTACTTTTCAAGAGGGGAAAAAAAGGAGCAATCAGAAAGGGAAGGATGAAATGTAATCATTTATACATCTTGAATGCCTGCAAAACTAATAGGTTGTTAATCTCCAAACCTAAAATATGGTTATTTTTACTGGAAGCCTTTCAGACCAACTTTTCATCTAACAATGCTCTTTTAAAAGACTTCCTACAGAAGCCAAGTGAATTTGCGTTGGTCTGGTTTCATGTGTGAATGAAAGATGCGCATCAGTAGACTCTTATGTGGAAACTTAACTGATGTAATTGGTTTAAAAGTTTTCACGTTCAAGTCACAGTAGACTAAAGCAGCTTTAGTTAAATTGGCAATATCTGTAGGTAAAAACCCTGTGTTTATCTAGACTGTAAGGAATTAAATTAAAATAGAAGGAAAAGTTAAGGGTTTTCTTTTCTTTTGTCAGATTGGTGTCGTTGGCATCTGTGTGTCAAACAAGTTTTGATCCATGTGGGTCTCCTCCCATATCTGCCTGGGTTGGAATTTCTAATTGCTAGTCAGAGCTTCCTTTTCAGCCTGTTTTTTTGTATGTAAGTGTTAATGAAAAACATGTTTCCCTTGGGTAGGTGAAGTATTTTGAATTTACCTATCCTAAATTAGATGCTGTTATGTCACAGTTGCTCCAAAACTTAAAAACCCAATAAATATTTTAAGTTGTAAAAAGCCTTAAACTTTTCTGAAACTTAGTGGTGTTAGTGCATGAGAAATTATTTAGAGATTGTCCTGTTCCAAAGTTGATATGCTCATTTTCTATGTTTGGGAAAATGTGCATAGGAAACTGAAAAAGGGATGAAAACTCTTAAGATTATTTTTTTATTATAGAAACTAGTTTTGAAATGTAACAAATGTTGATGTTAGTTTAAAGAATAAAGTGGGATTATACTTGTGATCTAGTATGGTTTATTGTTTTGGTTCTTCAGATAAGCTATATCGATTTTTAGCAGAATACTTTGAGTTACTGTTTTTAAAATTCTGCTATACTAGCAGAATTTCCCTTTTAGGGAATGCATTTGTTTTTTAGCAGTATATAGAGGATTCTTCTGCATGTGCTTTAAATGAATTTTGCTGCTCTTTTTGGAATGTACTTATAGAGAATCAGTGCGTTAGGCATATGTGCACTCATGTTCTTTATTTAAAATTGTTCCTAATGAACGTGTTGATGGTTTTTCAGCACCAAACTGGTCAGCTAACTTTGATGTACCTATGGAGACTGCACATGGTGCCAATCTGGATTCCGTTGGGTCTGATGTGTGGAGTACAGAAGAACCTATGCCAGCAAAAGAAACTGGCTGGGCTTCCTTTTCAGAGTTCACATCCTCTTTGAGGTATGCACGTTAGCGATTCAGGGCAGGTTCTTCACTACTAAATGTAATGGCAGCTGCCGTTTGGCTTCTTTGGGGTGTCCATCACTACCCAAGCCTGTGTTGGTTTTTATTTTTTTAGTGTAGACTGAACCCAGTGAAGGGTTGAACGTGAACTGTTGAATGTAAAGGTCATAAAATGTCTATGTTTTATGGATGTTATAAAACAAATTAGTTTGGGTTTTGTTGTTTTTTTTTTTAAAAAACTCACATGACTTTGCAGCTGAGATATCTGGGTTAGGCAGTTCTGCACTATTTTGAGAATGCCTGAGATAAACTTTCCTTTCTTGGCTTGAACTCTACACAAAAAATAACGGAAGTCCTCTGTGTAAGTACCTAAACATATAGATTTAAATTTTGAGTTGCCAAATACTAGCAGTCAAGAACTGATTCCTTCTCCAATCGGAAGAATCTTCCTTTTGTACATCTGGCTCTCAATTGTCTGTCTGGGCATTAAACAGCTTGCATATAAAAGTATGATTTTTCCAACATAAAACAGTTTATTGTTTCATACTTGAGGCAGGTAAGTTCTTAACAGAATTACGGGTTTAGAAAATAAAGACTTGGAGTTGCCACATTAATGGATAGAAAAGACATTATTCTATAAATGGTGAGAAGTGTTTCAAGTGGCCAGATCTTGTCTTTTGAGTTCCTTCAGAATGAAAAACTTGTAGCTATGCTGTATATATGATTAAGTAGTAAAATCAATTCCGTAGTGAATGATGAGGGTTGCGTGGGCAGTCTCAGCAGAGAACCATCTTTCAAGTTGCAAAGGCTGTATTTAAAAGTTAAATTAAAAAATTAAAGTTAAAAATGTTGGAAATGCTCCAGGGAGCCAGTGATACTTGTATGCCTTATTTACCAGGGACATGCCCACTACTACTTGTAGTCAAACCAAATAAAATTAAAACCACCACCAAACATATACTCAGTCAGCTCAGTTCTGGTGGATTTTGCCGTTACTAAAGTTCGGTTTAACCTGTCTTCCCAAGACTCGTACAAAAATACTTGCTGTCATTCAGTTTCAGTAGAGTTCTAGGCCTCATAGCTTTGATATAGAACTGAAAATACTGTTTTAAGAACACTTCATTCTGCTATTCAGAAATGTTTCTAAAGCTTTTTCACCTTTTTTATTTAGCTCAAAAGATTCCTTAAGAAGTAATTCTCCTGTGGAAATGGAAACAAACACAGACCCAATTGATCCCTTGAGTGCAAATGTAACTGCTCTTGCAACACAGCTAGACAGTAAGTACGCGGCATTCAGAAATGCAAACAGATTGATTTTTAAGAGTTTTACCTGAGAAAGATCTCCCTGAACTTTAAAATTTACGTTTCCAGAAACCTCTGATCTGGCTCTGCTGCTGTTCTGCCAAGTAATGAAAATGACTTGTCAAAGAATTTCTGAACTATTTAAAATAGTTTCCTATTTAAAACAGGAGCCAGTGTTACTGTTACCTCTAAAAAGCCTGCGCATCATGAACAGAAAAGCATTGCAAAGAAGCTAAGTGTGCTCTGTTAGAGAATCCTCACCTGTGTCAGCACTTAGTTAGCTGAACTGATGCCTGCCTGAGAAGAGTGGTAGCCTCTAGTCTCTTCCTATGTGGCTGTAGGCCAGTAGCCTCAATGTGTTCAGATTTCACCTTACTGCTCATTCCTTTCCGAGTTACCCTCACCATGTATGCGCTAATTCTTTTACATGTATGAACTGGTTAAAGGCCAAACATGTGCTATTTAGCTTTTTGTATATATTATTAACAGACATAACAAGAAGTGCAGATGAGAAGTCCCGGGAGACTGGGCTTTCCAAAGGCTTCTCTGTACTTGGAAACTTACTGTCAAATTTGTACTGTGTGGGCTCGTGTAATGAATTTGACTGTACAGAAAAATAATACAGGATTATACCTGCTGAAGTCTTCAGGCAAACCTGTTGCAGTAAACATTATCATTCTAAATCACTAAGTAGCTTGCAAATTGGAAAAAAAAAAGTAGTGATGGAATGTGACTTTTCCTTAAGCCATCTGTAAGAAGTACTTACACTCTATATATGTGTATAGTGAGGGTTGCAGAAAGGTAACTTTCTCTGTAAGGAAGAATTCAAGAAGTGTACAAAACTGCAAAAATATCGTTCTGGTTATATTGGCTTGTATGCTTGCTCATGAAATAGAAACATAACCAGCTATGTACTAAATTACTTCTATATATCTAGCCCCAGGAAGTGTTGCTATGGAGGCCAGCTCAGATGGAGAGGATGATGTAGAAAACACAGACAAGGTAACTGAAACAGTAATGAACGGCAGCATGAAGGAGACACTGAGCCTTACTGTAGATGCTAAAACTGAAACAGCTGTTTTCAAAAGGTGAGAATACCTATTTATTGTCTTCCCCTCCCCTTGTAAAATAAGCACTGTTGATGGAACACTGTGTCATCAAAAAGTTCTTTGCAAGTGATAATTCCTGAGGCTTTAACTAGAAACCTTCTTCCATAGTAGTAGTTTTGAAATGTTACTTCCCGTTAGTTACTGTAACATATGACTTTCCTTATCAAGTCTTAATTTCAGTGGAAGATTATTAGTGGAAGACTGTCTCAGTAACTTTTGACCCTGATGCACATTATTGTGCATTTTTTATGTACAATTACTATTTTAACATACAGTTAATTGCACACCAAAACTAAGGTTTTTAAATTTGGCACAGAATTGTTAGATTCGGATTGGAATTCCATCCCTCTCATCCAGGAGGATGGAGGACAGAAGTTGAAGGCCAGCTAGGCACTGCTCTTGAGAGTAACTCATCAGACATTTGGGGTGATCACTGTTGATGGTAGATAACCAGAAGAACAGAATCCTTAATTTTGTGTCAGAAGATACCGAAGTGCTTGATTCGGGAATAACTGTCTTATATTCCATATTACATATATTGTAACCCTATCAATGTTGTGATCCTTTTATTGGGAATAAAGCACATTTCTGTTTTGTCTACTTGAGATCTTGTCTACTAAGATCTTGTGATCTTAAATTTAATGATCAAGTGTTTTGTATTTAGTATCAAATCTTTATGTAGGGAAACAGGGGCTACAAACAGTCTGACCTGCAAAACTAATTTTGCCTTTATTAATTGAAGCTGAGTGTGTTGTGTCTGCCCCTGCCCCCCCCCCCCAGTCTTGACAAATCAGAACATACTAATAGCATTTTGGCATGCAACCCTCTTCTCATTCTTTTAGAATGAGAAGCTTCTAGCTTTAAATATTGAAAATAAATTGTCCATATGTCTTGGAAGTTGCTTAAAATATCCCAGTCCATTTCAGTAGAAAAAACTTCCCAGTGTCAGTCCTTACATTGCCCTTTGAAATTCATTTTACTTTGTCCTGTTAGTGGTAGCAGATAAGTGCTCTTCATTTTGAATGGTTCAGGAGTTGAAACATAACAGCTTTCAGTCAGTCTTGCTTCCATTCTTTTGATTATCGAAGCAGTAAATATCAACTTTAATCTCTTTTGGCACCTGACAACTTCTGATGTTTTTCAATACAGAGGAGGGAGCATTTATGGCTGCACAGTGCTTATAAATCAAACAGTATTGTTAGAGGAATTGAACCAAAGCAAATATCTAAAACAATGCTGGGGGGGGAAAAAAAAAGTCTAGATTAAGGATTAAGAGGAGGTCCCGCTCTGGCCTGTGTACCTGGCAATGTGGATGCTTCCAGACCTCAGTTTTATATAGGCTTCTGCCAATAGAAAATTGATGGTGTTGAAGTCAATGTTGAGGGGAGGAGGAGCATCATAAGCACAGTAGTTAATTTGTGGAAAGCTGCAAAGACAGAAATGTGGTTTCTGAACTTAGTTCAAAATGGAAAATGAGAAGGGAAGAATGATAGCAGAGACTATCCCTTTTTAAAAAAAAAAATCAGACCAGTTCTGATGGTGATGGTGACAAGTATTTTATTTTGAACAAATACAAAGAGTATCAAGGAAAATGAGATGGGGAGATCAGATGGGGAAAACTGGACCTTGATGAGAGATTGCAATTCGAAAGACTATTTTTACAGGCTCTGCAGATATAAGGAGGCATGGGAGGAGAGAGAAGGATTCACTGAAATGTAAAGGAACCATTGAAAGGAGAACTGTAAGAATAGGAAGAAAATCAGCAGAGGAGAGTGGCATTAAAATGTTCCTGGCTTCTTGCATAAATAGATTTGTTGCCACAGAGGTATAAGATTGATGTTTGTGTCTACTTCAGAGCTACCTTATAACTATCACTTGCAGGTATATGGTCAAATTTGTATTTTAGTGCACTCGGTGTGGCTGAGGTGGGAGAGGGTGGAATAGAGAGGCAGCAAAGCTTTGATCTAGGGGCAAAACGCACATAATTGTTTGCTAGTGTCATTTTGGGCTGCCTAGTTACATGATAATGTCTTCTGTAGTGTGAGTGTACTGCTTTTTCACTGAACTATGTTTGGGTTTGTCTCTGAGAGGAAGTTCATGAAATAGATTGGGCTGCAGCCTTAGTACTGCATAACCCATACATTATATTTCACTGTGGAGTTACTAGGGAGTTTAATAAAGATGGTGATGAGTTAATGATTCTGCTGATATGTTTCGTGGACAGACTTTATTAATGCCAGTTTCTGAGGGAATCTTGAATTTCTTTTATACTTTCTTCCTTCCATTTTTGCATACTTCTGGCTTCAGAGTGTTGAAATCCTATCGGTATGTATAGTTAAAGGATCATGACTGTGATTGTTACCACTTCAGGCATCACACACATTCCTTATTTCCTTTCTGATCTTATTTGTAATCACTGTATTTCCTGCCCTTTTATCCAGTCAAGTTTTAATGGACATAAACACCGGTGCATTACTAGGTGTTTGTAAAGTCTAGAGCCATGTGCTTGATCTTCATGTTGCAATCATAACTTAAAATACATTTGCATGTGAAATATGGACCTGTCTCCCAGTTTTCTCCTGTTGCCTGAAATTTCCCTGTAAGTAAACTTAAAAATTAAGTAACTTCTTTCCTTTTTTTTTTTTAAGTGAGGAAGGAAAATTGTCTACCTCGCAGGATGCTTCTTGTAAATATGTAGTAGAAGAGAATGCAGAGATTGCAGAAGAGGCTTCTTCAGCTCTGCAGCCTGCTAACAGCAGTCCAGAACAGAGGTAACTGCATTCAAGGATGCTTTCAATCCTCTAAATAGCAGTTTGCATGTTTTTGTAATGGGATTGATCTGAAGAGATTAATGAATTCATGTTAGTTATCAGCTCTGAGTTTAGCTCAATCTAAACATGTACTTGCATCTATTTTATAAAATTCCCACAAGTTTTATTTTCTGTTGATTCTAAGACTATTGAATTGTCAAAAATGTATTTTATTTGCCTTGTACTACTTGTCTTGCCGGGTGTCTTACGTAAATATCCCCATTCTGTTTTGTGATATGTTACCAAGTTAGAATAGTGAATTGATACGCATATGAAAATGATGATTAAAAAAAATTTAGGGGAATAAGTTTGACTTTGTCCTGAAAATTTACATAAGTTAGGTCTACCATTTTTTCATTCGGTATTCTGTACTGTACAACAGTTTGGGGGGAGTCCACTAGTGAAGCTGTATGGAAAGGAAATGGTGCCTTAAGTCATGCTTGTTTGATTGTGAATCAGTTGTTATTTGCACCCTTGTCTTCATCAGGAATTAATCTGAATACTTGTAGATTTGGAGAAGATTTTTCAAAGTACACAATTAATTTGTTTCAAATAAAACTTGCCTGAAATATGGAGCAGCCTGGATTGCTCAGCATACTTATTGGAGGAAGGAAAACACATTTTTCTTTGACAGCTTGGCAGCTAGTGCAGTCTTGGATAATAGTAATTCAAGATTCCATTCTAAGCTGCCCACCACCAAAGAGAGAAGGCTGCTCTTGCATAAATTTGTTTCTCTTGAATTGTCAGGTAGTACTGCTTCCTCCAAAAAAAAGGCATTTGACAGTCTTTCTCGTGTTTCACTTCCTGTTGAAGTACTTGTTTGGGGGGGTTTTGCCTCTCAAGTTACAATGGCATGGACACATACACAATCAACTCTTAAGCGTGGTATGGCTTCACCAAAATCAAATGCACGTAGGGTGACATTAATCATCAAATGTTAGAAATGCTTAATGCAGATGTTTCGTATCTGAGCTAGTTTCTAGACTATAGTCAGAGCAGGATTCATCTTTATCTTAAAAGCCTAAAACAATGAAGATCTTAAAGTAGGTAAGAAGATTTCCACCCTTGAAGGCAGTATCCAGTAAAGACCTTGCTCTGGAACTTATGAATACATAAGTACTTTAATACCTAGGCAAGAGTTCACTGGTTTCCTAGCAGAAGTAATGGCTTATTGAACATCAGGTACAATCCCACAGTCTTGATTCTTGGTGTTAAGGCAAAGGGTGTGGTATGCTGCCGTTTCCTGGTTTAGATGTAATTCAAAGGTGCCCAGAGGAACTGTGCTATCTCAGAGAAAACCCTTGTAAAAGGAAAACCTAAATGTGTATTTACTAAACCCTGAATAATCCATAGGCTCTGCTCCTCTTCCTGTGGGGCAGGGCTTGGGGGGTCAGGGCTGTGCATGCTGCCTTCTTGTTGGGGAGCTGAGGATGTTCTGAAAGGGAGCATGTTCTGAAGGGAGAGAGGATTTTGCTTAATTAAAAACAATTCCAGGAGTCACTTTTGCCTTGCAGTATGAACAGGGGTATGATTCTGAAAATCAGAATTCAGAATATATAAATATACACACACGCATATATATTTTCTGAATCTGTATTTAACTAGTTGTTTTAATAGTTTAAAAGCTGTTGTGTTTCTTGACCTTAATAGATTTTAAACTATTATTGGAGAAACATGGTATTTCTCACACAAACCCTGTGAAAGTAGTAATAATTTTTAAGACTTTATGGATGCTGTATTAGATATCTAGCTTTCTAGTGAAGACAAGATTGAAATGCTTTTGTAAGCAAAGATTTAGAGCATAGCTCTACATCCAACACAACTCTACTACATGTTCTGGTTACACTGTATGCAGACTGAGAAAGATGGAAGCATGTTTGACAAATTCAGATTCTGTGTTTTAGATTTGTTTATGAGTTAGTATGTCTTACCTCTATGGTAGTGGGTGTTACAGGAAAAGGTAGCAGTGTTTTAGAGTAAGGTAGAACTTTCTACGCTGCGTAAATTTAATCAAGGAGATTCTAATTGGGGAAAAAAACAACCCTGTATACTTAGTTAAAGTGGGAAACACAGAAACTGTCTTTCACAGCCTCTTCTTTATCTGGAGTTACTGTTTTTATCGAGACTATATTTTTAATGCTGATAAGCATTAATTTGTAGGGAGGAAGTCTTTGGGTACTAGGTGACTGCCTTTTGAGTGAAGATGCTTGTCTAAACCAACAGAGGGGGCTCGGAGCTAGCAGTTTGCTGGATTGCTTTTGAGTTGCAGGAAATCTCGAGGAACTCCTTTCATTGAATGCAGCTGGCTTCAGCGAAGCTCAGCACTGTCTCTAAAGGTGGCTGTCACAGCAGATCCTCATGTAAGCGCAGTATAAATATCAAGATAAACATAATTGTGCTTTTGGGGCTCCATGCATGTATGACTAGTGGGAGGAGTCCCCTAGGTAGGTCTTTGGCTGGTGGCCAGCAGTAGTAATCTCTGCTAGGAGCCCTGTTCCGTCATGGACTTTTTTCCAGTTAGTAAGTGACTTACTGCTGTGCGGACTGTCAGTCTTCCTGTCTGTGCAGCACTTGTTTCTTACCTTCCAGGTTTCTCTAAAAAGTGTTTGCTTTTGTCTAGTGCTGTCTGTCTTCTGTCTAATGTGTACATATGTCTTTTTAAAAAGTGTTTTTAGAGCTTAGCAGCCAAAGACTTAGCTAGGGGACTCCTGCTGGTCATGTGCATGTAGAGCACGGACCCAAGAGTGGCTTCTCTGTGATGTACACCATCAGAGAACAGGAGTTACAGGTAACTTTTCTCATGTGTAGTTCCAAATGGTATTTATATTCTTTAAGGGAATCTTCAAATGTATTCAGTAGACTTGCACTGAATGGAAGTAGAGATTTTTTGCCTTTGTTCTTGCAATTCTTAATGTTCTCATGCACTACTGATTCTGTGTTAGTCCAGAGGAATCGAGCCCACGTTTACACTAAACTTCTTATCTAGAAATGTGTCTACTGTTATTGTTTTCACTTTTGCAGGTTTGCTCCTTGTTTTCCTCCATACTTCCTGAACTTTTCATGCTAATGGACTGACATTCAAAGTATTTGTGAAATGGCAGTTTGTAGATTAGATTAGTAAGTTTTTTTAGACTAGCAGTTTTTTTTAAGACACTGTTGTTTTTCCTGTTGTCTTAGCTGCTTACTTTCAAGTGCAACCTTAAATACTCCTGGTATCACATTTCACCTGACAGAAGAAGATTTGGAGAAGTATCAGGAACGTACTTTTTATTAGTGATTCTCTTGGGGAGATGTCGCATCTCTAGAGATCACTTCGTAGCTCAGTTAATAAAGATTAAGTACACACTCTTCAGTGGTGTACTGAGTTAAAGTGCTATGCTTAATTAGGCAGTAAGGGCTTCAGGAATGCTGGACTCCATAAAATAGATGGGATGAGCCTGTTATTAGCTTGTGTTTCCTGTGTTTCCTCTCTTCAACTCAGGGGTCATGCTGAACGTGATCTGGGGTTGTTGGTTTTTTTAGGGTTTGTGGGGTTTGTTTGGTTTTGGGTTTTGTTTTTTTTTTTTTTTTTTTGCACCTACCCAAATTGTTTTTGGAGTCTTCCTGTTTCTTGTATACTTACATCTTTTTTTGGCCTCTTAGGACTGATCAACACACCCATTTAGGAGAGGCGTCTGTTAATGGCCCTGTATGATATGTGATGTCTACTACCTTGGCTGAAGAAAATGAACTGATATCCAGGTGTTTGAGTGTTTGTTGAGGATTTCATCTAGACCCTGTTGAAGCCAGTCACTGCTGCACTAATTTCGCAAGGGATCAGGACCAGCAACATTTATATTCTAGATTTTAAGACATTGTACAGAAATTCATAAGTGTAAAAATATTGCACATTGAGAAATACCAATAATTTTTGCGTATGTTTATATTGTATTGTTCTAAATAACGGGTGGCCTGTGAAATAAGATCCTGCTACCCATGTAATGATGACAGTAGTGTTACTATAGTTAAAATGGCTGTAAGAATAGTTTTATAAAAAAGTGAATACACAAATCTAATGTATTTGAGACATAACTATTTGACGATTAGTGTGACCAAAGTATTTAGCAGTTTTCATACATTTTTCACCTTGTAAAAAGAAAAGAAAAAAATGAATTCATGTTTCTTCTGAAACTGAAATGCCCTATAAATGTTATTTTGGTTGTTTTAGCTTACAACAGTGATTTAAATAAGAATTTTTTGGTGTTCAACATTTTACAACAGGTTTTTTAATTGGTAATTGTTTTCTGTATTGTTTAAAACAGATCAAAAATGTAAGTCTATTGGTAGAGATTTTAAGTATTTATTGCTACAACTTAGTTGACAAATTGATGTTACTGTAAAGCCATATGTTCTGTTAAGTCTTGTTTGCTTGAAACAATACCTTACAGGTGAAACACTAGACTATTTGAAGTGCACATGGCTTGTTGTGTTTAAGTGATTCACCTGCCTTTTAACCCATTCACCAAGATTTAGTTTAATACCAAGCATTATACAATGGAACATTTCAGAACAATCTGCGTATTTAAAACGCTATAATCCTTTTAGACAAGTCAAGTAAATGAAATGCCCCTGCTGCTAATGTAATTGCAGTACGTGCATTTTAAAAGTATATAGTGTTTTTAATACAAATTTTGGCAGCAGAGCATGTTAATTGTTACTTTCACTGTACTGATCTGTGTGAGGCTATCATTTGTATGTTCTAAACCAGCTTTTTCACAGCTGGTTTGTGTATATATATATAGTGATTATGGAAACTAATTCTGTGTAATTTATAATTTTCTATGTCAGTGTAAAACTCCAACAGCCTTCTCAAACAAACAGAAGCAATATACTGTATATTGCCACATTGTCTGGTGAAAGGGTTAAAGTACTTCACCTCCTGCACTTTTAGATGCAAATCCATTTTTGTTTTTGTAATAGTTATATTCATTTATTTTTTACATCATTTGTTTTCCTGACCAGTATTTAAAGGCAAAAGGATACTCTAAACAATGGCCAATGATTTATTTTAGAAGGCGTCCCAAGCAACGTGCCTCAACATTACATTGCATACAGAAATAAAAAACCCCACATATGTATAACAGCATTGCCCTTACTGCTTCCTCTCTTGCATTTTCTGCAGCCAATTTCAGTGGTACTTGTCATTGCAAATTGTTACAAACTGATCATTTGTGTGAAAATGGAGGGAAAAACCACAGTGCCATAGGTGGAATTGGTAGCTATGGTTGCCCTTTTATGTGTACTTTATAAATGATGGAATCCAGTCAGTTTCTAAGTAGTTCCTTCTTCAGTTCAGAATTACTTCCAGATCAGCTTGACCAAAAATGTTTTGCATATTAGCTTTAAGGTTGGCAGCTGTCCTTTTATCGCTTTCTGATCTGTTATTGAACAAGCAGTTTTGGAAACAAAACCCACTCATTTCAACACATGAATTGCAATCCAGGTAGAAATGCCAAATACAGGAGAGCAGTGTGTTGGCTTACATAAGCTTGATGCTTATAAGGAATAAAACTTGTGTCCTTTCCAGTGGAGCTATTTGTCCCTTGCTAACAAGTTGAATTAACTAGCTACATAGCCATGAAAAGTGAAGGAGATATTGGCAGCAAATTAGTTGAAACTTATTTCAGCCCTGTTGCCTCTGGTTCAGCAAAGTCTTCTAGTATGTTTTCCTTCCTTCTGTTAATGAACTGTCATATCAGTCTGCTATCCAGTTCAAACTGAGCTCAAAATTGAAAAGGGGGAGTATTTTGTCCCTCTTCCCTCCGTTCCTGGTTGGTAGTATCAGTTGAATGGAGGTGTGAGAAGTGGTGGTGAGTGGAATTCACCCTTCAGTGTAGTTTGCCTTCTAATTAAAGGGTGCAGTAGAGGTAAACTAAGCTGGCTTACCTAATGGTGATTCTGGTGGTCTTGAGGGTTCTTCCTTACTACTGCATTTAGGCTTACGAAGGCTTATTAGGCTTATTACATAGGCTTATGAAGGTTTGAACATACTTGGAGAGTTCTTCTGAATGGCTGTGTTATCCAACCTGTTTAATCAAATTTGACTTGCATGCAGTGGAATTTGAGTCATCTTTATTAAAAGATATTTTAATGCATTTGTGAGATGGACTAAAGTCTAATACCTTTGTACAGGTTTGACTTCCTACAGTGTATTTAGCAGCAGTTAGGATGAAATAAGCTTGCTTTGAATGGCTCGTACTGAATATATGCATTGCCACATTTCACAGTGCTCTTTGAAATGGCTAGAGGCTCAGTCACTTGAAACTGAGGAATAGTGATGTCAGTTGGTATCAAAGGGCAATAGATTTAATCCTCAGCACTTCTCTGGTAAAGGATTTTTACTCGAGCAAGAGCATGTTGTAAAAGTGGCTGGATCAGCAATATATGTAGTAGCTCATTGCCTCTTCAGACCTGTGTCTCTGTTACCTGGCAGAGTGGATGAATCATGCCTTCTTGACCAGTTAAACCATTATTTTTAAGTGTAAGCCTTGTACTAGATTTTATAGCAAGATTATTCCATTTAAGTAAAAGTGTAAGCTGTCATCTTGACTAACATAATATTAATTAAGCAAGCATTCCCCCTGTTCAGTGAGTTGACAGGTTGTCACTGAGAAGACAACAGGATAGTTGAAACAATCTCATTGTATCATTGTAAATGCAACCCAGTGTGACCACACTCTTGAGTGAAACCTACCTTCTTGTTCCTGTTAAGCCTTGTATCTACCTCTTGAAACCAGGGAGTTCTGTTTTGTCATCTGCATAGTCCTGTGGAAGCTTACTGTGACATTCTTTGTGTGAAATCCACTGAGGAGTTATGAAAGACTTAGGAGGAAGATGAATCAGGTTGTTACTATTGTTCATTATAAACTTATCTTCCTGTTTAAATTAGCTTTAATTTCCTTGGAGATTGTTCTGTTTTCTGACATATGTCTTATACAGTTATATCAGGAAGTATTTATTGTATATAACTGATGGCTCTATTAATATACTTAATCACTTCCGACTGTCTCAGAATAAATAGTGCTTTCTCCAGTGTAGTATAAGTGCTTCAAGTTTCATTATAGAAGTGTCTGTATTGTTTCCCAAACCAGGATGGAAAATGGAAGTTAATGCAGCAGTAATGAGCCTTTTTTGTTACGTTTTAAAAGTCTGTCTTTTTAGTTTCTGCATCTTCCTAACAGGTAAGGATATGGCATCCTTCTGTTCCATTACTGTTTGAATGTGTTGAGGTTACAGCATGGAGGAAGACTAAGGCAGTAAAATTAAAATAAAAAAACCTCTTAGCATAAAAATAGAGGCACTTTCCTGCCTGCTTTAGCTAGGACAGTTCATGAAATCTTTTGGATTTGCCCAGGCCTGGCTTGGCTTTGGGATCAAATTGTTCCAAGACTGTTATTTGCTCTGTGCATAGTCTTGGTTAATGACTTGGGTGTAATTACACTTTTCTTAATGACGTTGCAGGGAAGTCAGCATGTGCTGCTTACTCTTCTGCCACAAGCTGAAGCAGTAATGAGAACTGAAGTTTACATTGTGTTTTGCTAGTAGTATCTTTCAGAATTTCTCTCTCATAGATGAATCTGGGCTTAGTGTTTGATGCATCTTTTTCCATTGGAGAGGGGAACTCTTTCTGCATTTTTATCTTCTCTAAATCGGTAAGTACCTTGCAAAATGAGGTAGGATTCCCTTTAGTTTATCTTTCTGGCTGTAGTTCAAGTGCTGTAACTCTGATTCTAGGACCTTCTTCAGAAGGAGTGTTCTCCCTTCTCATTCTGGTTCTCTTCTGAGTGGGGTGGGTGCTTTCCTGCAATCTATGTTCTCTGCATCTCAAAACAGGGATTCTGAAGTCGGTAATTTATCATGATTCTCTGTTGGCATACAGTCACCCAGAGTAAGAGAAAGAAATTTTGCCTAGCTGTGGTTGATGGATTTTGTCACTCATGTTTCATGAGATATGACTTACCCATTTGCTCAAGTGGAGTTTATCTGGTTGTCTCACTGCTTTAGTCTGTGGATGATAATTAGGTAGATTGGTGGTTGATTCTCAAGGGTATAATAGAGATACTTCATTTTTTCAGATGGAACCTAAACCTGTTACTGCAGATCTGTTGGGACTCAACTATGTGCTACTCTTCCTGTCTTAACTGAAGGGAGGGTTTTTCCCTCTTACCTACACCAGTTATCTGTCAAAGGTTGTCACAATTTCGTCTTGGGTAATAGATTAACCTGGTTCTTTTGCAGGGCACTGAAGCCTGACTGCATACATTGCAAATAAAACCTGCTTTTCCTTACGACAAACAGAATGAAGTGTTTGGAAAAATCCCTTTTCGCTATTTTTTTCAAATGAAAGATATGAAGTGTTGACTGTCTTCTACTGGTTCTTGTATCAGGCAATGACACAAGGTTGCTAAGATAAGCCTACTGATGCTGCTAAAACTGAAGTGACCTTGTTTCTGTTGTTGGAGTTCTCCAGAGCACGTTTCCTACTATATCCTTATAGAAACACTTGTTGTTATTGCTGTATTTGTTAAAAAGGATTGTTCTTCTGTAGTCACTGCTAAACCGTCGTTCTGAAGCGTGCTTTCAAATGAGAAGGGTTCTGCTTTGGAGTGAGCCGTAGTGGACTGTGCATATTGACCAGCCAGCATTCAAATGAGAAAAGGTAGTAACTATGAATTGTGAGTTGTTCACGGGACTATGTGATCCTATTCTTTCTCTGTAGTCCCTTCAGAATTAAGTAGCTTGAAAAGATGAAAGGGCTGAGGAAGTGTGCAGCTCTTTTTTTTTTTTAATGTTGGTACTGTGTATGTCTAGTTTGAAGTACTCTAAAGTCTCTGAACTCGGGAAGTGGTGGGTGACTTCCTGATAACTAAATTGTTACAAGTGATTACGTGATTCATACTGATTGCTATGTCCAAGCACTTAAGACCGTTTTTAACTAAGCTGTATAAATAAATACTTAGATACACACTTGTGTGCACACACATCAATGGGTAGGATATATTCTCTTGGCGTATTTCCTAAATGCACTAAACTGTAGAATGCTAGGAAGAAGGAGGTACTTGTGTATATGGTACAGCCCATTCTGAAGCACGTCAGTAAATGTAAAATGTTTTTAAGCTCCTGTCTCTGCTTGTATAGACGCTACTAGTGGTCTCTGGCCAGCCTGAGTGTAATTTGATGGGAGGAGGAACTGGTGCCTCTGGTTTCTGAGACCAACTTTTTGTCGGAGAAGGTTTCTCTGCTTCTCTCATAGTCCAACTACTTGATATGTTTGAGCCTTTTTGCTGACATGTTTATAGGTTCCCAGAAAGTGAGGCAAGAATTCATATTTGTGATCATTGAATCGACACAGTCTGCTTCAGCCAAAAGTGGTTCATCTGTAAGCTTGTACTGATGCTGTTAATCTATTAACTGCTGTGCTTCTGCATGCTGCATTGAATTCTTCTCGATACAGTGGTGAGGCCTAGCTGCTTCAGCAACTGTCACCAGTACTATCCCCAAGAACACACTGACAGGTTGACTGCAGCTTTGAATTTGGTGTTGCACAAATGTAAACCATCGCAACTCCCTGTGTGAGGAAGGTCGAGTCTCTCTGGTGTTGTGGAACAAGCCTCCAGCTGCTCTAAGGAGTGGTCTAATGCATCCTGAAAACAGTCCGAAGGAAGTAAACTCACCTGGGTGGTACCTGCTGTTCATTAGGAGCTTCCTGTTCTTCTGCTGGAGGAACAAATTGCCCTTGACTTCCCATTAAGTCCACAGAGCAGTGGCTACAGATAGTGTGTGCAGGACCTCCTGCCCCCGCCATCCCCGTGTCTGAGCTGAGCAGGCTGCACAGAAAGGTCTTCGCAGATGCCTCGGCTCTGAAGGAAGCTTTCTTCTCATGGTAAGGCATACCTAGCAGGGGTCTCCAATTAGGATGTAGAACGGAGTGTCTCAGAGAAAGGCTTTTGTTGTAAAACTAGGTGCAGGTTAATGGCTATGTTAAGCTTGAATTCACATACGAGGGTGCTTGGTGCTCTTTCATCTGAGCTATTCTCCAACATCCTTTTCTGTCATACGAGAAGGTATGGACTATGTTCTAAATGACTGAGTAACTGGTTCCTTCAATGAGAGGGGTATCTGCTTCCAGAAGCATCTTGTGCCAAGTGCCTGGAGAGGAATAAGGGAAGCGGTGTTGGGGTATTGTGAGAGAGTCATACAGAAACTAAATCGCCCAGTTCCACTGAAACATTTATTAGGAGCAAGAAATTCTTCATGTTCACGGATGTGCAAAGTCTGTCACCAAAAGCTTATAGGTAGGCGACAGGGTCAAATGGGAAGATCATCTCTATTGCACGTGTCAAGATACTGGCTTGAAAGAAAGCAGATAAATGATGAGGTTAGGCTTTGAGGGCAGGGGAAGGTGATTCGGAGTTCTTTAAGCAAGCTCTTGTTTCTCTTTTTGGTCATTGCAACACTTAAGTGAGCTAGAAAAAGAAGGTTCAATCTTTCTAGCTGGCTGACTGCCTGCAGAAGAATGGACTGCTGTAAACAAGAACCTCTGAACGGCCTTGTGCTCCTGGGAGAATTTTTTTCAAATAGTTCGCGGCCATGATGCTTGTGTCACGTTAATCATGAGGGGGAAAAAGATGGAGCTGTGAGCTGCACTAGAAGAAAGAAGTAGGATGCGCAGTAACTGAATCCTCTGAATAAGTTGTTAATATGAAGTCTGAATTTACACTGATGGTGTGGGCTGAGTATAATGTACTGAAATCGGACCTTTTGGAATGTCAAGATTCAGAAACTCAAACGATTGCTGCTAGACAAAAATGACAAGGTTGTTAGTTTTCTATTGACATCAGTTGTCTTAAGAGACTTAGTCTTCTGTCTAGACTTGCTCTGAGGACTGCAGATTTAGTCTTAACTTACGTGTAACAAAAGATACGGACTCTATGGCATGTTTGAAAGGGTAATTAGTGAATTTTTAAGATTATTTTTGAGACTGTCATAACACCCAACCATATGTATCGTCAAGGTGCTCCACAGGCTCTTATCTGACTGTAGGAGTTAACATGGCCTCTGGACTTTGGATTTGCTCCAGCTTTGATCCAAACCAGTATGTCTCTGCTTGAATAGTGCTATCTTTGACCATCTTCACTGAATGTTCTCATAACAAAAAAGCTTTTTCGACCTCAGAGCAGAAAGGGCAATGGGACAAGGACGAATTTTTTATAAACAATGCACGGCCTTGATGTGCACTACAAACCTTTAAGAATGTTTTAGGAACTCAAAAATAAGCATAAGCTTTTGTATTAGCTACAGCTTTTCTGTTGAGAAATAAAGGTAATGATGTTTACTACTAAGCTGACATGCATTTATTAGGTCTTCAACTTCCTGAATATATGCGTGAGGATTGCTCGCTGCTTTTCTGCTGCCATAGCAGCTTCTGTAGTGGCTGTGGGTGGAACTGATGAAGCACTGCAGCAACTCTACTGCATGTACAGTACTTGAACTTTGAAACAAACTGCTCTTACTCCCGAGAAGTGAAGGAGCGAGCAGAATCTATGTCAATACTGTGTAATGCTCTGCATTATAAGAGACTTCTATCCCTTTTGGCCAAAAGCTTTATCATCAGGATAATTTCTTGAAGAACTTAAGGAACAGTGGTAGACATGAGGCTTTTTCCTACATTCAAAAGATGACAATTACAAATAGGGTGACAGATAAATGATTCCAGCTTTGAATTATTTTTACAGTATGAGTAGCTCTTGCTTTCTATGCATTAAGAATCGTGATAGCATTGTATTTGGCATTCTCTATTGCCTGACGTCTCATGGAAGATTTTACAGAACGAAGATTTGGGACTGTGCGAAGATAGAATGAACTGTCATTTGAACTGCAAAAATCACATTCTCAAGACATAGGTATTTATGAAGTAAGTATTCCTTTTTCACAGCTGTTAGAAGCTAAATAGAGATGAAGGCTGATAAGTAGAAGCATGTATGTCTAAAGCTGAAAGAGGCAATTCAAAACATCTCTTCTGCAAATCTGTGTAACAAGACTGGAATTTCACTTCGTTCCTACTGCTATCGCTTTGAGTCCAGTAATTTGCCTTTGACTGGTGAACGTTAGCTATATTAATTGACAGCTTTTAATAGATCTGGGGTAAAGTAACTTACTAGTAGCAATCAAAAAAGCACGCCATTTTAGTAGTCTATTTTGTAACTGATAATAGGTATAAAATTCAGAGGTGGCATATATTATATAAATCAACGCAGTAGTTCTAACTGAAATAAAAAAGCTGTTCTTACCCCATATCTGAAGAGTTAAATGATGCAGAAAAAAGGTTTTACATCTTCTGTCTTCAGCTTACTAGCTACCCGTACAACTGCAGTGTCTTGCATCCGGAATCAGATTTTTGCAAAAGCAAAAATTAAGTACGTCACCACGTCTGCAATGTGATGCATCACGCTTACGTACCTTTTTCTTGCATATCACTTTGTATACTTCAATTTTAATTGTTTTGTTTGCCACAATGAGGATCTAGGTCAGAACTGCTTAGTTTATTTCTAGTAGTAATGTGAAATATAACTAACTTCTAAGCACTGACTGGGAGTCCTCTAGCAAGCCAAAACTCATTTACTGCTGAGCCTTTAGGCTCAAAACTTCTTGTAGCCTTGTTGCCCTAGGTGGTTATTTTTCTTTTCACCCCCTTTAACCCACTTAAGCGTGCTAGATCAGCTCGAACTCTGGGTCTGCACATGCTATGTGAATAGCTCAGTTTAACTCTGAGTTACATACAGCGTAATTCCAGATCATCTGTGCTTAAATTCTTGTTCCGTTCTTCCTCCTCCCTTCCCTTGCCCACTTCTTGAGAACTGGCAAAATTGGTAGAAATCCAAATAGGATATATTTTTCCTCTCTGGGATGCTGAAGCCTGCCTGTTTAAGGAGAAGAAAAGGGCCTGGCAAGAGGAGTAACAACTGACATCTGGGCAGTGGGAAGAGGCTTGCTTGAGATCTGATGCCCAAGATACTGCAGAACACTTAAGGAGCGGCAAAGTCCCCAGATGTCCAGCCCCCGTGGCTCTCAGTGCTCAGCATGAGCCTTAATTTGCAGGGTCCTCATGCCTTGCAGAAGTTGAGGCTCAGTGAGGTTCGGTATCTCCCTTTGGTAGCAGCCAACGCTTCAAAGCCGCCTGAGCTGCACAGCCAAGTTGCATAGGAACCAGAAGGGAGAACACGACCACTCATCCCATCCCATGCCATCTAGGTTTTTCCCACTACGCATTTCTGCCCACTTTCTAAGGATTTAAAAGATTCTAAAGCATTTCCTAGAATATATTTTACTACCATCGCTATCTTTAAAAGATGACATTTGTTCAGTTTAAAGATAGAAACTTGTTTGTAATAGATTACAGGTGTTAAATATGAATGCTTAAATGGGTTTGAGATTAAAGTTTTTGTTATTTTCATCAAGTTTTACAACTGTTTATGACTTCAGAGACTCAATAGTGGTGGCATGTTCTCAAACAGCTGTTAATGTGATATTAAAAGACATAGCTGCCCTTTCAAAAACAGTACAGAGAAAAAATGCCCCCTTTTCATAGATTTGAGCACAGCTAATAAACAGCATAGTAAAACTCCTCAATTACACATAGCATCCATCGCCCCGTAATCACTAATCCGACTGTTGGGGCCATGAAAGAATAAGGAAGGAAAAGCTGGACAATTCTATCTTTCAAGAAAAGTTTTTAAATTCTTAATGATGAAATATACCAGAATCATCTTACTAGTGTGAACTAACTCTATTATTTAATAAAAAAAAAAAAATAGAAAGAACTAGGGAAAAAACCCAATAAAACCAAAAATCGGCAGTCTTGGCTGTGGTACTGGAATTCTGTCAGGGAATTTGTAACGCTCCACACGCACTTAAATAAAAACTAACATGTCATTAAACTGAGATTTAGTCAGAATTGGGCGCTTCTGTATTGGTGGAATATTTGCTGTAGAAAATGCGTTTGAATGATGACCGGGATAACCCTTTTTGGGTAAACCACTGGTCTTGTGTTGTTGACATAAGACCAGCATTATTAGTTGACGTAAGACTAGCTTCTGTTCTTAACATCTAAAACTTAGATTGAGTGCACCAATCTATTAATACCTTCTCATATTTATTTAGTCTGAAAGAAGAGACTTAATTGGTTTTTATATTTGAGAAGGCAGCTGCAATAGGTAGATCCAGCATGTTCCTCTAGAGGAACCTGCCTCTCCAATGATTATCAGGAAAGCCTAGGGAAATAGCTGGCTCGTGTAGCCATATAGTTACTACATTAATTAAAATTGAGTGGCACAGGTAGTCCTTTCTCAAAAATGGTTTAGGTTTTCTTTCCCTAAAATGCTCCTTACTCCCATTCTACCAGCCTTTTGCTGATTGACTTAGTATTTATGTTGGGGAAGGCAAGAGAAAGACCAGCTTCATAGTTATACCTGCAAATTTCTTGCTTACTAGTCAGAACAATAGATACAAATAAGTGATATTCTTTGACATTGGACAGCAGCTACATAGTAGCAGTGTATTGCATTTCTTTCTCAGGCAGGTCAACTTGCCCCTTACTGCTCTACTTATCTGTTGGATCAGTAAGTAATAACTTTGTCGGATGTAAAATCCAAAGCGAGGGCAAGATTTTCCACTCCTCTAGTACCAAGTAGTGTTTATCACCTTGTACCAAGAACAGTTATTCTCTATTCTGCCCCAGGTAGGCAGCGCTGATGTCAGAGGACTTCTCCCTTGCGTGAACATCTTGGAGGCAAATACAACAATGTAAGCATCGCTATACTAACCGTTGTAGAGTCTCCACCCAAAACCCTCAAGGGGTAACATGAGAAACTTACACTTTTTCCTTTCATTGCTGTCCCTCCTTTGGTTACAAGCTAAATGGTTTCTTCTCATAATCAGTTCATCAGGTCTCAGTATCGTTTTTTGTGGTTACATCGTATTTCATCATGCCCACTCTCTTCATCTCTTTTTGGAAATGTTTTCTGAGAGTCTTACGGCAGGAGATGATCCACTTGTCGGCTGCACTGACCGTGTAGTGATGGTATACTTCTGTAACTGAGATGAAAGAGCATCTAAACTTGGGTCCTGAAGTCTTCGGTTGTAAACCATTCTTGCAAAGGTTCTATGCCCAGTCATCCACAAGACTAGGAGTCCTAACTGTGCTCCCTGGGCAGGGCTTGTACGTATCTGGGTTTAGTGTATTGGATAGAAAGGATGAACGCCTGGCCTGTATCAGAAACAGTGTGGGCAGCAGGAGCAGGGAGGTGATCGTGCCCCTGTACTCGGCACTGGTGAGGCCGCACCTCGAATGCTGTGTTCAGTTTTGGGCCCCTCACTCCAAGAAGGACATTGAGGTGCTGGAGCGTGTCCAGAGAAGGGCGACGGAGCTGGTGAGGGGTCTGGAGCACAAGTCTGATGAGGAGCGGCTGAGGGAGCTGGGGTTGTTCAGTCTGGAGAAGAGGAGGCTGAGGGGAGACCTCATCACTCTCTACAGCTACCCAAAAGGGGGTTGTGGTGAGGTGGGTGTTGGTCTCTTCTCCCAAGTGACAAGTGACAGGACTAGAGGAAATGGCCTCAAGTTGCGCCAGGGGAGGTTTAGGCTGGATATTAAGAAAAATGTCTTCACTGAGAGAGCGGTGAAGCATTGGAAGAGGCTGCCCAGGGAGGTGGTGGAGTCACCATCCCTGGAGGTGTTCAAGGAATGTGTGGCCGTGGCACTGCGGGACATGGTTTAATGGGCATGGTGGTGTTGGGTTGATGGTTGGACTTGATGATCTTACAGGTCTTTTCCAAACTTAATGATTCTGTCATTCTGTAACTGTTTTTTAGTGGTGGTGTTGAGCTTTAAAACCAAATATACCACGCTTGGGGCTTTTTGTAGAGATTTCACAGAGGTGCATCACTGATTTTATGTGCCCAAGCAAATAGGATGACTGTTTCTTTTAAAAAGAAGTACTGCTGCCATCACAAAGGAGTAGGGTACTTGTAAAGTTATCCAAGCTGTCAAAAATTCAAAATCTCCAGACTCTATTTGGACCACTTTGGCTTCTCGGAAATGGGTTGATTTTGCCAACTAAGCCATCTAAAAGTTAAAGAATATTTTCTGAAATCTGGAAGCATAGGTAAAAGCGAGTCAATATGATGACTATCCTCTGAGCTCACAAACAAATCGCTCAGATCTTTTGCATGAGATCTCATGAAGTTTGTGTTGTCGGCTGATAAAAAGAATGTTAATACCTGCAGTTCTAGATGTGATTTCAGATTTGTATACTTGATTTCTATCGTATCTCTTAAAAAACCCCAACAAAACCATTTGTGGTCTGTATAGGCAAAAACAATTCAAGAAATTGAATCTGATTAAGAATTTGATGCTTTGGTATGGGTAAGGATCAGGCTTTTTATATCTTTACAATTAAGTTACTTTGTGAAACTCAAGACTCTGCTATGAAAGAGTGAGGGTGCTGAGATTAATGTCCCCTTAACCACAGAGGCGAGTCATAGTGATGCATATAATTCATATGAGTAGTATTATGACAAATTTTAAAATTCTGAGGATTTTTATGAGTTGATCTGGAACTTAGTCTTAGAAAAGGAAGAATGATGAACAAAAGTCATGACCTGATCATACTCTGAAATGGGATAATAAAAAAATCACAAGCAACTAGGTAACTTTATGAGTAATGGGCATCGTATATCTGAAATCTGAATTGGAAAACGCCAGCTAGATTGCTGTAAAACAAAAAGGAAGATGTTCCCTTCAGTTTTATCCATGCATCTCTCTGTGGAAGTTGAGATCAGTTGGTTTGCGTTTACTGATCCTGAGATGATATGGTAGTTCTATGTTTTTACATAGTCAATCAAGCTGTGAGGCATAAGGCCAAACATCAGCTGAAGGTAAATCAGTAATTCCAAGCAGCTGGATAAAAGCAGACTAAGAAGTGTAGGAAACAGGGTAACACATGAAATAGTTACTCTATCCAGCATAGGCAAAAAGCCTCAGCTGGAGAACTTGAACACCTTTGTGGTTTTAGAAAAATGTGCCCATTTGGACAGAGAACCAAGATAGCTATGTGAATTAGAGAGGTCTAGTAAATGTAACTTATGAAAACCACTCATAAAAATTATTGGTTAGCTGTTAGAAAACTGAAAGGAGAAGGAAATCTTCAAATAGAAAAAAAAGGCTGCTGCAAAACAAGTAAGTAGTAAATTTTGGTTGCTAAAGCTGCATTTTTCAGCCACCTGATTTTTGATAATTTAATGTCTGCCCTTTTGGATTGACACAGCAAATAATTATTGTTCTACTTACAGCTGAGAGTTTATAATAAATGGTGCAAAAACCTGGGAAGTTTGTCTTCCTGATAACGATTTCTTGCAAATTTCCAAAATGAATACAAAATGGATCTTTTGACTCATCTGCTTTACTGTGAAATACAGCTTGTGGTCTAAATTGATTAGATGAACGGTCTGGTGCAAATAATCTACATCCTGTAGAAAAGGATATCAGACTATATGCAAAAGAAGGAAAATACAGATTTATTAATTTAGCTGAAATGAAACACTTACTTCAGAATAAGTGACTTGGGAATGCTTCATATCTCGTTCTCTACTGTGCAGTTCTTTGTCTGAAAAAGAAAATCAACTTTTCTATCATGTATTGTAGTGAAAGAATCTTTGATACAATAATATAGGAAAGAACACCAATGCAGACAACAGACAAGTGATTTAAAACAGATGTAAAATTCCCTCTATGTAGAAAATTATAGGCACTGGTGATGACATTAGATGCATATGACTAATCACAGTTAATGCCTGCTGTTGCCAATTAGCTTTATTAGCACAAGCAATTTGAGCACAGGATGACATTACTTTAATTACTGTAAGCAGCTTGTTCATTTATTGAGTCCTGTGCATTTAGAAAAGGGTTATTCTATCTGCAAATTAATCATAACCCTCTTTATCATTAGAAATTCAGGAACACTGAGGAAAAAAGACTTTACCATGCAAATAGAAAAAATTGGGTGATGAAAGTCTGGCAGTAATTTTAGTATTTTACGACTATGTTATTTTTTGATAAAAAGACAAAAGCTATTGTATGATTTCTGTCTGAAAGCTGAACATGAGTGAGACAAAATTGCTACCATTAGAGTTAAGGCAAGACATTATGACCATTAGGTGGTAGCAACGCAAAAAAAATCTTGTGGACGTGTACGGCAAAAATAAGGCTAAAGGTATCTAGAAAAAAAACCAACCCCCACTCCAAGCTGCACAAGAAACACAGAACTCGTTTTCTCCTTTTTTATCATAAGAAGATATGTTCGCTGATCTGTGGCATAGGTATCAATTTTTCATACGAATGTGGAGATAAGAATGCAATTGTCAAAGGGTGGAATAGGCATAATTTCATTAGCAAAATGCAAAAAGAGTCATTGTGCAAGTATGTTTACTCAGAAACGCTATGGCAAATGAACAGAGCTGCAACCATGAGCTGATTTCATTTGCACCACCACACTGGCTCACAAAACTATTGCTGCGGAAATGTCAAAATCATGCTGATGTTTTGGAAATGAGAGTTCAAAATAAGATTTTTTTTTTTCTTTGTGGGTTTCTCTGTGGGTTTCTCCTAAGTCTTTATTATATACCAGAAATTGTTAGTTCTTCTTTCAAAGGATAATCGATTCAAAAGACAAAACTTACCTTTCCTATATTTTAAGTCTGTAGATAATTTGAGCTTGAATCAGGAATCATATTCTTCATGTTTTAAAATAACTATTTGCAATTTTTCTTTCAACCCATCTGTGGCAAATCTTGGTTTGGACAAGATACCCACTGTTTGAAACTGAATTTTGAGGTGTCTTAAAGAACGACAGAGTCCTTAGCACTTGTTGACTTCTGCACTGTTGTTGTTGTTCTCTTTTCTTCCTCCACAATTCCTGCAGAAGCAGTACTGTGGCTTGTGTTACGTGGGCTCCTGAAGCAAGGCCACATCAGATAATCAGCTGTGGACTCTGCTATACGCAGGCTGCTGGGGCGTGTGAATCCCTGCTGTGGGATAAAAAGAGTGAGTAAGTAAAGGCCAGCAAGGCTGATAACGCTGGCTTGCCCTTGGCGGCACGACCAGCTAAGGCTGGTGAGATGTTGGAAGAGGTTGCATGGAGATGTGGAAGTGTCAGTTTGGACGGAGCTTTGAGCAACCCGATCTAGTGGCAGATGTCCGTGCCCACGATAGGGGGGTTGGAGGTAGGTGTTCATTAAAGGTCCCTTCCAACCAAACCATTCTGCGATTCCATGAGTCTGCAGTGGTGTGGAGGAACTCCTCAGGAGCCACTGTCTCCTTCTGCATGTAAGCTACTTCTAGAAGTCTCCTTCTCCTCAAGGTAAGACATGTGCCTTGGCAGGCCTCTAAATAACTTTAATGCTAAATGATTTTAGCAAGCACAATGCTGGGTAAGGAGGGTTGGGTGACTTACACTGTGGTTTCCCTGGTGCCTGTGTCCACAAACCTCCTGTGAACTGTCCTTAAAATGAAAGCATACACTCAGGGTATGTCACTGTCTTCCATTGCATCAGCTGTGGGCGGTGTCTCATGTCTTGTCTTTCAGTCCCAGGGCATCTGCAACTCAAAATTTTCACCGACTTCTGACAAAACTGGTTTTACCAGCCTAAGTTCCTTTTCAGTAGTGTAGATGGCTTTATTATACTGGGATGAATGTTTAACTCTCCTGATATACCTGTGTCCACAGAAGAATAATTTTGCTGGTCAAGCATACTGACACTGTATACTGCTACCCATTGTTATAAGACTACTTTTGGCAACAGTCATCAGTGACAGAACATGAATCATTTAAAATGCACTTCAAACAGTCTTTTCAAACTTACCTTAGCTGAAAAATAACTCCTCTTCTTTCTCTATAACCTTAATATCACTTTCCATGCATGATTTAACAAAAGGGGTAATGGTTTTCAACTAAAAGAGGGTAGATTCAGACCAGGTATAAGGAAGAAATTTTTTACGCTGAGGGTGGTGAAACTGCCCAGAGAGGTGGTAGATGCCCCATCCCTGGAAACATTCAAGGTCAGGTTGGATGGGGCTCTGAACAACCTGGTCTACTTGAAGATGTGCCTGCTCATTGCAGGGGGGTTGGACTAGATGACCTGTAAAGGTCCCTACCAACCCAAACCGTTCTATAATTCTGTATTTCCTTAATACCGCTGATTCTTATATTTTCTTAGTGCTGATCTTCCCAGAGTTTTCTACCATCCTCTTTTTTACGAATACAATTTTCTTTGGCTACATTCTTAACGTAAAAATCGGAAATACTGTATCTTAACCCAGCTTTCACGCAGGAACACTTGCAAAATGCAAGCGCAGAGTAAACAAAAATGCGTAACTCTCAGTCTCAAAATGTTGAGAAGAGAGCTTAAAACTCAAAGCACGTAGGTATTGTTCAGAACAACTGAGTTATTCTGAGCCGACTATTGAATCATTGACTCACATTTCTGTGCCAAGCTATTTGCAAGTATGCTGGCTCACTCAGAGTCCAAGCCCTGTTCACATACCCGGTCAACTTTGGTTTGTTAGCATGCAGAGCTTTAACTATTGCTCCTCCAAAGGGAGAGCAGGTACTGGCTAAGTCTGTAGAGCACAGGGACAGCCCGATCACCAGCTCGTACAAGATTTTCTAACTAACTGTAGTGTTTAGGCATCGTCCTGTTCCGTGAGATTGTACTGGTGTAAGTAGCAATCCTTCCTCTCTCTCTCTCATTCCCCCTCGTTTTTTACTGTCCTGATTTAATTACCTAAGCTGATTACAGCCCCCTTCTAGGACACATCAAAAGTTAATCATTGTTGGAACATTTGGATACGTGCCTGTAACCGAAACTATGTTTCTGAGCATCTCAAGCTGCTATCACCCTGCTGAGGGGGATCCCGCATAGGCTACATCTCCACTGACTTTTAAAACATGGTTATCAGTTAGTGGAAACCCATACGGAGCTATGACGGGACGGTGCTTTAGCATATTCGTAAGTGATGTGGAAAAGGGCATGCATGGAAAGTTGGTCCTCTAAACTTAACTAGGGGAGCAAAAATGAAAGTAACCTGCAGAGTATTGCAAAACGATTTCACAATACTGAATAAAAACAGGCAATAAAATGGCAAATAACATTCTATGTTGATAACTTCAAAGTGATAAGCTTGGGATTAAAACAACTGATAACATATAGAGAGAATCTTTGAATAGGCTCCAATCTAGCTACTGCACTGGGGAAAATGTCTTGGGATTACCCTTAAAATTTTTTTTAAAATATCAGCTTTATGCTGAGGGGGTAGTTAAAAAAGCTGGAAGAATATTAGGAATTACTAGAAACAAAATAAGGAACTGAACTATTTATAAATCCAATTTTCACTTGCATCTGGAACACTGCTTCCCCCACAAACACATGAACAATATAAAATAACAATAAAAGGTACTGATAGCAACAGCAGAGAAGAGCAGAAGTCAGAGCATATGTGGAATTGGAGTCTTCTGCACTGGAAAAAGCGTCTGAGAACATGATAAAGATCTATAAAGTCATGAATAGAAAATGCTCAGTTTTCTATACCAGAGGGGTGTCATTGAGCTAAAGTATTAAACCACAAATTTAAGAAAAGGAACTACATAACTGTGCCCCTGTACTCGGCGCTGGTGAGGCCGCACCTCGAATGCTGTGTTCAGTGTTGGGCCCCTCACTCCAAGAAGGACATTGAGGTGCTGGAGCGTGTCCAGAGAAGGGCGACGGAGCTGGTGAGGGGTCTGGAGCACAAGTCTGATGAGGAGCGGCTGAGGGAGCTGGGGTTGTTCAGTCTGGAGAAGAGGAGGCTGAGGGGAGACCTCATCGCTCTCTACAACTACCTGAAAGGGGGTTGTGGTGAGGTGGGTGTTGGTCTCTTCTCCCAAGTGACAAGTGACAGGACAAGAGGAAATGGCCTCAAGTTGTGCCAGGGGAGGTTTAGGCTGGATATTAGGAAAAATGTCTTTCCGGAGAGAGTGGTGAAGCATTGGAAGAGGCTGCCCAGGGAGGTGGTGGAGTCACCATCCCTGGGGGTGTTCAAGGAACGTGTGGCCGTGGCACTGCGGGACATGGTTGAGTGGGCATGGTGGGGTTGGGTTGATGGTTGGACTTGATGATCTTACAGGTCTTTTCCAACCTTAGTGACCCTGTGTGTGATTCTGTGTGTGAACTAAATGCAGAACTCACTGATACAAGTTGCTGTGGAGCAAAAAGCTTGGACAGCTTCAAAAGTGATTAGACAAATTCATGGCAGAGAATAAAAACCCCAGGACTATCCAGTATATAGACACACTCCTCTACTCAGGAAGTCCACGTGCCGCAGACTGTGGTAAATGCGGGGATGTCAGGAGCGGTACCACTGCGCTGGTCCTATTCTTTTTTGTTTCCTCAGCCACCTCTTACTGTCTCTCTGAGTCAGAGCTGCAGTAGATGCCTTCTTGAAAGAGTAAGCTCTGAACCAAACCTTTATTAAAAGAAGGTATTAGTGTAAAACGTTTCTCGTTCATGTAAACAGACTTGTGTATTAACCATGGAAATACTGGCATAAGCAGATATTTTAAAGTACAAATGGAAATTTTCTATCGGCAAGTTTCAGATTTATTAGATGAGATGTTACTAGCACTCCAGCGGCACCTCCAGTTAAGGGGAATGAGTCCCAAAGCAACCTGCCTAATCATTGTTGTGTTTTCATGTGGTACATCCATAGGGATAAAAAGTGTCTTGAAAGTGGAGGTGGACTTTAGACTCACCAAATTGATCACTGAGATACAGTCCATTTTTTATCACTTGGTTGATTCTGTCAACCACAGCTGAAGAAATATTTTAGTTTGAAAGTTAGAGCTTGCTAACGCTTCCTACCCTTTCCTTACTCTGGAGTTTAATAGCTATCTAGACTAAATCATACCATTGTGATAGTAACTTAACTGTGCTAAAATTTGGATAAATTGCTATAAAAGCTATTTTTAAAACACTGTTTCTTACCCTGAAGAAGGTTTCCCCATGCTTTATGTCCTCTCTGAGACTCTAAATACTGGTTAGAATTTGGAATAAATATTACAATATACTTCTTTATAATACAGTCCGGCTTTGTAGCAAACCACACAGCAAGAACCATCTTTTTTTCCTATTGACAAGTTCTGTATTAGAACACGACTTACACAAGGCTGATCTTTACCCAACAACAATTTTTTCTGCTTTTCTCAATGCGTATTCCCTTTAATGTGCAACTATTTATGTTCTCAATCAATAAAAATTTTTCCTATTAAAAATACTTTTTACGTTCCCGTCTATGTGATGCAACCACTATAGAAGTATAATATATTGATGTTCAATTGACAGAAATATTTCTTTATTATTCTGATACGCTAAATTGCCAAACATTGTTACAGAGAGTACCCTGATATTCTGCTATAATTAATATTTACCTAGGACATAGGAATAGATATGGTTTATGAAGATGAACCCACAGAGTAGTGGAAAGAATTTCCAGAAATATTATTTAAGTATTCTATCCCTTTTTCTTGAAGCTATGTTTCTGGGGAGTAGGAGTTATTTGGGGACTTAAGGGCTAGGCAGTAGGCCTAGATATCAATCCTGCATTCAGCAGATCAAAAAAAATTAACATTCCTGTTAATCAAATTATTGGCCCTCTTTTTTTTTTGTATTGTATTTATACATACTGTGTAACTTTGAGTAAGTGAAAGTGTAATCATAAATGAAAAATGTTTCTAGGAAACTTGGCATCTTTCATTAAAATGTCTGTAATTCTTCAAGACGTAACTACAGAATAAAAGGAAAATTTACAGCTAGAGCTGAGAAGGAAATATGCTATCAAGAGCAGGTATAATAACAGATGATAGCTAAACAAAAAGGCAGAACAGGTCAGGATCTAACCTGCAATCTGGGAAGTGCTGGAATCAGCTGAGGAAAAGGAAGGCAGGCAGGGAGGAAGGAAAGAGGGAAGGGAGGAAGAGCAGAATGGAGGAAGCCACTTGTATCATCTTGAAGTCAGAGATGGTAATCTGCCACAATCACAGAATCATGAAGGTGGGAAAAGACCTGTAAGATCATCAAGTCCAACCACCAACCCAAGCCCACCATGCCCACTCAACCATGTCCCACAGTGCCACGTCCACACGTTCCTTGAACACCTCCAGGGATGGTGACTCCACCACCTCCCTGGGCAGCCTCTTCCAGTGCTTCACCACTCTCTCAAGGAAGAAATATTTCCTACTATCCAGCCTAAACCTCTCCTGGTGCAACTTGAGGCCATTTCCTCTTGTCCTGTCACTTGGGAGAAGAGACCAGCACCCACCTCCCCACAACCCCCTTTCAGGTAGTTGTAGAGAGTGATGAGGTCTCCCCTCAGCCTCCTCTTCTCCAGACTGAACAACCCCATTTCCCTCAGCCGCTGTTCATCAGACTTGTGCTCCAGACCCCTCACCAGCTTCGTTGCCCTTCTGAAGAGATTCTGGCAATCTCTTTAAAAAACACAAAAGGACTACCACTAGCATCCACTTTTTTTTTTTCCTAAAGAATTGTCTCAGCCCAAGATACTGTAATTTCATCCTTAAGCAGGTAATGGAAATACACTTGGTTTATAAAGTATTTCAAGAACTATGTATTTAGTACTTACTGAAAGGCAATGGACACAGCCTGCTTACCAGTTTTACAGCACCGGAATAGAGGTAGCCAGGCCCTTTGGGCTCTAAGCAGTCATCAGGCACAAAGGCAGGGGAATGATTGCCTGGTTCTGTGCACCCAGTTCTGCTAAAAGAGGTTAATTGTAAAGGCTAGTGAAAAGCTGTAGTGGCCATTAGGTTACTAAGCATTTAAGAACTGTCCTGGGGGCAGGGGCTGGTACTGAAAATCCAATCTGCATCACACAGGGTCTCCAAGTGGAGGAAAGAGTCTCACCAGACATCAAAAAAAAAAAAAAAAAAATCAGGGTTGAAGGGGGAATAAACAGCAACTAGCCATCAACAGAAAGGAAATGGTCACAGCTGGTCCTTCACGGGCAACGACTCATCAGGAGATACAAGAAGTAACTGAGGATCAGAGCCACAAACATTTTCTCTAATTACATAAGCTGTCCAACAGGCATGCTGTGAAATGGAGGATACTGCGGATTGAATAATTGCATTTCCAGATTTCTGTGTGAACGGATCTGGGAATAGGCGCAAGAGTGTTGGGGACTGGAAATAACAAAGCTAAGCCTGAAAGCTGGTGTCTGTTACTTTTTATGGACCTGAATGGCAGACATACATCGTGGAACCAGTACCAAGATTCTAGATTTTTCTCTCTGATGAGGTTTACACATGGAAAACGGACATCAAGGTCTTGTCATAAGCCATCGCCTTGGTCAGTAGTATCTGTTACAAGCTAACGTGGATGGACAATATTGCCTCTCACAACTCATAGCAGTGAGGAATGTCAGCCCCTTTTGGGTCACAAGTTGCAGGACGTCACCCAGATAAAAATGAAGGAGGGTTCAGTACTGGTGCCAAGGATTGATGACTTCTACATCCCAAGATATTTCTTAAAAAGGTATTTCCGGATGTGTACCAAAGCCATTTTAATTGCCTGGGATTTACAGCACCTGAAGGGCATCTGAATCCAAATCCTCACTTATACGATATAAAGAGTAAAAATGAACCTCTGTGATAGGAATATACCCGTAACAGAACAGACAAAGTTTGAAGACATATATAGGAAATGGAAAAGCCACCAAGGAAAAGCCAAAATGAAAAATTAAAGAAAAGGAAAACTGGAAAAAGAAATATATTTAGCAAAAAAATGATAAAGTAGGGGAAAACTAGCATGGAGGACAAGAGCTAGAGGTTCGCTGTCAATTTTGTAGGAGAAAAGATGGTAAAAATAAAAGGTATAGAGTAAAGGCAGTTGTAAGGGAAAGTCTGCAATACAGCTGAGCGACTGGAGGGAACTCAGGACCGTATAACCTGCACGGTGGCTGTATTCAGGGTACGTGGGGAGGCACGGTTTCACACCTAACACCCGCTGCTAAGGTAAAAAAGCTTGACGGCCTGCTAGAGGGTGGATAAGCATCCGGCAGACACTCAAAGAGGAGCAGCTGATGTGGCTGTGTTCCTGAACGAGCTGTTCCCTGCGCCTGCACTCACCAGCAGCTCATAATACTCATCACATGAACACACCGCGGATTTCTGTGTCGTGTTCAAAGGCCAGCTGAGTAATTATAGTTTATCCCAATTTTCCTGTGCAGTTTCTACTCAAATACGGTTGTTAATAGCGTAAGAAAGATATATTATGAAATGATGTGCTTTTATGCATGTGCTGCATCAAAGTGAATGTCATGGTTGAAAAAGCAACACCAGTGAATGCAATTTATAACATATAACTACATGGGGAACTGAATCCCCACCTGATTTGGCATCTTAAAAATTTCTGCAAGAGGGGAAAGTGAGGAAGAATGGGAGATTCTTATGCTGGCTTTCCTTCCAAAGCCACATTTAGGGAAGGAACAGCAATCATATGTTTTTGCTTAGATCTGACTGTTACAGCTTTAAATTACATGAATTATAAATGCTTGATCAGTGTTACAAGGTAAAACTGCTTAGAGAAGTTTCCTAAATAAGGTTGGATATATGTTGAAGGTTTGGATTTTTTTAGTCCGACCCCAACTAGATATAGAACCACAAACAATAAGCACCACAAATTTATGAAGACTTAATATTATAGGCCAAATGGATGCAGAAGAGGCTAATTAGAATTTACAGGTAATCAAATAATATATTAAGGTATCCAAATACAGAGTTAAACCCCTAAACTTAGGGGTGTATTTTTTTTTTAAAATTTAAAAATACTTAAACGCTGCTTAATAAGGAAGCTTGGTGGTTAACACCTCCACATACTGCATTTTGTATAAGGGTAATGCTTATTTAAAAAGAACTGATGTATGACTGGGACAATAGTTCCACACCCCCCACCCCTAACCAGTGTTAATACAGTCTTAAGCCAAGTCCTGCTCAATTCCCTCAAGCTTTATGACCAGTTTCATTGGCAAGGTGGGGCTGGGGAGTGGAGAGGGAAGAGTTCAGAACAAATAAAAGAGGAAGAAAAAGGCAAAGGGTGAGAACTATTTCAGCAAAATTCAATATGGAGAATATCCGAGGAAGCAGACTGAGCAGTAAAACAGTATCTAGAAAACAGAATGATAAGGATACGTGGAAATGCACACGAACGAATGTAATTCACATTGCTTACAGTGGACTTATTCTGCCGATGAGAGGACTATTTCACTATTTAACGTCTTCTGAATAGTCTATGAGTTAGTACTTCGTTTTAAAAATGCTGTCTTGAGAAAAGATGAGTCTGCTTCTTAATAGCCCAGAATGACTCACAAGGCCTCATGGTTGGCACCAATTGTATTTTAAAGGTCTTCGTTTACAGAAGTCTAATAAAAAATGTTTTAGACACCTCTAAATATTGAAATGGCTTTCAAAGCATTAAAATTTCCCTAAATATCACATACATTCTTCAAATAGGAGTTAATGCAGGAATAAAATGCAAATAAAATAAGCAAGCTAACCATAAATATACACAAAATGAGTAAATCTCATTTTATATAAACTATAAATGTCATTTTCTAACTGTAGGCCATACAGTGATAACTGACAGAAAAATGTGATGCTCTGTAAAGATATGGCAACAATTTCTGAAAGCAAGAGCAAGACCGCTGGGGTGACAGAGATCATGGAAAAGAAAATAATCTAGCTATTTCTAATATCTGAGGTTCAGATCAGAAAAAAGCAGAACTGCGACTTCAAAGGGTAAGTTTCTTCTTAGTCTTCAAAAACTGCAGTAATTACTAGTATTACGCACACAGGATCTATAGGACCTATGCAATAAAAGAAACTAGCTATAATACATGGCAAGTTGTGCTGTTTTATGTGGTCAGTGAATCTTCCAATGCTTTTTTTTTTCATCAGCCGACTTTTTCACACCCAGGTTACAAGTGAAAAAGGAACACATCACATTTTAACAAGCACAGTTTGAAATTTGAAACCACATTCGTGAATTGAAACAATTCAATGAAACCGTAGGACAACACAAAATGAAGGTTTTCAACTTCATGGTTAGGTTTTTTTGTTAACAGCTCCATTTTCTTCAGGTTGAAGTCTATAACAGAAATAGGATTTAATCAACACTAACATTCTTCAGAATTACTTTGTAAAGGTATTGCTTAGTGTTGCAGTTTCAGTTAACTTGCATGGTAAATGAATAAAATAAGGAAAAAATGATCACTCAGTGTCAAATCAAAGACATACATGCCAGTTAACAGATGGGACAGTGGTCATTCTTCCATTCTGTTCCTCTTTCTGAAGTGTTTGTTCTTCCCAGTGAGAACCTGGAGTGACCTAATTCAAAACTGAGGCATCTCAGTTTATCTGAAGGGGAGCAAATGAAAAGTGCGTGTCTCATTTTTACCTTGCAGTAAGGTCAAAGAAAGTTCTCCAATAAATTCAGAAGATGTCTGCTGCTAAATAAGGCAGCAAGAGCATTTGCATTGTTTCTCCACGCTGTACAATGAAATCTTCCAACCACTTAGGCTCCAAGCTTAGCTCTTAAAATACCAAGGATTCCAGCAAGTCTGTACTAGCTGTTTGCCAGTGGGACTCAAGGTCTTGTTTTAATATTAATACACAAAACTTGAAAGATGATAAGCTAAATTGTGAAAATACACTTTTCTGATTTCTCATTTCATCATCTTTCATCCATCATCTTTCTCCACATTCATCTGAAGTCCTGTTTCACCTCAGTCTTGAATTCATCAGTGAGAATAAATGCCTAATGACAAAACATATAGAGCAGTTTTGGGCCCCTCACTCCAAGAAGGACATTGAGGTGCTGGAGCGTGTCCAGAGAAGGGCGACAAAGCTGGTGAGCGGTCTGGAGCACAAGTCTGATGAGGAGCGGCTGAGGGAGCTGGGGTTGTTCAGTCTGGAGAAGAGGAGGCTGAGGGGAGACCTCATCGCTCTCTGCAACTCCCTGAAAGGGGGTTGTGGGGAGGTGGGTGTTGGTCTCTTCTCCCAAGTGACAAGTGACAGGACAAGAGGAAATGGCCTCAAGTTGCGCCAGGGGAGGTTCAGGCTGGATATTAGGAAAAATTTCTTTCCTGAGAGAGTGGTGAAGTACTGGAACAGGCTGCCCAGAGAAGTGGTGGAGTCACCATCACTGGAGGTGTTCAAGGAACATGTGGACAAGGCGCTGCGGGACATGGTTTAGTGGGCATGGTGGGGTTAGTTGATGGTTGGACTTGATGATCTTACAGGTCTTTTCCAACCTTAGTGATTCTGTGATTCTGTGATAGCAGATGACTGCTGTACTAATGCTCCTTACAAGGGTAAGTGTATTACCAACAGGGTAATACACAGGACCAGAATAACAATTACCAGCAGAAATTTTTGAAGGGTGGCTACATTTACATGAACTAAACAAACTTTCTGACAAAGTCATTCAGGAAGCCAGTGCAGGCAGTCTGCCGCATCAGTCGGATATTAAGAATGTTGAAACACATTGAACGTATATTGAAGTTGGGGACAGCTGTCCTGGCTGTGTCCTCTCCCCACTTCTTGTACACCCGCATGGGGCAACTTGAGAAATAGAGAAAGCATTGCCGCTGTGCAAGCACCGTTCAGCTGAAACATTGGTGTGTTATCAACCATATGAGCTGCTATGATGAAAATTAAATCTATCCCAGCCAAAACCAGTACACCTAAAAAGCTGAAAACAAGTCAGAGTAGACAACTGAAAGCTGATGGAGCACAAAAGCCCTCCCCTTATAAACAAGTGTTGTATTCTCATTTTTCATAAAGTAATTAGATTTGGCATGTTGCAAGATCTAATTTTGACCGCTTGGTAAGTAACTAACTTTTTCCGTGTCCACAGTGTAGGTGTTTACATAAGAACTAGTTGTTCAAGCTGCCATTATAGTTGAAAGACAGCTTGCCAATGGAGTCCAGAAAGCGACCTGTCCCATCTTAAAGTACGCAGTTATCTACAGTGAGAGGTATTTGCACTCTAAGTTCCAATGGCCGTATTGAAAGGGTCTCTCAAGTCTAATGGAGCTTAGATAACTGACCAGCTCATATGCAGCTGCCTAAAAGTAGGTAGGCAAAATAGATCCTACCCCCATTTTTTCCACATGTTTTGACAAAGGAAATTTTTAAATGTATTCTTTAGCCTAGAGAGATGTCTACAAGTAAAAAGACAACTTTTTTCTGGTTTTGCCCCCTGACTCCACGTTTGCTCAGCTATCTGTTGTTCCTAATTCAAAATACCAGGTACAGTCTTTGAAATCCTCAGTAATTTAAAACCTCCTATTGGGAAAACACTCTCCTTCCCACAGAGTATCATCTTGTAACTGAGACATCTGTCAAAATGTGTAGTTTTTCAGTATTGTATTAGGGTTTTGATTATGAAATGCTGCCTTTTAGCATTCACCAGAGTCTGAATTTACTAAATTTCAAGGACTAGGGTAAGCCATTTTGATTAGCAAATGACAGATGGGAAAGCAAGGGTCTATTTTTATGCATATGTGCATACCTTTACCCAACAGTGGAGGCAGTCCTTTTGGCCGCCCATGCTATTTCATTTATTTGTTAAATTGTAACATGTGGATCATGCCAGAATCTGCAGCTACTGATATCAATTCTTTTCACAAAGACATAGTAATGATACCCAGGACATATAGAGAAAAATGAACTGGAAACAGAATAAGCATAATTATTCCTATTTTTATCATGCTAGCAAAGTCTACCTTGATACAAGTGTTTATTATGGAAATGTTTATGAAATTGCTTGTTTTCTTCTTGAAGTGCTAATGCACACCATTTACCTTTTCAAGACAGTAGAGATCTAATGAAAAACAGGAATAAGTATTTTAGCAGTCTATAATGTTTCTTGGTTTTTCAGTATATACAAAGCTTATTTGATAAATCTTATTCAATTATACAAGAAAACTAGTAAGCTAGCTGTCTGCCAGGCGTATTTCTGCTTTTTTCTAGTTTATTTAATTTGCTTTATTCGATTATTTAGGGAAAATGGAGCCTGTAAATTTTCAGTAATAATTGAACTGCTGCACTGTAAGAAAGAAAGAAAGAAAGAAAGGATGAAAAACACACAGAGAAGTATCTAACCATTGAACTAATCCGAAGAAAAGCTGTTTGTTTTACCTTAGCATTTGTACATTTAGAGAATTAAAATTTCAGATGAAGAATGAACTCTTTATATTCTATGTAAAAAGAAAAAAAGTACAATCTTATAGTGAAGACTGGCTTATAAAGTCAGGCATTTGTGGCTGAAGTTCTGAAGAACAAACCTATACTTCCGTAAAACATTTAAATCTTTTTTAAAGGCTTCTAGTTAATGTAGGCAAGTGTGATTTTAATTTTTTCTTATAAAGAGGCATTCACACCATCTACCTTTAGTATCTAACTAAGACTCTTGAGACAAGATCTTAGCTGCTCATATTTTCAGCAGAGAGAGAGAAATTACTAACAATTTTTCAGGATCACTTTCTCAAGACCTTACTGATTCCTAATTTAGGTACTTGTACACCTGAAGATAGATGGTATGAAACTTATTTCCTGAAAAATGCAATGTTATCATTCTGAATACAGCCATCAAGACATGTGCAATGATGTCTTCTTGAACCTATAAATAGCTCGAAATAATAGTTCCAAAAGAGGTATGAATCATTCTTATTTTAGTTTTATTGTCAAATGAATATAATGTCATAGACTAAGATGGTAATCATTTTACTCTGAGTTGCAACGTACAGAAAAGTGATCCAGTAGGAATGACTTGCAAAGTACTAAATTCAATATTTTTTCCCTGTTACATGCCTAAGCAAGATAAATTCAAAATGAAACTGCTGGTTCAAACTCTGCAAAAACATGAATCCACAAACCTTCTGATGGCATTCTTACACTGATAATAAAGAGGTGAAAGTTGATCAAAATATGCCCATAGTACAGTACTTCTAAACTTTACAATCCAGCTGAAGGGTTCAACCAAGTAATGATTTTCTCTGCTTGACAAATAGAATAAATGTTTCTTTCCCCCATGTAAAAACAAAAAATACCCAAGTAACCCCCAGGAAACACAGAATGAAGATAGTAAACGGAAATATGGTAACATATTCCCCTGATACACCTGGATTTGAAAATGTACATTTATATCTGTTTGCCCAAAGAACAGACAAAATTAAATAGATATGGATGGGGAAAATAAAAGGAAAAAATGCAGGGAAGGTAGAAGATAGGGGACTATGATAAACTCACTTGCCCATGAATGTCCCTTTCTAAGCATTCCTATTCTTCCCTTCTTTCAGAAGTACAAAGCTGGGAGAGGTAGCAGATCCAATATCAAAACAAGAACCTAATCAGAAACACAGTTTGGAGAATTTTCTATGTGGTGTTTGCCTTTGCTGAGCTGTCTGGATTTGCTTGGTGCTACGTAATAAAAATGTGTGATAATTCCAAAGACGGCAATCCAAAAGACCTCATGAGATACTGCATTTATTTTTTTTTCTTAAAGAGTTTGCAACTATCTGCTGGTATTTGATAGAAACTGTTAGCTAACTTTCATCCAAAGCAAGTTAGTCATCTTGTTCTTCTATAAGTTCAAGTCCTTTGAAGTAATATCTGATAAGATTGTACATAGTCAACATAACTTTTCCTCAGATAAAAGTGGGAAGAAACAACCAATTTGAAGTCTGCAATTTCATCTTTGGCTACCAGCAAAAAGTTTTAACGGCATAGAATCAAGATGCTCATATAATGTAGCAGTGTTGATTCACTAGGGTAAAGCTCTAATTTTACTCTTTATAAATACTGCAAGACACAGAGCAGACAGTTTCTGTGCGCAAAAGGCCAGATAACTCTGGAAGCAGCTATCTTAAGTCTCTCCTTGATCAGATATTGCTTCAGGTCACAGAATAACTCTAGGACATCCTGTGCTCTGGCTTTCGGGAGGATAGGTAGAACAAAATCACTTCCCCCATTTGTCTTGCAAAGCAGGGCTTTGAGTGGCGGCCTCTTACCGGGAAGAGAGAACTGATTATTTTTTTAGCCTACATTCTTTTTTTGGGTACTGAGGAGGCTCCAAACTTCTTCTATGGGAGTGTTTTGGCAGTAGTTCTCCAGAGATATTGGATTTTTTGGTTTTGCCTTTTACATACGAATATTTTAACCCCTACCAAACAGTGCACTCCCATTCTATCTGACTGATGTGTCTTAGTGCTATCATAAAATAAGAGCCTCTCAGTCTTCTTTTTGTATATAGTTTCTGAGAGGCTACTGGTAGAGGTAAGATTGCTCAATAATCTGAATGCTTTCAGCAGCTCCTCTCCTTTTTATGCTTATTGAAAGAGAATGTAAGGATTCTTCAGTTTTTGCTCCCATTCAAAAGAGGGTTAACAGAAAACGCTGAAGATAAATATCTGTGTGAAAACCAATCCTCACTTAGAATACACATATTCTATATATATGTGTGTGTGATAATATTATTACTAACTTTAGTCATCTTGCTAGCAATGCCATTAATGCCCATATGAATAAGTATAAAGTCTGAGGTCGGAATGAGCTCTGGCAACCTTTCTGTAGTGTCTCAGATTGCAACTCCTGGGAAATAGCACAACCTTCTGAACAGGAGGTCAGATCATTATAAGGATGCATCTCCTTGGGAAGAATTTGACAACCAGTTCATTTTTGTGTTTCTTCTTGAGTTCTTCTGTGAACATTGGACACTGTTCTTTCTCTTTGCCAAGACACTCTACTGATTATTGGTGGGCAGCGAGTTAATTAGCACAAGGTCGGTGAGCACAGTGCTCCCTTCCCTGTGGAGCACCTACGTTGTTCTCTGTGAAGTTGCAGCCTTCTCTGTCTGCTCCCCTTCATGGTCTCCAAATGTGTAAGCCTGCTGGTTGACCCATCATACAGCATTTGGTGTATATTTAGAGTCTGTTTTGACAGGCCATGACAAGTAGGGACTACTGATTCACATTCTATCCAATTTCCACTGACATTAAACTTAACAGGCTGCCCAGGGAAGTGGTGGAGTCACCATCCCTGGAGGTGTTCAAGGAACGTGTGAACGTGGCATTGTGGGACATGGTTGCGTGGGCATGGTGGGGTTGGGTTGGTGGTTGGACTTGATGATCTTAGAGGTCTTTTCCAACCTTAATGATTCTGTGATTCTGTGATTCTGTGATTAAAGCTCTCTACGAACTTATGATTTCAGGCCTAGAAAGATGGGAATCAAAACCGGAAATCTCAGTGATTGCTGCTCTATAAAAAGAAATCTTTTAATGTCAGCTTCATACTAAAAGTCCAGTTGAGAATTCCTGCTAGAAAAGAATAAAAATTTACTTCATATGCAACAATGACATTGACTTGGATACCTAAGTTTCAGGTTTTCTACAATGTGCTTTCCAAAGTAACACGATGGAAATATGTAGGTTAAGCAGGTAATGTACGCAAGCGTTTTCTAAATTCTTTTATTGTCATCTGTATTGTATCAACAACTGATGAAACAGCTCCAGAATACATTTCAGAATAGCTTCTTTAATGTCCACTCATTATTATTAGGTGGATATAATACCTGTTCTAAGGATTGTGAGAGATTTTCTATTTTGTCTAGTGGAATGTTTTGAAAGGGAATTGCTCTTTTTAAGACATCCTGACAAACTTTGAAGGCACTCTGCCATGTCTGGGGAAACTTCGTGCTGGGAAAGATACTGATCTACCCTTAGATCTATGAAGAGACTGAAAACTATTTGTAGGGTCCATTCCAAG